>NW_005371823.1:1618519-1707459 GCF_000412655.1 Myotis brandtii | reverse complement strand
CGGGAGCAGAGGGCCAGGGAGCAGAAGCCGCGGGGAGCAGCGGGGACCTGCAGCTCGGCCGCAGACCGCGGGGCCAGTTAAACTGAGAGGGTTCAAGTTTTTGAGGCGGGGAGCTGGGCTGCTCTCGGTCTCGGGGCACCCGTCGGAGTGCCGTGGACGAGCCTGCCCTGGGCGGGAGGATCAGGAGAATCGGTGATTGACTCGAGCAAGAGTCGGGAGACTTGGTCCCGGATGCGAACTCCAGGAGCCCTTAGTGCTCACGCGCCCACGTGCCGGCTGCGCGCTCGTGGGCGCTCGGCTCCTTGTTTCAGGCTTCTTTCCGTCCCGTGCGCATCTCGACGGGACCTCTGACTTGCAGGCACCGGGCAGCGACACCCCGCCAGGTCCCACTCCCGCGGGTACCCCTTAGTTTGTGTTCTAGAGGACCCCCTCCTCGCCTCGCTGCACCTCGCCATGGACGGAGCACGCGGGACTGCCGCGGAGGCTGGTCTCCGGCTCGGACGCCCAGGTGGCCTCTCGACCTCTCCCACCCCTCGCTCACCCACTGACCCCTCGGCAGCGCGGGGAGCAAGGCCAGGGCGGAGGCGCTGCGGGGCTGTCACCTCATCAGCCAGAGTTAATTGTAGTCATTAGGCTGGGGGGCGGCGGGGACAGACGCGCCCCCACTCTGGCTTGGCATTGTCTTCAAATTCCAGCTCTGCCTTGGGGGCGCCCCAGCCTGGTGTTCCCCTGCGCCTTCTTCAGTGACGGTCCCTGGGCACGGCGCGGGGCAAACATGAGGTGAGCGAGGCTCTGCGATGAAGTCCCTTCCTGTGCGTTTAGAGCTGGCCTGCATGGGCTCCGGGTCGAACCCGGTTGCCGCCTTCGGCCCGACTCTTTTAGACAGAAATATAGCCTCAAAGTTAGGGGTTAATATCTCTTAAGAAATGGAACAAGGGCAGAGAGGCGACCATTGGTAGGTAATTAGATCTCCTGCTGGAAAGAGCAGATCCCAGCGGTGTGCGGGTCTGTTTATGTTCCCCTTCGAGATGGTGCCAGGACAAGAGTCGATTAAAATAATCTATTGTGTTAAGTGGGTCATCAGGGATTTAAACTGTCCCTGGGACCCCAGTGTAGTGGCCTCCCTCTGGCGGTACACACAAGTTAAATAAATAGCGGAGAAGAGGTTAAGATAACCCCGTCCCAGGGTGAGGAGTCTTCTTTCTCCCCAGGGCTTTCCAGCTCCCCCTCCTCTTTCTTTCTTTCTTTTTTCTTTTTTTTTTTTTTGGATGGGGAAGAAGGGGGGCATAGGAACTTGAAGGGGTGGATTTTTCAAAGCAATGAGGGGGAGATCTTAAGAAGACTACAGATTATCATCTCCTCCCTGACACACCCAAGTCTACAACAGTAAGTAATTTGATTACTATCACTGGATAAATTGCACTTTCCAAATGGTTCACTAATTATTTAAGGGTTCTTTAGATCTGTAGTTGCTCTGTGTGCATGTGCTTAACCCCCCAGGTCATTTAGAAATTAAAGCCTTTCGTAAATTTAGTAATTTCACAGATTTCCCATTTTCTTAAAAGTTCATTTTGAGTGAAATGTTTTGGCAACTCATGATCTATAGGAAATGTAAGTTGGCTGACAGTCTGTAGGTGAGTGCTCACACAGGGAAGAATAGAAACGTAAGTCCCCACATCTCTGAATGAGAGCTGCCTGCCCGCCTTGTCTTCTAAACTGAAGCCCCCAGTCTTAATGTTTCAGTATTAAAAGGGATATCAATCCAAGAAACGCTTGTCAAGGGCAAAGCCGTGGGGCATGTCCTAGAACAGAGAGTGAAGAACCGGTAAGCCTAAGCCTGCTATGGAAGGTGAAGTGGTACCAGTCCATGTCATACATCTGCAAGGAATTTTCCTTCATTTTAACATATGCTCTTAGAAATGCCAAGTGCAACAGTGATTCCTGGGACAAGAAATTTCCTCCACAGTGAACATGAAGATACAAAAGAGATAATCATTTGAGTTTAAGGTATTTTTCAAACGTTACTGCATTACAAACAAGTCCATATGTCCTTTGTTAAATACTGTGGTGGGTGTCCACAGAATAGCGCTTAAGGACATGTGTTTGAGCGCTAGATAAAATTGGACTCAAATCTTGGCTTTCCTACTTGGGAGTGGTGTAACCTTGGACAGATTCCTAACCTCCCTGATTGGTAAAACAAACACAATATTATCGATCTCGTGTTTTGTTGTGAAATGTATGATAAAATTTGCTCGAAATTTAGCATAATACCTGGCATAGTCAGGGTTTAAAAATATAGGTGACTGTTCTTATTAGTGGTGATATTGGAAGAGGCAGTAACATTCTGCAGCACCAGGATATTTTTACAAGGTGGTTCTGAAATTAAATCCTAAATCACACTCACACAGGAACCAACATCTTTCACTGCAAGACAGAACCTATAACTTACCTGTCTCTCCATAGTGCTGCTCAGTGAATAGTTAATGTTTATTTCTTTCAGACTTATTTCCTGTTGACTACAAGAATTGTATACAATCATTAACTTCACACACACACACACACAAATTTTCCCATGAGCCTAGAGCTCCTGAGATACGGAACAACCAGGTGGTCTTCTCCTTGCCCTATGCAATGCTGGACCCCCTGAGTGGGGTCCAAAATCACCAGGTCATAGTTAGGGTACTTGCAACATGTACAGGTTGAGACTTTATGGTCCACTAGTTGGCCAACCACCAACTCTTCTTCTTGGTACAACTTGTCTGAAAAAAAAAATCAACCCAGCACATTCTTAAATTTTCTATTTAATTTCCAAAAGTTGACTTTTTAAAAAAGTAAAGATCAAAATAAACTTTGCCCTTCTCAAAGAGTTAACCCTAAGATAAAGGAATAGATTTTTCTAAAATCTGGTCTGCACTTAGAGCATTTGCTGTCAGTTTTAATTTTTTTTTTATGCTGGGAGAATAATTTGATGCCATACCTGCTGAATGTCTTTCTAAAACTTTACTCATCAGGAGGAATTGATCAGACATCGAGGCACAGACTGCTGGCTTGCTGACCATTGTCTCTTCACTGTAATTCCCACTCAACACTCCCATTTAACTGGTGATAAGCAGGTTGGCTAGTTAAAATGAGAAATATAGCAAGAAGAGGGCAGAAAGGACCTAGCCTAAACTTTTGCAAAGACACCAGAACATTGGAAATAGTCACATATAGCATTTTCATTTTTGATTCCCCAGGATTAGATTATGTGCTCATAGTCTTGTAAAGACTGGAATAAATCACCATGTCCTGCTCAGGACAGAGGTGGTTAAACTGATTTGAGAGTATGTATATTCTATGGGACAAGTGGATTGGAGGGGAGGATGGTGATAAAGGAAAAATAAAAAAGATGGGATGGGTCTTGCTGGTAGGGAACAGTAGTAGAGAAAGCTCACCACAGACAATATGATCACATTACTTGGAGGAGAAATGCATTAAGGGGACATTGAGGCAAGGTTAAAAGATTATTGTCTGTAAAGGAAAATTAAGGGAGGTCTTTGTGGGTGTCATGATGCAGTCTGGATCCGAGTTACAGCTTTAATTTAATGATGTGAGTGGGTCATTCTGTATATGCAAATTACCAAAAAATGTTTGCAACTCATGGTTGTACATGGGTGATAATTCATAGGAACGTAAGTCTGGATTAGCATTTGGGTTGAGTTTTGATAATGGGGCACTCAGCTAGGTGTTGATGTGGAAAAGAATGGTCCTCAAGCAATTTACATCGTCTTGATTTCCTCCATGTCTAGGATATTTACAAAGTGCAAATTATTTTGTGGCCATACAAATGGGATTTCAAGAGCAAAATAGTCTTATATCCTTCACTGAGTCATCAGGACCAGGTTGGTGTGTGTGTTTGGGATGGGGAGTGGGGGGGGGGGCGGGTTGGATGGTTGGCCACAATGACTAGACAGAGCCCTGGTTCCAGTACTCATTACCCTTCTCATCCCCCTCACTCTCACTCATGTGGAGTATGTGGAGTCCTTCAGAGCTCTGCTCTTCTCTAAGAAGCAGAGGTCTCTGTTGATTGAGATTCCAGAAGTTGGTTTTCACTCCTCTCCAAATAGCTAATTAATAAGATTTAAGAACTCTAAAACCTCACAATTAGCGCTGAAGACCTTTGAAGAATAGGCTTTTTAAAAATGAAAAAACATTTCATAATATTTTCCACATCTAATAAATCTTATTTTGAGACAAATTTACTTTTCTTATTAAAAAGAAACCACCAGGCTGTCATTCTAGATTCCTTTGGCTTATGGGGTACACATGCTCCCATAGGAACAGGAAGCCTGTCCAAACTAACACTGAAAACCACAGTTGACTAATTTGGGGTTTACTGCTTGATTGTTGGTTTCTGCCATAGTGAATACAGTGACTTCAATTAGAAGATGAAACCCATAGCCTTACGCCTGGGGTCAGGTAAAAAGCAGTGGCTATTTGGGGTTCTCCTAGAGAAAGGAAGGCAAGTATCTAGAAGCTCCCTAAACTGTAAGGAGCTTGCTACACTGAGGGTGAGAATGAAAGGATTGCAGTGGGCTGCACTGCTCATTGGTATGTGGGAAGGCGTTTTAAAATGCAAAGAAATGGGAACTCTCTAAATCAACATGGTCTGTAATAATCATGTAAGAGCACCTACTGTGTGCCAGGCGCTGAGGATAAGGTGACGAGTAAATGCTCACAGCTCTCAGTTTAGGTATTTATGTAATTACAGATGTGAAAAGGCCAAGAAGGAAAAGCTGAGTACAAAGAAGGTCCTAAGTTAGTCTGCAGAAAAAGAATGACATTTTTAGACAGATATTTGTGGGAGGGATGGCCTCATGACGTGAACCTGTCATATGCAGTGTATATTCCCAGTTGGTCTCTGATTGGCCTCTGTGATGTGGGCTCTGCCGGCCTTGCTCTGGGAGGGCTGCATTATCCTGGAGGGAGGAGGGACAGAGTGGGTATAGGCCCTGGGCTCTCTTATATGCTCCTCTTTGAAATGGGCAGAGACTGTTTTAGTTTAGACCCTGTCTCTGAGCTGAATAAATAGCAGAAACTTGTGAAAGCGTTTCAGTTTCACTCTATAGCATTTGCGGAGGAGACTGGACGGTCCTGGCTCCAGCTATCCTGGGCTCTGGAGAAAATCAGCCCTGTTTTATAACTGGACTTTTCTCGTGAGTGATTTTTAAAAAAGACAAAACAAGGAAATTAATTTTTTTTGGGTGGTGAGGCAAAAAAAAAGGGCTCTGTTTAAAGAACAGGGATGTTGTAACATAAACTGACAAAAGCCAGGGAGTCTGCAGTCAGAGCAGAGAGCTAAATGTCACATCATCAGCTCCAAACTTGAACTCGCCCTAAAGTATTAGGCTAATGTTGGGAAGATGGTGCCATTTAAGGATATTTTATTTATTTATTTATTATTTTAAATAATTCTTTATTGTTGAAAATATTACATATGTCTTCCTCTTTTCCCCATTGACCCCCTCCAGCCTGCCCCTGACCCAGGCCTTCAGCACCCTATTATCTGTGTCCATGGGTCACTGAAGGATATTTTAGATTTAATATCTAATTATCTTAATTTGACAGTGTCCTTCGGGTTGCATGTTGTCCTGTAGAGAATGTAGAGTCCACACTGCCTTTGTCTTTGAAAAGTAATTGCTCTAGCTGATAGTTCCTTGGGAGGGGGGGGGTTGTGATAAGGTTAAATTGCACTTCGTGATTATCTTGGGTAACACCAGTGTTCAGAAGAGAGCAGGGAAATGATGCTTCACATCTTTGTCCTTAAGTTCAGAAAACTGTGATGAGTCCAGGGCAGGGCAGGCCAGGCCAGGGGAAGTTTCAGGATTCAGGTCAGATTTGGTGTGATGGCCTAAGGATGGAGGCTGTGAATCTGAAAATGCCCTCATCCCTCTGTACGCTGTGGCTGCAAGTGCTCCAGGCCTTCCTACTCAAAGCTCATTATAAGGCAGTCTTGCACTCTAACAACATCGGTCCCCAGGTGACTGCATGTTCAGGTTTGAGAAGCTGTCCCAGGAGAATCCTAATAGTCTGATGCTTCTCTCTTTCGCTTTCCTTTTAAAAGTATGCTCCTCCTGCTCCTCCTCCTCTTCTTCCTCCTCTGTCTGCCCTCCCTTCCTGAACACCTTCCTCAGATCAATACTCCTTTTCCCGATTTACATTCCTTACTCCATTAATTTTTCTCTCTCCATCTTTGCTTTACTGTTTTATTCTCTTGTCCATTTTCCCTCTGCCTCCCCCCTTATTTAATTTTTTTGTCATTGTTCATATGCCATTTTCCTCTCTGATCTTTATCTAAATCCAGACCCACCCACAATAATTCACTGTCCCCAATCTATTTAACATGTCTATGGCATTTACTAATGCAAATATTTGCACACACCTGTTCTCTCTTGTGCCTATTTTCTGCCTTCTAAATTTTACACACACACACACACACACACACACACACACACACACACACGTGAATGACACATTTCATCATTTAAAGTAGAAAAGTATATATCTTTGTGTAAAGAATGATATAATGAATATCTGTACTCAATTTAAAAATGAGAATAAGTGAGGGGTCCAGGAGTCTTTGTGAATTACAAGATCTTTCTGGTAAAGTAATTAATTCTGTCTGCAGTACCGTCATACGTTTGGTTAGTTCTCAAAATGCTTTCACTTTTACATCAGATCTTATCTGAATAGCCTATCTGGGGAGATGAGGTATATACCGTTGCTTAAATGAAGTCATTTATTGAAAAGTAAAGTGATTTTCCTCAGGTTAGATAGCAAGTTGGTGCCCGAGGAATTCCAGTAGAAACTCAGTCTCTACTTTCCGTCCAGCGCCCTTCCTGTGAAGTATCCTCCCTCGGTCTGTGCCTTCTGGTCTCCCCACTGGTCACCTTCCTAAGCCTGAAAACAGTGAACATCATAAGCATCCAACCAACTGAACAACTCGGGGAGCACTGAGGCTAGTTAGGGGGAAAGACTGGGAGACTTGCCTGGCATGTGAAGCTAATTTATTTTTGCTAAAAACAAGATAAGTTTCCCAAAGAGGTGCAAGGTAATCTGGCATTGAAATGGTAGGAACTTACTAAATATTGTCAAGTACAGGAATGAATACAGGTAAGTGACCACAATACAAATCAAACATAGTTGGTGTCAGAAGCCAGGAAGCAATTCCTCCGGGAGCACCTGTGATGAAGAGAAGGGCCTGGGCTGAGTTCAGATCTCGACTTATTCACGGCCTGATGGCCAGGAGAGTAATAGGAATAATAGTACCAATTCGTAGAGATATTGTGAAGAGTAAGTGAAATATTTTACCTAAATGTTTAACAAGTGCCTGCTGACATACTAGCTGCTATTTCATGTGCTGCCTAACACAGGATACAGTAGGTGATGTTCCCTGTGAGTCAACATCATAGAGTTCATGGACTTAGATCAGTGGTTCTCAACTTTCCTAATGCCGCGACCCTTTTAATACAGTTCCTCATGTTGTGGTAACCCCCAACCATAAAATTATTTTCGTTGCTACTTCATAACTGTAATTTTGCTACTGTTATGAATCATAATATAAATATCTGATATGCAGGATGTATCTTCATTGTTCGTGACCCACAGGTTGAGAACCGCTGAATAGTCTAAGCTACTGTACATCTAGGCTATAGGGTATAGCCCAGGGGTCCTCAAACTACGGCCCGCGGGCCACATTCAAGTACAAATATTGTATTTGTTCCTGTTTTGTTTTTTTACTTCAAAATAAGATATGTGCAGTGTGCATAGGAATTTGTTCATAGTTTTTTTTTTAAACTATAGTCCGGCCCCCCAACAGTCTGAGGGATAGTGAACTGGCCCCCTGTTTAAAAAGTTTGAGGACCCCTGATATAGCCTATTGTTTCTAGGGTACAAGCCTATACAGTATGTTGCTGTATAAAACAACTTGAGATTAAATCAAGCACAAGAGAAAAGAGTTTAATCAAAACATGTGGTAAACACAAGATGTATGAGGCTGTTTTACAGCAAACCTTTTTTCATAAGTAGAAAGAGTGCATCCTAAAATAATAAAAATATAGTATAATAAATATGTAAACCAGTAACATAGTCGTTTATCATCACTATCAAGTCTTATGGACTGTACATAACTGTATGTGCTGTACTGTTATATGACTGGCAGCACGGTAGGTGTGTTCACACCAGCATCACTACAACACGGGAGTAATGCCTTGTGCTACAATGTTACAATGGCTACGATGTCACAGGCAATAGGAATTTTTTAGCTCCATTATAATCTTACAGGACCACTTTTTGTTTGTTTCTCTTGTTAATCCTCACCCGAGGAAATTTTTCCATTGATTTTTAAGGGGAGTGGGATAGAGAAGGAAAGACAGAGAGAAACATTGGTGTGAGAAAAACACATGGATTGGTTGCCTCCTGCAGGAGCCCTGACCAGGGCCTGGGCCAGGGAGGAGGAGCCTGCAATGGAGGTATGTGCCCTTGACTGGAATCGAACCTGGGACCCTTTGGTCCGCAGGCTGATGCTCTATCCACTGAGCCAAACTGGCTAGGGCCAGGGCCACTTTTTGTATCTGCGGTCCGTCACTGACCAAACTGTTGTTATGCAGCACATGGCAATATTAACATTTTAATGAACTTTTCTATTTTTCATGTCTTCCCTCTCTGTGCTTCCTTCCTTTAGCATGAGCCGCACCGCCTACACTGTGGGAGCCCTGCTTCTCCTCTTGGGGACCCTGCTGCCAGCTGCTGAAGGGAAAAAGAATGGGTCCCAAGGTGCCATCCCCCCACCAGACAAGGCCCAGCACAATGACTCAGAGCAAACTCAGTCTCCCCAGCAGCCTGGCTCCAGGAACCGGGGGCGGGGCCAAGGGCGAGGCACGGCCATGCCAGGGGAGGAGGTGCTGGAGTCCAGCCAGGAGGCCCTGCATGTGACCGAGCGCAAATACCTGAAGCGAGACTGGTGCAAAACCCAGCCGCTCAAGCAGACCATCCATGAGGAGGGCTGCAACAGCCGCACCATCATCAACCGCTTCTGCTACGGCCAGTGCAACTCCTTCTACATCCCCAGGCACATCCGGAAGGAGGAAGGCTCCTTCCAGTCCTGCTCCTTCTGCAAGCCCAAGAAATTCACCACCATGATGGTCACACTCAACTGCCCTGAACTACAGCCTCCCACCAAGAAGAAGAGGGTGACGCGTGTGAAGCAGTGCCGTTGCATCTCCATCGATTTGGATTAAGCCGGGACACCCTGCCTGCCCTAGGGATGCAGCCCCAGGCAGTCCCAGAGCCAGACCTAAAACAACCTGATTTGAACTTGGCTTAAATCTAGAGACAAGAAGAACCACCAGCTGCCTCCTGACGGGCACCTGCTAGTGCGTAGTTTGCATGCATGCGTGTGCATGGGTGGCTGTGGCTGTCTGCAGACACCAGAGGAAACATAGTCTTTGTTGGAGGGCACTTCTTATCACCTAAACGAATCTGCTTCCACAGGGGACGGTCCAGAAAGCCCACACCACCCCAGGCATTTTCAAAGGTGCAGGTCTGAGCTCCGGTTCTGCCTTTGTTTTCCATGTGCCCTCCTAGGGACTCTCCCTTTAGAATGAATGTTGATGGAAGAGGCCACTCTGAGGGCAGGAGACCTGTGTTAGTGCTGTATTAGACTTGGAAGGGGTATTTCAACCTGTGCTTGCTTCCTGCCTTCCTCCTCCCTTCCATAGTCAACCCCTTTGTAGGATCTCAGTGACTATTTCAATCTAATCTCCTGTTTGCCAAGGGTTCCAAACTAACTCACTGGACCATGGATGTAAATGTTTCCCATCTTTGGAAGACCCTTCAGACTCTAGGGGAGCTGGTGTGGACAAGGGCAAGGAGGACAAAGAGTGAGAGAAGGGAGGGGTTGAGCTTAAGGACCACTTGGGCCCAGCAAAATTCATTAGGGAGATGTGCAGGGTCTTGGAAGGCCAGCCCCAAAGCACAGTGAGACCCATGTGTTAGCAAGTTTTCTCCTGGTATTTAACAGAACCCAAGTGAACAGAGGAGAAATGAATTTGCAAAAAATAAAATCATTAACGTTGGCTGTCACTGATTTGCTGAAACTAGTTGGAACCCAATTCCAAACTTAAAACACAAGTACTGGCCACTTGGAGGTTAGCCCCTTCCTGCTTGGCCCCTCCGGAGGACAATAGATGTAGCTCAGTACCCCCCACATAGGGATCGGAAGAGAACAGAAACCTCATAAGCAGGAGGTGCTAATTCCCTTTGCTTGGTTATAATCACCTCTTTCCCAATTCGCTATTTCTGGGTAATGCTTGTGAGCGGCACAGCCTGGTTGCCAAGGGTCTGCCTCTGCTGGGTGTCCCTGACAGTGAAGAACCAGGCTCAGAGGAGAGCGTGGAGGGCCTGCTCCATTCTAGCTGGAAGAATCTTTGGTTGTAGCCATTGAGAGAAGTTTGAGCTGGAGAGCAGGACAGAGTGAGGAAGTAAAGGAGGTTGCTTCTGGCTAAGGAGTAGTTTAATGCCTGGGAGGAGATGTGAGGGATATGACCTTCCCTTCTTCCTTTGCCCCGTGAGGGCCTAGTGGGAAGCCCCGGTAAGAAATCCGAGCATTTGGGTTCATTAACTGTCATGGTAACATTGGTGGGATTCATGGAACATTGTAACTCTTGAGAGTGTACTGGTAGAGGCTGTTCTCTGATTAAAATTAAACTTGGGCTACTTCTCAATAGCTACTTAAGATTTGTGTAATGGCCAAAGTGTGGTGTGGGTGAACCTTACTGCATTTTGGGTTTGGCTAACCTGTTCCCTTCAAGCCTGAGGTTTTATATGTAAATGGCACCCCGCCCCCCAACACTTTTTTTTTGTCTTGTATCATCTCAGCCTCACCACCCAAGTCATGTGTAACATGGGAAACCAATACCATAGACTCGTGTTTCAGTTGCCCATCAAGGCTCCAGCATTCAAAGGCCCATTGTAACTAAAGAGACTTTTTATTTTATTTTTGTTTTGGTTCAGTGTTCTCCCATTTAACAACTAAACAAGAACCATACTTTGCAGCTGAAGTTATTTTGAACACCCACAATGTTGGGTCTAATTTTAAAACTTAAACTCACTACTGATGATCCTACTACACTAGGTGAATTTGTGCATTTCTTATACACTGAATGCCCCCGCCCTAAATCTTTCTATCATTCACATCCTCCAGCAATAAATCACAGAATGGATTTAATTAAGCACACAAATGCTAAGCCAGAATTTTTGAGGGTGGGGGAAAGGAAGAGAAAGGGAAAGGAACTGAAAATGTAAAACCATACTCAAGAGGAAAAATGACATTCAGAACCAGCGTCACTGAATTTCTCTTGTTTTAACTGTGCCATCAGCATGCAGTTGTGTTAAAAGAGGCGACTTAAGTTGGCAGCAGTAATCTTCTTTTAGTAGCTTGTACCACATCTTGCATGTAAGTTGAATTTGGCTGAAGTAAAGAGAATTTCCTCAAAATGAACTTCACTGGGATAATCAGCAGCATAACTGCCCTAAAAACACAGCCTCGCCAAAGAGGGAACCGTCTGCTTTTCTTACTGTGCCTATATTAAACTCGCACAAGTACGGGTGTGTCTCCCAACATTTATTAAAAGTGCCATATCTGTTACATAGTGTATTGGAGTCACCGATGATGTACTGATATGTTTTTTCATTACTATAGTAGAATTTTTTTTAAGTGGCAACTATTTGCAATCTCGATCTTTCCTATTAAAATAATGCCAAACACCAAATATGAATTTTATGATGTACACTTTGTGCTTGGCATTGAATGAGAAAAACACACATCCTGCAAGTCTGTAAGTTGTTTTTGTTGTTGTTGTTCTTGTAGTTCTTCAAAGTTTAAAATGTAAGTGAAAAATCTGGAGGAAAGGATAATTTCCACTGTGTGGAATGTGAATAGTTAAACAAAGTTATGGTTATTTAATGTAATTATTAATTCAAATCCTTTGGTCACTGTGATTTCAAGCATTTTTTTTCTCCTTTATTTGACTTCCTTTGAGTTGAGCGAAGAAGAGGCGGGCACATTGTATGCTGTCGGAGGCTTTTATCAGGTCAGCGGGAAATAAGATCTTGACACATCTGAACATGCATTACAGAGTCCAGACCTGAGTTTTTATTTTTTTTAATTGAATGTTCCTTAAAGGTTAACATTTATGAGGCAATATTAAGAATCATTTTAAATGTTATTTTGGAAGACTTATGATGTGTGTGTACAAATAGTGGATAATAATGAATAGTTCGCAAGTCCTTTTAAGGAGAAAATCTAAAATGAAAAATGTGTGTGAAGAACATTTATAAGTGACAAGTTAATGCTTAAGAGTGAAAGTAGTTCTATTGATTTATCATTCTCAAGATATTTAATATCAACTGCATTGTGTATTATGTCTGCTTTAATCATTTAAAAACAACAGAGGATTATATAGACTATGATTAAGGTACTTTGCTGTGTATGCAGAGGAGAGGGAATTTGATAGTATCATGAAAGTTAATTTGGTTTTAAGCAAAGTTTTATGAATCTGCAACTAGAATGTAATTTTACCCAAATTATGTTCTATATAATCTTTCCCAAAGAGCAATAAATAGAACCTCTTCTCTCTCTCTCTTTCTCGTGTGTCTGTGTAACTGGAAGTGTTCATAGAGTAGACGTGGTGCAAGGATTCACTTGTGGGAAGGGAGATAGGAAAACAATTAGATCTCTGTGACCTCAAAGGGAATTTATTTCTTCCACCTAGACCTTCCAGATTCTGCTTGATGTCAAATGGATACCTCAGGCTATGGTAGTTAGAAAGAAGAGTTAGAAAGGGTTATGAGGAGCCTTCAAATAGTGGAAGAATGTCATAGAAATGATAATAGCTCTATTTTGAGGTGTTCAAGGGCAAAATGGGAGAAAGATTTTGGGCTCAGTACAAGGATGAGAGTGATTCAGCAAAGCAGTGAGTTGCCATGAGATGGTGATGGTGAACTCCCTGCCCTGGGAAATACTAAACCATATTTCTTCGCTTAGTGACTTTGTCCAGAAAAGTCACTAAGCAAAGAAACAAACAACAACAAGCAGCAGCAACAACAAATCCTGGGGAGGGGAAGAGAGACTGATTTCAAGAGTTACCACATTATATCTCTTAAAATATCCAATTTTCAACAAAAAGTTATGAGTCATGCAAAGAAACAAGAAAGCATGGCCCACATACAGGAAAAAAAAGAACAGCCCTTAGGAAGCCCAGACATTGGACTTATTAGACAAAGACTAACTCAACTCTTTAGATACCCATGAACTAAAGAAAACCATTCTAAGAAACTTAAGGAAAATAGGAGAATGAAATTTCATCAAATCCTGAATACAAATAAAGAAAAAATTTTTTTTTAAAAAAAGAAACAAATAGAAATTGTGAAGCTTAAAAGTATAACTGAAATGAAAATTTTACTAGAAGGGCTGAACAGCAGATTAGAGCAGGCAGAAGAAAAGAGACACACCTTTACCTAGACTAATGAGAGGGAGGGAGGAGAGAAAGAGGACTCTTTTAAAATCAGAAGTGAAAGAGGGAACATTCCTATGAACCTTACAGAAATACCAAGGATTATAAAAGAATACAGAAGAACTGTATGCCAACAAATTAGATGAAATGGACATATTACTAATGTAACAAAAAGTCTAATTCCATTTTTTTCATGTTTGACTCCTAACATCTTTATGCCTCACTCCTGTCTCGTTCCCTTCTGCCCCCATCTGGGCCAGCTGATAAGAAAGCCCAGGCTCTCCCTTATTTGGCACTGATGGGACGATCAAACCATTCAAGGACCTTCTGCATGTGAAAACCCTCAGCCTAGCCTCACTCTTTAACCACCATATAAACTCCAAGTCAGTCTTCTTCCCCTGTTCTCAGACCAGGTTGGGAGGCCGGCCCTGCTCTCCACAGAAAGCCTTGTGATGTGAGTCATAAACCTTTCATTTACTCTTGGTGTGTAGTGGTGTCATCAGTCTTGACATCTGAACCAAACCTTGAATATGGTCCATTCTGTTTATGCTGGTGTCTATAACACCTAGAAACACACAAAGTATGGAAATGACTTGAGAAGAAATAAATATTTGAATAGAACTATCACAAATAAAGAGGTTGAATTAGCAATAAAAAACTTGCCACAAGAAAAGTCCGAGACCAGATGGCTTCACTGGTGAATTTTACCAAATATTGAAAGGATTAATACCAAATGTTTACAACCTCTTCCAAAAAACAGAAGAGAAGGGAACACTTTCTATCTCATGCTATGCGATCAATATTACTTTGCTACCAAAACCAGACTTTGTCAAAATAAAACCACATGATCCCACTTCTAGGAATATATCCCAAAAAACTAGAAACACCAATCAGAAAGGATACATGCACCCCTATGTTCATAGCAGCACAATTTACAATAGCTAAGATTTGGAAACAGCCTAAGTGCCCATTAGCAGATGAGTGGATTAAAAAACAGTGGTACATCTACACAATGGAATACTATGCTGCTGTAAAGAGGAAGGCACTCCTACTGTTTGCAACAGCATGGATGGAGCTGGAGAGCATTATGCTAAGTGAAATAAGTCAGTCAGAGAAAGATAAATATCACATGATCTCACTCATTTGTGGATTATAATGAACAACATAAACTGATGAACAAAAACAGATCCAGAGACAGAGAAGCATCGATCAGAGCTCAAAACTCAGAGGGAAGATAGGGGAGGATGGAGGTAAGGGGAAGAGATCAACCAAAGGACTTGTATGCATGCATATAAGCCTAACCAATGGACACAGACACCAGGGGGGTGAGGGCATGAGTGGGGGGCAATGGGGGGGGGTAAGGACACATATGTAATACCTTAATCAATAATAAAAAAGTAAGAATAAAATAAAAATAAAATTACAGACAAATATTGCTTAGGAATATAGAAGCTAAAATTCTCAACAAAATACTAGGTAATTGAAATCAGCAGCACACAAAAAGGATTACACACCATGACTAAGTGGGATTTCCCCCTTGGAAAGGAAGGTTGGTTTAATCATCAATCAATGTAATACATCATATTAGTAGAATAAAGGACAAAAACCACACAATCATGCAGAAAAATCACTTGACAATTTCTAACACCCTTTCATGATAAAAATCACTTAAAACATTCGGAATATAAGGGAATTCTGATAAAAGACCTGATAAACGACATCTATGAAAAACCCACACAGCTAACATTACTTAAGGGTGCAAGATTGAAAGCTTTCCCCCTAAGTGTATCTGCTTTCACCACTTTTCAACATTGCACTGGAGGCTCTAGCCAGGGCAACTGGCAAGAAAGGAAAAAAGAAGTCATCTAGATTGGAAAGGAAGAAGTAAAACTATTTCTATTTTCAGAGGACATAATCTTGTATGTAGGAATACTAAGGAATCCACAAAAGAAGTATTAGAGCTGTCTTGGTCCATTCAGATTGCTATAACAAAATACCACAGACTGGGTAGCTTATTAAAAACAAACATTTACTTCTCACAGGTTTAGAGGCTGGAAGTACCAGATCAGGGTGTCAGCATGGTCAGGTGACAGCTAGCTTCCAGGTCTGGAGCCTCTTTTACAAGGAACTAATCTCATTCATGAGGATTCCACCTTCTTCAGTTAAGCACCTCCCAAAGGTCCCGCCTACTGATACCATTACCAACGGGGATTAGGATTTCAACATATGAACTAGGGAAGGGAGAGGACACAAACAATTTGGACCAGAGGACGAGCTAATAAATGAGTTTATCAAGGTTGCAGCAAGATCAAGATACAAAAGTTAATTGCATTCTATATATTACCAAGGAAAAACCTAAAACTGAAAATAAGAAAATAATTCCATTTGCAACAGCAACACAAAGAATAAAATGCACAGGGGTAAATTAAACAAGGGAAGTACTAGACATGTACATTGAAAACTACAAAACATTCTTAAAAATATTAAACACCTAAAGAAATAGAAAGATATCCTGTGTTCATGGACTAGAAGACTTAATATTACTCAGATTCAACACATTCTCTATCAAAATCCTACCTGGTTTCTTTGAAGAAATGGACAAGCTAATCCTAAAATTTATATGAAAATGCAAGGGACCCAGAATAGCCAAAACAATCTTGAAAAAGAAGTACAAAGTTGGAGGGCTCACCCTTCCTGATTTCAAACTGACAGAAAACAATTGTTACAAGGCAAACACCCTTTTCACAACCAGTAGGACTTTTTCCAGCCTCTCCAGCAGTTCTTCCTATGATCCGCTTCTGTTTTAACCGTTTTCCACACTTCAGTAGTGACCACTCTCAACTTTTATAATAATTTGTCCTTTGCATATCTTTATCGTTTTATCACCAAAGTGTGCATCCCTAAACGCCACACTTTAGTCTGGTTATAAGCCAATTAAGTGAGAAAAGATGAAGGTCTAAATTAAGGCAGCCCTAAGCCCCTTCCTGTGATCTGGGTGATTACCGAGCAACCAGGCCACTTCCTCCTGTTGCACCAACTTTACTGGGAAGAAGGTTAAATTAATTGGAAATTTCAAAGTATTTTTTAATTTATTTTTTAAAATATATTTTATTGAGTTTTTTACAGAGAGGAAGGGAGAGGGATAGAGAGTTAGAAACATTGATGAGAGAGAAACATCGATCAGCTGCCGCCTGCACACCCCGAAACTGGGGATGTGCCCGCAACTAAGGTACATGCCCTTGACCGGAATCGAACCTGGGACCCTTCAGTCTGCAGGCCGACGCTTTATCCACTGAGCCAAACCAGTTAGGGCTCAAAGTATTTTAAATAGTTATTTTGTTCCTTATCATAAAAAACAAAGCTTAGATTTCGATGCTCACAAAAGGATTCTACCACCTTCTATGTTTATAATTGAAGCTACTTTTTCTCCTCTGTTCATTTATCTTTAGCACATGTAGCATTAGTCCATTGCAAGTGAACTTCACTGCCTTGCAGACATCCCACAAATGCCAATACTGACCCCTTGAATGTAGACATTTATTACTATGCACAGTGATAGCAGAAGTTAAATACGGGAAGTAGATACCTATTGTTTTTTACTTCTGCACCTCTTTTTCTTTAAAAAATTTTTTTCTTTAGAGAAACTCTTGCCTTATGTGATGCCATCCAGACTTCTTATTACTGTACCTTTCATCCTTGCTCCCCCTGTAGGCATAGGGCTGACATAAGACCACGTCAGAAAATCAGAAGGCCCATTCCACTTGGCCAGTATGATTGATTTTAGAAATGGGCTTGAAACAACCTGGATGCAAAAGAATCTTTCTTAAGATTTGAATATGGAGACTGGGAGAAACAAGATCTTTTTGCTTTTCTAGGATCACAAGTTATAATAATCCTGTAGACCAAAATCTGATGACAGGGATCTTACCCAGGTATCTGGATGAAATTGTCTGAAGAATGAAGCCTCTATACACAAAAAAAGCAGAGCCAAAATATGGAGTAAGTATCTCAGTGAAAGAATTTCTTCCCTGGAGCAACTTCAGGGGAATCAGGCCAACCTCTGGGTCATTCTGTATTAGTTATACATCACTTTATAACAAATTATGCCAAAACTTAGCAGCTTATAACAACAAACATTTTGTATTTCACACATTTTTTATAGGATCTGGGAGTGACTAAATTGGATAGTTCTGGCTCAAAATCTCTCATGAGTTTGCAGTTAAGGTATCAGCAGGGGCTGCAGTCATCTAAAGGCTTGACTGAGGTTGGAGAATCCCCTACTCATAGGGCCCACTCACATGGCTATTGGCTGGAGGCTTCAGTTCCCCACACTGTGGACCTTTCTTCACAACATGGTAACTGGCTTCCTCCTGCATGAGTAAGCCAAGAGAAAGCAAGGAGGAAGCCACAGTACCTTTTATGACTTAGTCTTCCAAATCACACTTTACTTTCACTTTATTCTATTTGTCAGAAGCAAGTCACTAAGTTTGCCGACATTTGAAAGGAGGATTTTTAGGCTTCACCTCTTACAAGGAGAAGTATCAATGAACTTGTGGTCCTATTTAAAAATCAACACACTCTTGCCTGGCTAGCGTGGCTCAGTGTTTGAGCATTGATCTGTGAACCAGGAGGTCACAGTTTGATTCCCGGTCAGGACACATGCCCAGGTTGCAGGCTCTATCCCCGGCATGGGCCGTGCAGGAGGCAGCCGATCAATGATTCTCTCTCATCATTGATGTTTCTATCTATCTATCTCTCTCCCTCCCTCTCTGAAATAAATGAAAATATATCTTTAAAAATAAAATAAAATCAACACACTCTTAGTTACACCAATCAGTAAATTCAATCTTTGGCTTAGTTTGCATTGGGTTTATGTCACTTAAGACCCACAGACTCCTATACCCGTGTCACTAAGAAAGTTTTAGATGTTATTATTTATTGCTCTTACTTTGTGAATTGATCTTTAATGATTGAATGCAGGCAAAGCAAAGCTACTTTTAGTGTCCTGCATCTGTATCACCTGTAGCACCAAAACTGGTTCTACGGAGGCAGGATCTTAACCCATAGCAGAGAGAACTTATCTCCCAGCAGGGCCATAGCCCCACTTAGTAGACAGAAGTTAATATTCAGTGCAACTGAGGCACCGGCTATACTGCCTTCCAATTCCTTCCCATTCCCTCTACAAACCTCAAACCCAGGCATTCTCTTCATAGATAAACAATTTTGGACTCAATTTTTAATTAAAAGGATGGGCCTAGTCAGCACTTTCCACCTTGAAGTTTCCCATTTAAGGGCCCAGGAAGAGACTCTTAAAGTTGAAGATTCTAAATCTTATATTTTTTAAAACTTATACCAGAGGAGCAAAGTAAAGGATGCTTTGAATAGAAGGGGCCATTCGCCATGGAGAAGAAATTGCCACTTGAATTACATTTATAAACTAGTTTACTAAAAAAAATTATCACAGATTTTAAAAATTCTTCTTTTTATTAAATGTCAGTGAGTGTTCTTGCTCACAATAAAAAGAATCTATATTTTAGGTTGTTGAATCAGAAAGAGGTGTATTAAAAGTGATTAGGTAGCTCACAGACCCTGTGAAGGTGAGGCAAGAATCTTGTTTGAATGCTACATAGGAATATCGAGTCCAGAAATAAACTAGCCATGGAAAAAATGCCCTACACACCATGGTGCTATTGCAGGAAAGCATCACTGGTTTGCCTACCATCCCTTAGTTATGCTACTGGGGACAGATGTAGAAACTGCAACCCAGATGCCCAAGAGCCCAGTGACTCCCTCTTCATGATTGACAGAAGTTATGCGTTCTTATGAATGGTTGCTGACTCAGGTTGGTTGCTTCTGCTGCAAGTCTAGTGTGGTGTCACTGCTCGGTACCTTTCATCCTTGCTCCCCCTGTAGGCATAGGGCTGACATAAGACCACGTCAGAAAATCAGAAGGCCCATTCCACTTGGCCAGTATGATTGATTTTAGAAATGGGCTTGAAACAACCTGGATGCAAAAGAATCTTTCTTAAGATTTGAATATGGAGACTGGGAGAAACAAGATCTTTTTGCTTTTCTAGGATCACAAGTTATAATAATCCTGTAGACCAAAATCTGATGACAGGGATCTTACCCAGGTATCTGGATGAAATTGTCTGAAGAATGAAGCCTCTATACACAAAAAAAGCAGAGCCAAAATATGGAGTAAGTATCTCAGTGAAAGAATTTCTTCCCTGGAGCAACTTCAGGGGAATCAGGCCAACCTCTGGGTCATTCTGTATTAGTTATACATCACTTTATAACAAATTATGCCAAAACTTAGCAGCTTATAACAACAAACATTTTGTATTTCACACATTTTTTATAGGATCTGGGAGTGACTAAATTGGATAGTTCTGGCTCAAAATCTCTCATGAGTTTGCAGTTAAGGTATCAGCAGGGGCTGCAGTCATCTAAAGGCTTGACTGAGGTTGGAGAATCCCCTACTCATAGGGCCCACTCACATGGCTATTGGCTGGAGGCTTCAGTTCCCCACACTGTGGACCTTTCTTCACAACATGGTAACTGGCTTCCTCCTGCATGAGTAAGCCAAGAGAAAGCAAGGAGGAAGCCACAGTACCTTTTATGACTTAGTCTTCCAAATCACACTTTACTTTCACTTTATTCTATTTGTCAGAAGCAAGTCACTAAGTTTGCCGACATTTGAAAGGAGGATTTTTAGGCTTCACCTCTTACAAGGAGAAGTATCAATGAACTTGTGGTCCTATTTAAAAATCAACACACTCTTGCCTGGCTAGCGTGGCTCAGTGTTTGAGCATTGATCTGTGAACCAGGAGGTCACAGTTTGATTCCCGGTCAGGACACATGCCCAGGTTGCAGGCTCTATCCCCGGCATGGGCGTGTAGGAGGCAGCCGATCAATGATTCTCTCTCATCATTGATGTTTCTATCTATCTATCTCTCTCCCTCCCTCTCTGAAATAAATGAAAATATATCTTTAAAAATAAAATAAAATCAACACACTCTTAGTTACACCAATCAGTAAATTCAATCTTTGGCTTAGTTTGCATTGGGTTTATGTCACTTAAGACCCACAGACTCCTATACCCGTGTCACTAAGAAAGTTTTAGATGTTATTATTTATTGCTCTTACTTTGTGAATTGATCTTTAATGATTGAATGCAGGCAAAGCAAAGCTACTTTTAGTGTCCTGCATCTGTATCACCTGTAGCACCAAAACTGGTTCTACGGAGGCAGGATCTTAACCCATAGCAGAGAGAACTTATCTCCCAGCAGGGCCATAGCCCCACTTAGTAGACAGAAGTTAATATTCAGTGCAACTGAGGCACCGGCTATACTGCCTTCCAATTCCTTCCCATTCCCTCTACAAACCTCAAACCCAGGCATTCTCTTCATAGATAAACAATTTTGGACTCAATTTTTAATTAAAAGGATGGGCCTAGTCAGCACTTTCCACCTTGAAGTTTCCCATTTAAGGGCCCAGGAAGAGACTCTTAAAGTTGAAGATTCTAAATCTTATATTTTTTAAAACTTATACCAGAGGAGCAAAGTAAAGGATGCTTTGAATAGAAGGGGCCATTCGCCATGGAGAAGAAATTGCCACTTGAATTACATTTATAAACTAGTTTACTAAAAAAAATTATCACAGATTTTAAAAATTCTTCTTTTTATTAAATGTCAGTGAGTGTTCTTGCTCACAATAAAAAGAATCTATATTTTAGGTTGTTGAATCAGAAAGAGGTGTATTAAAAGTGATTAGGTAGCTCACAGACCCTGTGAAGGTGAGGCAAGAATCTTGTTTGAATGCTACATAGGAATATCGAGTCCAGAAATAAACTAGCCATGGAAAAAATGCCCTACACACCATGGTGCTATTGCAGGAAAGCATCACTGGTTTGCCTACCATCCCTTAGTTATGCTACTGGGGACAGATGTAGAAACTGCAACCCAGACGCCCAAGAGCCCAGTGACTCCCTCTTCATGATTGACAGAAGTTATGCGTTCCTATGAATGGTTGCTGACTCAGGTTGTTTGCTTCTGCTGCAAGTCTAGTGTGGTGTCACTGCTCATTGGAATCCAGGGCAATTTACAAACAACTTCATGGGAGTCTGGGAAGTGTGAGTGTTCACTTTACGCTCTACATTACGGGAGGCAACCTGGTAGGTTCCTGGAGTAGGCACCCAGAGAGCAAGAGGCCCCATCAAAATAATTTGTAAACACGGGTAAAAAAAATGTGAAAGGCTTATATGAAAACATCAGCCTCTTGTCCCATCTCTTCTACCTGACTCTCCTCAGCCTCATTTCTCAGGGTCAACCTTTTTCAATTCTTTTTGCCTGTTTCTTCTGCCACTGCTGAAGGTTCAACAGGGGTCAGTGCCCAAAATGACTCACTCACATGGCTGGCAGTGGATGCTGGCTACTGCTGGAAGCTTAGTTTCAAGTGGACTCTTCACATGTCTTCGGCTTCTGAAAGCACAGTGGTTGGGTTCCAAGAGTAAGTGTTCCAAGAAAAAGAAGAAGATAAAAGCTGCCAGTTCCTTCAGACTGGGCCTGAAAATAAAAAGAAGAAAACTCTGCCACTTGTGACACCATGGACGAAACTTGAGGGCATTATGCTAAGTGAAATAAGTCAGAGAAAGGCGAATACTGCATGCTTCCGTTTACATGTAGAATCTAAAAAAATTGAACTCATAGAAACAGAGAACAGAATGATGGTTGCCAGAAGAGGGGCTGTGGGGTGAAGAAGCTGCTAAGAGAGTAGATCTGAAAAGTTCTCATGACAAGAAAGAAAACTGATAACTATATGAGGTGATGGGTATTAACTAAACTCATTAATGGTACATATATCACATCATTATGTTGTATACCTTAAACTAATACAATGTTATATGTCAACAATATTTCAATAAAACTGGGGAAAGGGGGGTTAAAAAAAAGACTGGGCCTAAAAACGTATACAGTGTCACTTCTACCATAGTTAATTGGTCAAAGCCATCTAGACCTGCTACAGTCAAGCGAAGGGATGAGAGAAATGTCAAATAATGTGGGACCACCGTTAATCTATCACACGGGAGGGAAAAGGGATATGGGGTTCTGCTGTCCTGTTTACAAACTTGGACGCCGTCTCCTTGTGCTCAGCCCTGCAGCTCACCGTGACCTGTATCTTCTGCAGCACTTGCCTCTGAGCCTCGATTCTCAGGACTTTTTTACTCAGCTTGAAGTTTCTTTCCTTGTGCTGTCAATGTTCACTCTTCTGTCTCCCTTACATCTCTGAAAGTATTTACTGAAATCACTCAATTGCTATTGTCTTTTTTTTTCTCCTTACTCTTTGTCCTCGTATGTTTATACTTTTAAAATTCCTTACTTTCACTTTAGTGGAGTTTCACAAGAAAAAAAAAGATTAATTTATATAGTGTATTTGTCTGAGTCCAACACAAATGTATACCCATTGTTACTTGGTAACAACTTGATTTTGTAGAGTGCTTTAAAAGGGAAAAATGCACTTTTGTATACATTTTATTTGATCCTCATTAATTTAAAGAAAGGCAGGACAGGTCTTTAAATGATCTTCATTTTAAAGGTGAACAAGGTGAAATCAGAGACATAAAATGATTTGCACAATCTTGCTTTAGTGATTTGCTTTCTACTAAATCCTCCAGGGAAAGATTCTGGAATTAAGTGTAAGGGTGACAAGGAGAAGTCAAAGAAAATAAAACTAGTTTTTCTTTTTATTTGAGGGGGAATGTGCAGTACACGGAGTTCAGAACAACTAGAATTTGTATAGCATTGGAGCGCCCAATTCACAAACTGGAATTTGTTATTTAATATAAATGTGCAATTGTGTGTGTGTCGCGGGGGGGAGGGAGTGGGTCAGGAACCTACTAGTAAGAAACTAAGAAGACTTTGATGACCTAGCTCAGCTTCCTATTTCAGGCCATGCTGCTCATTCTGTTCACTTGATCCACATGCTGGGATGTGAGAACTTTTTCCCACATCCCTTTGCAGGAGCCCATTTTGGCCGTTCTTATGGTAGTGGCTGAGTTTCAAAGAGGAAGACCCTGTAATGTCTCCCAGGCATACTACAAAGGAAATATAAGTCATCAGATAGTTGGATCTGGACCGGGGCCAGGATAACTCGACTCTTCTTGTAGAAGGTGCCATGGGATCTATAGTGATGGCAGGTGATGGGAGAAGTGGGTCCCCTCAGCTTTATGTCTTGTCTGAAAGATGATAACCATGCTAATAAATTTAGTGCCACATTCTTTACAGTGTGCTCATCCGACCCCTAAAATAAGGCCATAAACCATAATGGGGTCCATGATGCTTTCAATTATTAGACATTCATTTCTGCTCTTCATTTTTCCCCCCTCTTCTGCCCAAATTTGGCTTTATTGATGTGCTTTCAGGAGGCATGGGAGAGGGCAGAGTTTGAAAAAAAAGGTCCATTTTTTAGAAGTCTGAGAAAAATTATATGTCTATCAAAATAAAACCTAGGCTCCCTAAAGGGAAAGGCATAGCATTTTTGTCATTGTATCCACAATAAACACGTAGCCAGATCATAATGAACAGAGCCTGTTTGGGATTACTCCTGAGCATTTTCAGAGTCACAGGCTATTTTATGTTATTAACACCCTAATTAAGAGAAGCAGTAAGCTTTTCCTTTAGTAGCTACTAGTAAGGATAGGTACAACCCCACCTCTAGGGCTTTTTTGAGAGCAGGAAGGCAGCCAGAAAAGTTTGTGGGATGTGGCACTGAGCCCCAGAGAGAGGCTGAGTTTGTAAAGAAAACAGTTGGTGTTACAGAAGATACGTTATTTGGGTTTCTTGTCCTGCTACACAACACTGAAAATTGGCCTTTCTGGTTGTTTGAAGCAAGGCTGGAAGGATTAATTTCTTCACTGCTGATCTTTCCCTCTTTCTCTATTTTTAAATTAAGATTTTTAAAAATTATACCTGATCTTTAATATTATATTAGTTTCAGGTATACAACTAGTGATTAGACATTTATATACTTATGAAGTGATCACCCAGTAAGTCTAGTACTCATTGGACATCATACATAGTTGTCACAATATTATTGACTATTCTTCATATATATTTTATTAAGCATTTCAACTCTTCCTTCTTTTCCAGACACCGTCAAAACTTGAATTCTACACCCATGCCAAATCTAATTTCTGATGTTCATCCATGATTCAAAGGAAACTGGATACTCCTCAAATAGAGTTAAACCATTAATGTTGATAAAAATACTAGATGGAAAAATCTTAATTCCAACTCCCTCCAGAAACTGAAGACCTTTCAAATATCCTACTCTGAGACCCTGTCATGACAAAATAATAATAAGAAAATTCCCATTCATTCTTACCTCTCACCTAAGATTCTTTGTATTTGTGAACAACAGCCTTTCATCAGCAACAACACAGCATACTTAGTGAAAAACGAAAGAAGATTATGGAAGAGAATCATGTACCTTGGAGAAGACCATCAGGCCAGGATCATGTCAAATCACTTGGTGATTTTTTTCCCCTAACTTTTGGCCAACAGAGAACCTTTCACTTGAAAGTTTGGGTTAGGTGAGAATAGGCTAGGAGAAGAGAATGTTAGGTAGTAGGTGAAGACAGGAAATTTTTATTTGCTTTTGAGTTTTCAGGGGGCCTTTAATACAGGGGGGGAACCAAAATCAGTAGTTACAGGGGTGGGCAAACTTTTTGACTCGAGGGCCACAATGGGTTCTTAAACTGGCCCGGAGGGCCGGAACAAAAGCATGGATGGAGTGTTTGTGTGAACTAATATAAATTCAAAGTAAACATCATTACATAAAAGGGTACGGTCTTTTTTTTTTTTTAGTTTTATTCATTTCAAACAGGCCGGATCCGGCCCGCGGGCCGTAGTTTGCCCACGGCTGGATTAGACATTTATATACTTATGAAGTGATCACCCAGTAAGTCTAGTACTCATTGGACATCATACATAGTTGTCACAATATTATTGACTATTCTTCATATATATTTTATTAAGCATTTCAACTCTTCCTTCTTTTCCAGACACCGTCAAAACTTGAATTCTACACCCATGCCAAATCTAATTTCTGATGTTCATCCATGATTCAAAGGAAACTGGATACTCCTCAAATAGAGTTAAACCATTAATGTTGATAAAAATACTAGATGGAAAAATCTTAATTCTAACTCCCTCCAGAAACTGAAGACCTTTCAAATATCCTACTCTGAGACCCTGTCATGACAAAATAATAATAAAAAAATTCCCATTCATTCTTACCTCTCACCTAAGATTCTTTGTATTTGTGAACAACAGCCTTTTATCAGCAACAGCACAGCATACTTAGTGAAAAACGAAGGAAGATTATGGAAGAGAATCACGTGCCTTGGAGAAGACCATCAGGCCAGGATCATGTCAAATCACTTGGTGATTTTTTTCCCCTAACTTTTGGCCAACAGAGAACCTTTCACTTGAAAGTTTGGGTTAGGTGAGAATAGGCTAGGAGAAGAGAATGTTAGATAGTAGGTGAAGACAGGAAATTTTGATTTGCTTTTGAGTTTTCAGGGGGCCTTTAATACAGGGGGGGAACCAAAATCAGTAGAAGAAAATTGTGGTGGAAGAGAGGCGTACCAGTGGGATTGAGCAATAGCAGGGAATTTGTGGGGATCCTTCAGTAGAAACGTCCATTATATTGAAAAGTGAGTGAACCATGTTAATCAAAGAATGCTGCTGGCAGCTTTGGGTGATTTTCCAAATGCAGGTTCATATGGCCATTGTCTGCATTCCTCTGCAGACTTTTGGAGGTAAGGAATTGGTGAGGGAAGAGAGGGTTGCGTTGAGACATTACTAACTGGAAAATGTTCTTAATTGTGGTGCTTACTTCTTTGATCATTCCCCTTTGAAACAACCTGAAAAAAAAACACCAAACACAAAAACCCACACAAACATCTTGCATTTGTGCTACTTGCTCAAGAGAACAAATGAAATCACAGTCGTGTACTGACTAAATAATTCCTAGTTTGGGATATTAATAAGGGCCTTTAAATTGCTATAATTCCCTCATCTATGCTAGAATGGAGATTTTTCTTGGTAATTTAGAACTTAATCGTATATAGAATTTGTACAGACATTAAGTTGCTAGACAATGAGCATAATTGAATTTTCTTTCAAAAAAATATATGGTAAGGCAAATCTATGCTTTTATAACCAAAATGGAGGAAAAGGAACATGTAAGTTTTCAACTAAACGTTTGTGACTCAGTTTGAACTGATTTTGGGAAAAGATTCAAATAATCTGACATGGATATGCATCCTCAGTTATGAAGTTAACTTTGCAAACCAGAAAGTTCTAGCTTTGGGGGAGTGGGTTAGAGGAGTGGTCAGTGGAATGGCGTACATGATGACAGCCTGACCATGGCTTTGAGCTCATGAAGGCCTCCAACATGACCAAGAGAGGCACAGGGTTGAACTCATCAGTATAGTTTTATATGATCCCCAGGAGTTTGTTCCATTTCAAAATTATCAGGAAGTTTGACTGAGTCACCCAACATGCTTTGCTGAGAGCTAAAAAGCCATGTTCTCTAGACCTCAAGATTGAGAGGGCGGATGAATCTAGCGATTGGTAGGTAACGTGATCTGCCTTTTGTAGCAAGCCAGAAGCCAGATGTCCCCTCCCCTTTGATCTGAATAACACTTTAGGCTGCAGACAATAAGATTGGTTTTAAATTTATTGTCTCTTTGATTTCTGCATTCTAATGCTTTTTAAATTCTTTACACAAGACAGGGCTATATATAGGCAACTGGGGTGGTTCAATGGAGGCCAAAAAGAAAAAAAATATGCCAGTAGCTTTTGAGGAGTGCAGAGCGGAGCCTTGTGCATATTTCTCTGCAAGGAAACAAAGATGATACTTGGGGGCACGAACTTTTTCGTTTCCAGTCGTATTACTCCAAAATGAAGTTTCCCATTCCTGTTCCAGCGAGATTTGTGAAAAGTTCTTTGCAGAACACCCCCCCCCTCCCCGCCCCCAGCTAACTGCTATAGCAAAAGAATCCAATGTAAGCGAAGGAACCTAAATCAGAATGCCTTCCTTTTTTAAGCCCTCCGTGACCTTCACCCCAGTTAGCGTTTCATTCCTGCCCTTGGTACGCAGCCTGGTGGAGGCAGTCAGCGGAGGCCCAGAGCTTGAGTTCAGTAGTCCTGTTGACCGTGGAGATGCAAACCTCACCCGCTAGAAGTTACATGGTATTTGGGAATCTTTTACTTTCAATTACTACTAAGTGAACAATAGTGACTGGGCACTCAATCAACTGGGGGAAAACATTTAGCCCAGTTCCTTCCCTCAAGGAGGTCAAATGCGGGACAAATTGCCCCAAGAAGGCAGCCTGTTCTGAGAGGAACACCAGAGGATGGCAGGAACAGGGGTTCAAGGCTCAGTGCGTTTCCATTAAAGCTCTGTGACTTTGAGGAGGCACCGCTTCCACTCATCTCTGTTTTCTCTTCTGGAATATTAGGTGAACTCATACTGACCTAGCATTATACTAGATTAAAAAGCCTTTCCCAGTCAGATCTTATTTGAGCCCAATAATCACCCTGTGAGGCAGCCAGGCAACACTGTGTGTATTTCAGGATGAGGAAGTTGAGCTAAAGGATGAAGACTTGTTGGGAGACTCATTACCAGTCTGAGACAAAGGCAAGACTGGCACTCAGATCTCCTGACACCTTCTCCCCAGCTCTGTGCACTTAACAAAACCCACCCAGCCTCCCAGCCTGTGAGCCAGGAGGACCAGAAGGGTTTTTATCAGTAAGAAGGGTTTGCAAAGTGATTACAGCAGAATTCTGATTTCTTCTCCCCAAGAATCCCTCTGAACTCCTCCCAGAAGGAAGGACAGCTGCAAAAGGACTGGGGCAGGTGAGGAATTACAAAACAGCAAAGGCTGATTTTTCCCGTGGGCGCACCGTGCCAGCGTGGGAGTGGAGTCCCTTTGAGTTAATACATCCATCAGATTTTCCAGTTCGTTTTCAGTCATTTCCTTGGATATCAGGTATTAGGTCCTAAATGCACTTCTTTCTGCTTTATGGTTATGAAATAAGAACAATGGCCACAGCTGAAGCTTTAAATCAGATGGGAATGCCCCCAAGACAGGCTCTTAGAAACCTTAGTCAGGAAAGGCTGTGCAATTGGGAGCCAAAGCAGACCCTCAGCACGGCTAATATCCAGGTCTCGCTAATACTTTGTCCTCTGTGGTCCATGGTCACAAAGCACTGTACTAGATATTTTTTAAAAATATGAAGAAAAATATAAGACCCACTCTGTATACCCAAGAGCATTACAGACAAAATGGTAGCAAGAGCACTTAAAAAAAAAATCTGTGGTGTCAGCAGTTACAGGATGATATTCAAATAGGTGTACATGGAAATAGACTCTCAGCAGTCATGGGACTGTGGATGTGGCTGACTTCATCTTCCATGTGGCGGTCTCTTAAAGTGACTGCTTACTGAGACCTGAGGCCCACTTTCTTCTCTGCACGTTCATCCTATTCCAAAAACCTTAGGATTCAACCCAGCTGAATAAAGACCTCCATTGTATTGAATGAATGCCAAAGAGGTTTTAACTGTATGATCCAATTATTTTAGATGGTCTGATAAAGAACGGTACAGGGACTATGAAATTTTATTCCAAAAAACCAGAACCTCAATTTGTACTCAGTTGCAGACATGCAGTTCTGTTTCCCAGTCTGGCAGATGCAATTGGGTACCCACAGTGATGAGGGTTGGTCTGCAGGTGGCACAGTGCTGTGGGCAGTGAAATGGGGTGCTTCCTTGGATTCCGCAGGAGGGAAAGATGACGGCTAGGGACCGAGATTGGTATTTCAGTGTGGCCTTTCCAATCCTGGGATCCCAATGTGCACAGGAATGCAAAGGAGCCTGAAAACTCCATTGCTGTCCCTTGGCCTCGCCCAAAGCAAACCGTGAGCAAGGGCGCCAGGGGACCCCACTTAAATGGAAATCATCTGCTCTACATAGCAGCGGATATTTAAAAATGAAAAAGTGTTAGGAATATTCCAGTCCTACTGTTTTATAATGCACAGCAACTTGTTCTTTCTAAGGTGCTACTCTGGTATCTTTTGATTCTTCCAATCTTGTGAGATAGGGAGGAGTGAGTGCACATTTGACAGACTGAGAGAGGAAGATCCTAAAGGGTCCAGCGACTGGCCTAAAGTCACAGAGCAGAGCTGTGACAAGGACTCAGCCGCCCAATGCAGAATTTAGTGCTTTTCAAATTATTTGTGTATTTTTGGCCACATAGTCTGATCTGCATTAGTCCCCGAGGCTCCCTGGGTTGGAATGACATTGTGGCTTCTGTGTTTTGTTTTGTATTGGTCCTTTTAAACATTTCCTTTCTTCATCATGCTTTATCATATGAAGACAGAAAAATATACAAAAACAAAGTTTATTGTGTTATTCATAAACAAAAACCTTTGTAATATTGCTGGCACTATGGAGGCCTTTTGTGGCGCTACCTAGGCGGCTTTGTGGCTGAGACAGGAGCCTGTGTTTAGGAGGGCTCCACACTTGGCTTAATGCTCTGGGGCCAGTATTTTGAAATTGTTCATCATCTGTGAATAATTTTTCGTTTTGCACTGGGCCTGTCAAATTATGTATCCAGTCATGCTCCTACTCAATCACGTTTTCTCCCCAAAAATGACCATTATCCTAATTTTTATGATAGTCCCTTTTCTCTATAGTTTTATAATTTCAGTATGCATGTGCAAAGATGATAATTTTTGTTTTTGAATTTCATATAAATGAAATATATGGAATATTATGTTATATTTCAGTAAATATTTTTTAAATTTTTTTATTGGTTTTAGAGAGGAAGGGAGAGGGAGAGATAGAAAAACTAATGATGAGAGAATCCTCTATCGACTGCCTCCTGCACACCTCCTACTGGGGATGGAGCTCCCAACCCGGGCTTGTGCCCTGACCAGAAATCCAATCATAACCTCCTGGTTCATAGGTTGACGCTTAACCACTGAGTCCCACCAGTGGGGCAGTAACTCTTTTTTATGAGACTTACCTATGTTATTTGTCGCTGTCATTCATTTGGCCTCATTACTGTATGACATCTGATATATGAATATCTATCACAATATATTTTTTATTTATTCTACTTTTGATGGAAACCTAACTCATTTCCAGTTCTGGTTATTATGAATCAGGCTGCTTTAAACATTGTTGAATGTGTATCTTTGTACAAAACTGCTTGCACTCCTGTTGAGCATTTATCTATGAAGGAAATTGCTAGATCATGAAGTGTTTGCTCAGCTTTAGTAGATAATGCCAAACTATTTTTCTAAAGTAGCCGTCTCAGTTTACATTCTCTCCAACAGTATGAGAATTTCCTTGTTCTGCATCCTCACCAATGCTGGGTATGGACAGTCTCTTTAATTTCAACCATTCTGGTGCATACAGGGTGGGGCAAAAGTAGGTTTACAGTTATGAGTACATGAAACAGAGTTTATTCTTGTATTATTATTTTTTAATGATTGTGTTATTTTCCATACAAACAACTATAAACCTACTTTTGCCCTATCCTGTAATCACAGTGATATCTCATTGTGATTTTAATTTGGACTTCCCTGATCAGTAATGAGGTTGAGTATCTTTAAAAATGTATTGCCCACTTGGATATCTTTTATTTAGTTTCTTGTTGATTCTTTTATTACATTATTTGGGGATCTTTTAGTATGAATTTATACTAAAAGTTCTCTATGTATTCTGATGGGAGTCCTTTATCAGGCATATGTATTGCAAATATCTTCACATGGTCAGTGCCTTAGAGATATTTTTGGATAAAGAGAAGGTCTTACTTATAAAATAGTGAAATTTATCTATCTTTATGGTTGATAATTATCTGTGTACTTGAAGAATGTTTTAATCCTTAATAGAATATGATGAAAGTGACTGTGTATGAGTTCTGGGCCTTAGTCAAAAAAGCATAAATGTTTCACCTTGGATCACTCAAGCAGCCTCATGGAGAGGCACTGAGGCCCCCAGCCTAGAGCCAGCACCAACTCGGCAGCCAAGTGAGTCAGCCATATCCCAGCCCTATTCAAGCATTCCAGCTTTCAGATGATTATAGACCCAATGGACATATTACTACAACCATTATAGATTCCAAGTGAGAACTGCCTTGTTGAGCTCTTCTCATACTAATAAAAACCACGAAAAAGAAGTGATTATTGTTGATTTAATCCATTTAGTTTTGGGGGTATTTTGTTATGCAGCAAGTGATAAGTAACATAGCCCAGCCCTATTCAAGCATTCCAGCTTTCAGATGATTACAGGCCCAATGGACATATTACTACAACCATTATAGATTCTAAGTGAGAACTGCCCTGTTGAGCTCTTCTCATACTAATAAAAACCACAAAAAAGAAGTGATTATTGTTGATTTAATCCACTTAGTTTTGGGGGTATTTTGTTATGCAGCAAGTGGTAAGTAACATAGTTACCATCTCTTACCATTCTTCATCACACAATGATGGGCATGAAGCAAATGCTACTTTGGGGAGACTGACTCAGAGGCAGCCAAAGCCATGCAGGCATCCATGCAGGCATCCATGCAGGCCGGGCCAGGGCAGGCAGGCCAACTTTCAAGTCTTTTATTTCAACGAATACATCACAGCCAGGGGAAAAGTGGCAAAGTCCAAAGTAGAATATTTAGCCTTAGGAATTTATGGCCTATTAGTTGGACCACCAGCAAACACAGGCTATTTAAAGAATAGACAAAAAATGTATACGTATAAATTCAACAGGTATCACTATGCTCAGCAAAGGAGAGTAAGCCTTGGTGGAACCAGAGGGGAGTTTTCCTAAGGTGGGTTGATATATTTCCTAGGTCTCTATGATACACAGGCTTCCACTCTCTCCTAGGAGCTCTAATTCAGAACACAACTTTAATAATGGTTTCTAAAAACTCTTAGGATCATTGGGTCCCTTATTTTCCACCAACAGCTCTAGAACATGTCTCTATAAGGGAATATGGAAGAAGACAACAATTAATGTGGTAAATGAGTTGAGCCTCTGGGAGGGGCTTTGGCCTTGGGGGTCAAAGGATTGGGATTCTAGTTTTGGTATGTTCACTAAATGTGAAGTCCCTTGAACCTCAGTAGTTTTTACTCTGTGAAATAGATTTTATCCAATGTCTAAAGAAACTCTATGACTATAATTTAGAAGATTTTCTAGTGATAAAATGTCTCCCCAGATAATAATTCTGTCTGTTCACTAAATGTCAATATCTTCTTGGGCATATCTCAGCAAATTTCTAGAACTCAGGAGTGCATGGCATTCAGGAACACTGAACAGATTAATCAATTAAAAAATAATCAAGGGGTGTGGGGGGTGCGGGAAGAGACTGGGTAAAAATCATACACTTATGAATGAGGACAGTGCGGGTGTGGGGTAAGGGCAGAGGGTGGGGTGGTAACCGGGTGGAGGGGAGCTATGGAGGGAAAAAGAGGAACAACTGTAATAATCTGAACAATAAAGATTTAATAAAAAAATAATCACACTTCTATTTAAACAGAAGTGTATTCTGCTGGAAGTATTTTAGTTATTTTGTTCATAAATACCTACAAGTGTCATATCATTGCTTGAAAAGAATTTGTACCTTGTGCTGAGCGCTGGACTACAATACCACATTCTGTTCTTTCCCTAGTATATTGTTTACCAATCCACAACTTGAAGTCACCAATCCCTGTGGTTCTCCTCCCACTCACCCCATCTTAAGTAATACATGTTTAGGTAGTGCTGTTTTTGGGTCAGCTTAGCTGAGACAATGCCTGGCTGGGTTGTGTGTTTGGTGTTAGCCTTTTATGCCTTGGCAGGTTGGCCATGGCTGGTGGGATGGACGGGGCAGAAAGAAGGAAATATGAATGACAGGTTTACTGAGACCCAGCTCTTGCAGCTCAGTAGTCATGCGGAGCTTGGGCAGCAATGGAAGTTAGAAGTGACTGGTTTCTCGAAGGTAGAGTACTGTTGGAATACTTTTCCAAAATGCCTCCTGAAAATAAATCTGCACTGCACACCAGACAGACATGAAACCAAGATTTATTAAAATACCCTTAGCATATTTACCATCGGAAGCCATGAATGCAGTTCTCTGCAAATTCCAAAAAAATAGAGTTCTATCTCTTAAAACAAATTAACAAAGGTATCAATAGATTAGAATAAATATAACCTATCATAGAGATAGAATCCTTTGAGTAGACAATCTACATTTTTCTAACCAATATATACTATGTACAAAAATACACTTGATGTGGTAACCAAGTAGTGTCAAGGAGGAAAATATACATATATACGCACACACATATTTTCATTATGTACAATCAATATTGGTTCCTTCACCTTTTCTTTTTAAAAATAAATACTTCATTTGGTTGCAAGTGACATTTACAAATTCAACTAATGAGCATTTCCAGTGCTGACAAAATTAAATAGGCAAACAAATGAGAAATACATATTTTTAAAAAATTTAAAGGAAAAAATACCTGAATCCAATTAGCTTATTACAGTAAAAATATCCAAGACCATGTCATGTAAGGTTTCATGTCATGTAAGTTTTCATGTCTTTAAAGTGCCGCCTCACTTCTCAAACTGCCTTCATTATTGCTTAAAATCCTTTAAGATGACTGCTGCAGATTGGTCCTAATATACTTCCAGGTCAAATGTTTGACTATCTGGGACGTGCTTATACTTTCTCTTTATGCCCTTTCAAGCGTGTCACAGTTACTGTTGATCTGAAAACCACGACAAATTGTCGACGTCTGATCCCGATGCACGGAGATGTTTGAATAGTGAGCAGTAAGAATGGAGTGGCAATAAAAAGCCCATGATTCAAAATGTTTGTACAAAACTGAAGCAATGTGTCCAGTAGCACTGAAAAGGTATTTGAGCTTCAAAAATTCAGTCATAGGCAGCATAGCTGTACTGATTTGTAATTTATCAAAAGAATGGTCCCAGCTAGACAGTTTTAAAGTAAAATCTATGAGAAATTGAGGACGAGAACAACCCTCCCCCTAACCTTCTTAAAATAAAATAAAATGAAAAAGAAATGTATTTTCCAACCTTTTTATGGACTTTTCCCTCTTTGCCTAAGTGATGAGGTGATGCTGACATTAACAAGAGGCAGTCATAGTAGTGTGTCTCACTTGGTGACAGAGGAGTGCCCTGTCCAAAGGCCTGGGAAGCGGAGCACTGGGTGTGAGAGGAGGGAGTGAGGGCTCAGGGAGACACTGGGCTGTCTGTGAGGCAAAGGGGTAAAAAGCTGGGTCCTGGAAAAACGGTAAAGTGAGAAAAAAATAGCTGCGGGGTATGAAGGAAGGGGAGGCCACAGTACTGAAAGGAGAAAACAGAAATGAAGCTAGATGCCAAAATGACTTTAGGACAGGCACAGAGAAAAGAGAAAGATCCCTGGACCACCAACCCCTGGCAATGACTCTGAAATGGAATGACATTATTTCAGCAGGCACAGGCCAGTTTCATTAGGGTACTGACCTATATGAGACACTGGGGACTCCCATTTGCCTAATACAGATTTCTTAAGCTGCCATTGGTACAACCATGGCGAAAATGACCAGCTCCCTAACAATGCAATGCATCAGCCAAACAGTGCACCCTGGCCTTGTTCAAATTTTCCTTCTTCCCTGTCACCTGTTCTCCCTCAACCCATGGCTTGCAATCTCACAAGGTAGAATGAACACACATAACTGCATGGATCCAGTGCATTTTAAGAAAGCAGTGTCCATTTTAAGAAAGGGTGTCGCTAAGGAAATTAAACGTTTAAGACTTGAGATAATTTACATTTCTGTTAGGCCTGATTTCTATTAGGATGCTGACTGATTTCACTTAGGTCTGAGCGTGCAGGCCAGTGCCGATTTTCCAGGCCAAAGCACGATTCCTTAAATCAAACTCCAGGGGCACGCTGATCCCCACAGTAGTCTAAATTAAAACTCAATGAAAGAAAAGACTATAATGAATCAAAGACATGTTTTGTCTAAAGAGTCTTTAAAATTATTCCATGTCTCATTTTAAAAGTTTCTGCCTTTTTAGAATTATCTCAGATTGTTTCTTTAAAGAGAAGTCCTTTTTAAAATGCTCATATTCTTTGAAGATTATATATTCGACTAACAGTAGAGTCATATTATTTGTGTTCTGAGAAATTGAAGAACTGCAGAATTATAAAAGTAATTACTTGGAATAGTCTGATTCCTCTGGTAGACTAAAAAATCCTGGGTGTGTCACCCTGGGCAGATAGGAGAATTGTCGCTAGACTTACCCCTCACTCATAGATTTGTTTCCACAGGAAATGGATGTTTTTGGAGAAATATGCAGAGTGGAATCTCACTGGGACCGAGACCACCTTCTTTATGTCTTGATGGTCAGATGTGAAGAGATAAGATTATAGCTAGGGACCAATTGCCAAGGAGCAAGGGAAAAAAATTAGCTATTTACAGTTCACTTAAACCTATCTAAAATGTAAAGATTTTGAATATCTTTTTAGTCGATTATTGGAAAGAGTAGTATACTTTTTGTATGCTATACACCCATTTTTATATGTCTCACAGAAGGAGACCTGGAATTCAAAGTTCATCCCAAGAATTCTCAGAGAGTTCATTCCTGAACGCATCTATCATCCATGTCGTGGGGAGGGAGAGAGTAATTTCCCTGTACACTCAGTGCTCTACGGGAATAGCTTTCATTTGGGAAGCTGACTGATTGGTAAATAAAATTATAGTTGTTCCATGAGAAAGAATGGAAGTAAGCCCTGAAAGAGAACAAGAAAGAAAAGCAGGTACAACTTTGCCAAAGATGTTGACAAGCCACCATGAATGCACACCTGAAAACACTTGACTTCTTCACTGCTGAGCATAATGCGTTGGCAGCTCACACTATATATGGGGAAGAATTATTCACTATCTTCCTAGACATTTTTATAGTTTCAAAGACAAAGAGCCCCTTGGTGCCTTGGTGTCTGTACAGACAGAATTTAGGGAAATGCTCAGCCTACAAAACAGCCTAGGTCTGGTAGCAGGCTGTTTACTCCATGGGGAAGAATGCGAGATTCTTTGGAGGTGAATTTCTACAGGAAACTATGGGCTCATTTGCATTTTGCAGGTCCAATGCTATAGAATTTCACATAAAACATTTTTTTAAAAGCCCATAGAAGTTAAGTATCTGGATCAGCTTTTAGAAAAAGAGGCAGACTGGAGGTTCTTAGTATTGAGGGAAAATTAAAAAACAAACAAACAAACAAACAGAAAATTATATAAACATAGATGGAATGTAGAAGAGTAAATTAATGGCTTTAGCTTCCATTTCCATATAAAAATTGAGATTAAGTCAGTCGTTCCCAGATCATAGAGTGGAGAAGAAATTCATGAACAAGCACTTCCTAGATATAATATGCAATAAAGCCTGGAGTTCATTTGAACTGCTGACTGAAGTGAGTCATCATACCAGAGAAAGGAAGGATGAGAGGGAAATGGTCCTCTATGTTACAATCACCAGGGTGGTTGGGAGAGGGGCTGGGGATAGAGGGGAAATGAATCCAATAAGCTCCATCTGAGGACAGCTAACCTACTGCATGAGGCTTGATTTGCTTCCCTGATCTCTGCATTGGTAGAAATTTCCCAGAGACTTAAGAGACAGAGTGAGCTAGCTGCCATTTTAATATCTTTATGCTCTGAAGTAAGTTGTCAACCACACAATGGGCTTCAAGTTGGACATATTAGAACTCTCTTGAATTCACTACTGCCCAGCAAAGCATTGATCGGGAGGAGGGTTTGTTAGAATGCCCATTCCTTGGGAGGGAAATGAAGAATTGTGAAACTAACATTCAATGCTTCTGACAAGGTGTCAACAACTGGTGGGTATGCAGAAAAGACACAAAATGGGCTGCTCAGTCCCATACAGCTGTTATGGAGCCTAGTCATGCCTGGGTTCAATTGCTAACGTAGTTGTACATACCGACATGTGAGCCTAAAGGAGCCAGGTATGCCTAGGACCTGTTCCTAAAGGTGCTTTTCTTTAAGTGACTTCTGCCCCAATTACAGAGAAGGTTCCAAGCAGCTGGACTGTTTCTCTGTACAGCTGGAAAATGGACATATATCCAACAAGTTATTTGCATTTTGGAGGGGCTAAAAATGATTCCTACTTTTCAATTCCTACTAAATACTATTAGGTTGGCCACACGGACTTGTTTCTCTTATGCTGCAGATTTCTTTATGATGACAAAGTAGCTGACATGAATGGAAGTTCATGTCTTTATTGAATCCACTCTCTTCAGTGGTAATGTTCCTGAAGGTACAATATGTAATATGTGAAATGTGATAGTCATGGTCTTCTGGATGTTCCATGCATTTATAAACTGCTCTTAAGAAAATCCAGAGTAAGGAAACTTAAATGGTTTAGCATTTCTACAACATGACACTTCCCCTTCTACGTGACTTTTTCAAAATTAACTCACTGAATTTCACAGTATGCTCATTTTTTTTTTATAATTTAGGAACCAATAAATTAATTTGTAGATTACCAAACCTGCTGATGCTTTTCATTTTCCCTTCCAGTTCTTGGCGTTTTGTTTGTTTATTTTATTTGTGGGTTTATTTTTTTCTGATTAGAATAGGCAGGACCAAAGAAAAATAAAACTCAAATCTAACAGTTCTTTCTAGTGATTCCTAAAGACAACTTAAACTACTTTATAACATTGTATATTTGATATTTTTTGGGAAAAAGCTGTTTTTTTGTTTGTTTTTTGTTTTTGGTTTTTTTTGTGTGTGTTTTTTTACTTCTCTCTTCTTGACACAGAAAGCCCTAAGTTGGTTTTATCTTTGTTTGGGGGAAGGGAGAGTATGTCAAAATAGACCAACTTATTAAATCAAGGAGTGAAGAGGTTCCCCTGCCAAAGTTAAAGCCTGGTTACTGGGAAAGAGACTGCGGTTTTGCTAATTCCCCCTCACACACTGACTAGCCACTGACTAAGGGAGTGATCTGCATGAATGACACCGGGCAAGGAAGGAGAAATAGAAATGAGAAAACATAACACTCACGAAAGCAAGAATAATTGAAATAAAAACTTCCTCACTGCAAGGAGTGCAATCTATGGAGAGATGTGCACAAATACACTTACATCTCTTCTGCTACATCCAAGCACACGGAAGAACCATACTGATGACTATCTTTGGGGAGATTTCCGATACCACCAAAATTCCTTTCCTTCCTTCAGTTTCTCCAGTTGCTCCACCAGCAGCACATGAGCTTTTCACTTAGAAAACGCCTTTCCTCACGGTACTTATGGACAAAGCGGTGCTGAAGGGAGGTTCAGCAGGTGTGCAGCTTCTACTGTCCCTACTTGGGGAACAGGAGAAGGGAGACCAGCATCCAATCTGACATTCAATTCCTTAACCACGTTGCCTATTTGTTTAGGCTACAACATTTCCAGATGTAATAGCACCACTAGGTTTCCTTATCCTACTTCTCAGATTTTGGAAATTCTTCCTCCATAATTCCTATGTAGTTGCAGCGAGCATTTGAAGAGACACCATGGACATCAATTCAAGTATTAAAAAGGCAACTGATGGGCAGCAGGTCCATCACCTGTGATGGTGGGGGAGTCACCATCATCAATTTCTGCTTGACCAGACTCTGCCTTTTTTTTCTCCTCCCGTAAGCTGCCTCTTCTTGGGTTAAAAGCCATAGAGCACATCTCCTTCTAACCTTATTTTTGACACCTCACTGGCCTGAGGTTTTTTCTTATTTCTACCTAAGATAGTTACATCATGCTCTGGTTTAATATATGATATACTCGTGTGCTTGAGGGATGACGCCAGTTACTCATGCAAGAATCTGAACTGCTATCAGCTGTGCCCTGATGTAATAAATCTTGGCTAGAAGAGAAGATGATGCTCACAAGCTAAGATTTCCCAGAGTCTGACTGGGAAGCCCGATGTGAGTGTCTGGTTAAGCAGAATAGCAGTACTGGCCACTCTCCCTCTTGTTCGGGAAGGGCTGTGCTTAGAACAGCCACTTAAGTCCTGGTTGCCTGAAATGCTCAAGCTCCAGTGGTACCCCAACTACTTCCTCTCCACAAGAAGTTTAGAGACACCTGCTGTGTTTAAACACAATCCCCACTGCATTTTAGAGGGAACATTTTAAGGCCTCCAGGCTGTTTTAGATGGCCAACCTTGATCAACTTAAGTTAGAAATGAAGGTGATGTCAATAGTGCAGCATGTGTGTGGATTGGGGAGGGGGTATCCAGATACATACTGCAGGATTCAAACTGGGTGAAAATGATGGAGATTCTGCCCTGGTGTCTTAATGTACTAACATATTACCTTTGACTAATCTTAGAAAAATCACTGTTTCCCCAACATCGGCAGGCAAACTTTGCTCTTTAGAGAGGTATTTTACTGCCAATTTCTAGTCTCTCCCTGAGGATAAAACCCACCTCGGGCTGCATTTGTCTAACTCTCAAATTAAAAGTCCCCACTCGTTATTCCTCCCCATTGGTTCCCTGAGAGCATGTTCCTGCTGGGTTATGTGGCCAAAGCGACAGTCCTGCTTATCTTCAGTGAGTTTCCTATGAGCACCAGCTTCAAGACTTAAAGTGGAGGATGGCGACTCCACTGAAAGCCACTGGCAGCTGTCTCCCATCAGGTCTCTAAGGACACACATGTTTCCAAACATATGTTGGTCTTACTGAACTCAAAGCTGATTCCCAAGGCATGGGCAAAACAGGCACTTTTTTTTTTTTTTTGCTCGATAATACCAAAAGGCATGTCACAGAGCCCAGGATGGCTGTAAGCGGAATTTGTTTTCAATTGATGAATTCCTTAGGTTTTCTTCACAGTTAAGTGAAAAGGAAGAAACAATATAAGAAAACAATCTAGTCTAAAAAGCTTCTTGCTCACAAGCAACTTCTTTTAGTCATATAAGTTTCTTACCAGCTTTCCTATTTTGCTTGTCTCATCCTTTTATTTTGAACTGGAAAAACAACAACAACCCAACTATGCTACCATATTCCTTTCTTTTGAAAAGGTGGTTAGCACCTGCATGAATATGGCTTCAGAGACTTGATTGGATCTTGACTGTACATTCTTGATTCCCAAGACGGGCATTATATTAGGATATGGTGCCACTTCAATAAGCTGGATCTGTTATGGGTCCCTGAGGGGGTTGATACCTGGCAGGCATGTCCTGGGTAAACATTCAGCCACCTGGAAGTTGAGAGGTTCTGGGAAGATCATGGGACAAGGGTCAGGCCATACACCGCAGCTGGATTGGGAAGGGTTTTAAGGTTGTTGCTCCACCATTTGGAGGAGAAAGCTTTGACCTCTCTTCCTTCAAGGCCCAAACCTGATAGTCTCTGATCCTATTATCAATTCACCCCCAGTCCCCTCTTTTCTCTACTCACAAGGTAGATTCCTTTCTCTTGTGACTCAAGGGGCAGTGACTCCCAGGGTCCGAAAAAGCTGCATGTACATGGCATTCCATTAATGTGAACACCTTCTTTGCATTTGCATGTAAAGAACTTTTCTGAACTTAATTTTTCAGACACCAAAGACCTCTGTCACATGCCTGTCCGTCAAGGGTCAAGGTCATAACAAAAGGCGGCAAGTAACATTTGCAGTCCTGTCTGGAAACTGCCTCCTGGGGCTGGTGGGGCAGGTCTGGCCGCACACAGTCCCAGAACATGACGTAGAGCTCAGGTGCACATCATCAAGACATTGCCCATTCACAAATGTTCTGAAACGTGAAATGTGCTCTGTTACTGGGTCACTTGTCCAAGCAACTGCTTTGACCCCAAGTGTCTCCGTGCTCAGGTATCACTGTTTCTTCCGGAATTTGGGATGGAGAGACTCTCTGCTGATCCAGGAAACCGCAATTAATTGCTTAATGGCTGATGTGAACTCCCTGTATCATAATTTGTTCTCCAGGTTTATGAAGTTTATGGTTATTTAACCCCTTCTCCTCCATATATAATCCCATTTCCTCTCCTTTCCATAACATGAACAACAATAAGATAACCATTTTTTTTCCTCTGGGAAATACATAGTCTTGGACCTCTTTAAAAATAGTTTGGGTAAATGTCAACATTTTTGGCGAGAAAGACACTTCAGGATCTTGATGCAATGGGATCAAAATTAAGATCAACAGTCAAACCAGCAGTGTGTAAAGGCTTGAACTCTCTCAAGGCAACTGTCGTAAGAGCCCTCTCTTCTTTGGTCACAAATTTACATATATCAAGAGTGGGTCAGGAAGCTTGGAATCTTTGCTTTTAAAAATGTTTGGAAAATCTTGGGGCTTTCTTCTGGTCTTACAACAAAGTGAACTTTGGGCCTCTACAGAAACAATCATCAAATACTCCTGCAATGTTCCCTTACACAGCTTGTCATTGGTTCTGTGGCTTAACCAGGGACTTCTTTGGGAAGGCACGGGTTCTCACTCCAGATGACCTCACAAAGCCATGAGCAAAAGCAACGTTTAGTGACATGTCTTTCAAGAACTTCCTGCAGCGCTGGTGTTGCAAAGGATAAGCAAGGTACTCAGTCTTGCTGTCATCTTCAGTGTCTCCTTTTTAGTTGGTGGTCACACTGGCTTCCTTTTGACGTAGTCTTTCTTTCTGTTGTTTAAGAAAAAAAAGTTTATTATCATTCCTTTTCTAATTTTTCATCAAATTTTGATAAGTTTCTAAAATTTTGGTCTAGAATTCTAGAGTTGTACTAAAGAAAAAAAAGTTTATTATCATTCCTTTTCTAATTTTCCATCAAATTTTGATGTTTCTAAAGTTTTGGTCTAGAATTCTAGAGTTGTACTATATGCCCTAGAAATAAGAGTGTTTCAGGCCTTCTTTCCTGAAACCTTCAGTTACCTGCCCCTTACAACCTATCACCCTCACTCTCCAACAAACCAACAAAATAATAACCAGCTCATAAACCAAGTATATCCACCTGAAACACTGACCATTACCATTCCAGGCAGTTGTTCTGTGACAAAAGTCCTAGTTTTGTAGTGTTACTCAAAGGCTCCTTCCATTCCTAACCTTGGCCCACTAATGGAATTATGGAATGCTCAAGAAATAGGGAGTCTTTAAATATGAAAAGTCAAACTGGAAGGTGACCAGACGTGGTCTATGCAGAATGGCAGGAGCTCCCGTTCACCGTAGATGTTCTGCTCTGTGTTCCCTGAGTTTCCTTCCCAGGGACAAACTTCTCATGGGGAAGAGCTGGAAGTCTGCCGGCAGGATGTAAACACAAACAAGGACACAAAACAGAAACACAGGCCCTCACGTGTCTAGGGCTTTAGAGAAGTAAATATATTAAGCATAGTGATGGGTGTATCTGCTCTTAGGGGTGGGAGAAGAGAAGGCTAAAGGAGAAGTGGGAGAAGTACACTCCTTCCGGAAGAGCAGAGGCAGAGAGAAGCCCTTTGAGAGTGGATCCTTAGCTGCTTGTGATCCAGGAGATACCATGTTACAAAGAATTATTATATTGGTTTAGATCAAATGCATGTTGATGACTTTAAACACCCATCCCTAGTTTGGATCCCATCCCTGTCTTATGAAATTAAATCAGGAATCAGTTTACGAGCTCTTCCCTAATTTCTACCAAAATAAACAACAAAACAAACAACCCTAACAAGTTGAGGATCGCAATTGGGAGTTCGCTCATAGTGTAGGTCACCTACGAAAGAATAGCATGGAGTCTCTTTCATCTAGAGCAGCGATTTTCAGCCTTTTTCATCTTATGGCACACATAAGTTAATCACTAAAATTCTGCGGCACACCAAAAAAATATATTATCTTTTTTTTTGTCAATCTGACAACAAAAATCGGGTATAATTTTGATTCATTCACACTGGATGGCTATTGTTGTGTTGGTTACTGTCATTTTTTTAATCTGGCAATCTAAAGGAAATGAGATCAGCAACCCTGAATAAACAGTCAGGTACTGCATGTTTTAAACATTCTTGTGGCACACCAGTTGAAAATTACTGATCTATTGAGCTATGTCTACTCTCTTTGCCCCTGGACATGGGTTTGGCTGTAAAAGTTAGGACAGAAATCCAAATAAGAGGCCTGGGGAAAAAGGAAGAGGCCGATGAAAGGTAAAAATCAGGGTTGAGCCCACTGTCACTGAAATCCAACAAGTGAGTGTAATGAACAGAGTGTCAATGGGCATGGAGGGGCTCTGTGCACTAACCACTGCCTTTGCTGGCCAAGCTGTGTGGCCCCGGCTTCTCTATTTCTCACTCATCAACCTCACTCAACATTTCATTCAGCTGCTGATGGGGTTATGAGAGACACCACAGTCAACAGAAATAATCTCACTTTATAACTTATTGTTCCACTTGGATTGTCACAGCAGTTGAAGCAGCTGGCAAAAAGGACTTGTGACACAAAAGGATAACACCAAGTAGTTGTAGGAGGTCAGGGCACAGTTGTAGGAGGGTCTGAAAATCAAAGTGAGGAGAGTGATACTCCCACGTTCCACTCACTGCTGTTTCCCGTTGCAGCGCCAACCAAAGTTGCCGAAATTCATGATAACAAGGAAAAGAACTAACACTTACTGAGCTCTTATTATGTCCTAGGCACTTTGCATGTCTCTTCCTACCTTCCTCAAAATCACCCTAAAGCAAAGATAATATTATTTCCCTCAAGAACTTCACTAAGGTTTTCCAACTAGTCAGTGGCTGAGATGGGATTTGAACCCTGACACCTTGGGTTCATAACCATTTAGCTATTCCAACTATTCTCTGTGACAAACAGGTGGAGATTCATTGTGATCTACCCTGCAAACATGACCTTGGAGGACAACTTGCCCCCACAGGTAGGAAGCCAGACCAGACTGCTATTTTCTAGGACAGGGAGGGACTTCTGGGGCTCAGAGTGTGGTCCTGGCTTTTGTTATCCAGGTAGTGATACAGGTAGACTGCATCTTTTCTGCATCTCAGTTTTTCTACTGATCAAAAGAGGATAAGCCTGCCCTTTTCTTTAACTGGGGAAAGAAACTGATGAGAGTGAAATGCTTAAACATTTCAGGAGAAAGGTGCTTTGAGATGAGGGGGATCATGGCATGTGGGGGGAGGGCAGTGGAAGGGTATGAAATGACAAGTGACTCAGTTTGGTTTATTAGAAAATGACCTTTGTTGAGTTTGGTGGCAAACACATGAAGCTGTTTTGTTCCTCACTCTCTCTCTCTCTCTCTCTCTACTCCTGGGTGCACATCAGTTATAATGAAAAATCTTGAGGTTATGTTGAAAAATGTATCTCACCAGACTGGCCGTGGGATTGATTTTCTTTGTCTCCACTTTCTTCTCTGATGTCAACTTGCTGACTGATTCCTGAGCCATTTTCAATCTGAAATTAAAATGGAGTGGGGAGGGGAGAGGAGAAAAAGGAAGGAGGGGAAAAAAGAAAAGAAGAAATAGGAAGAGATCAGGTTAAACAGAAATCCAAATGATGTTGAGTTAATCAACAGTTTGGAAATATAAGGAATGGTTTCAATGCTTTTCATTATTAAATTCAAACTCTAATTAGGTGTCAAGGCATATCTTCTGTGTTATCAAAGGTGAATTACCTTCCCTGGCTGAGGGGCTCACCTAGAGGACTTTGGAAAGTCTGTGCTTTTGTGTCCAATGAAGGAGTTTTTAATCTACAGAAAACTAGATGCAGTTACTTTATTCTCCACGTGCACATCAAGGCTATCTGACTTGTGATCTAGCCACTCAACAGACATGAAAACTAAAAATATGACAATTTACCAATTTACATCAAGAAAGTGAAAAACAACCCAAAGAATGGGAGAAAATATCTGTAAATCATATATCTGACAAAGGACTTGTATTGAGAATACATGAAGAACACTTACAACTCAGAAGAACAAATTGCCCAATTAAAAAATAGGCAAAGGATTTGAATAGACATTGCTCCGAAGAAGACATGCAAATGGCTAATAAGCACATGAAAAAAGACATTTTTAGTCATCAGGGAAATGTTAATAAAAACCACGAGATAGATATGTTTTTACATTCGTTAGGATGGCTAGAATAAAAAAGGAAGACAATATCAAGTGTTGGAGGCAAGGACTAGAGGAAATTGGAACACTGATGCATTGCTTATGGGATTGTAGAATGGCACAGTCACTTAGGCAGTTTTCAAAATGTTAAGCATAGTTACCATACGACTCTATAATTTCACTGCTAAGTATATAAATATATGTATAGGCAAGAAAATAAAAATATATATCCATACAAACACTTGCATATGAATGTTTATAGCAGCGTTATTCATAATACCCAAGAGTAGAAACAACTCAAATTTCCATCGGCTGAAAAATGGATAGACAAAATGTGGTATATCCACATAATGAACTATTACTAGACCATAAAAAGGAATGAAATGCTGATACATGCTACAAAGTGATGAACCTCAAAAACATTAAGGCAAGTGAAAAAAGACAACTACAAAAATCTACATATTATATAATTCCATTAATGTGAAATGTCCAGGATAGGCAAATCCGGAGACAGAAAGTGGGTTAGCAAAGCCAGAGGCTGGGGATCCAGACAATATCAACTGTTACTGAAGATGTGGGGGAATGAAAACTGACAAACTGCACTGGGAATATAAACTTGTGTAGCTGGCTTTGGAAAATCAAGTAAAACTGCAAACATGCATACCCTATGAGCCATCAATTTCTCTTCTAGGGAGATACCCCAAAGAAACTTTTATACGGACACAGAGCTTTCACTGCAGTGATATGTGCAATAATGAAAAACTGGAAACCTAATGATTAGGTTCAGTGGGTAACAGATGGGGTCGCGACCCACAGGTTGAGAACCTCTGATTTAATGGACTATGGGATAACCATGAACTAGACCTATTTTTATTGACAGAATGTCTTATCAACAATTACATGGGAGAAATATGTTCGGGTCCTCAGCCACTATGGAAAACAGTATGAAGGCTCCACAAAAAATTAAGGAATAGAGTTACCATGTGATCTAGTGACCCCTCTTCTGGGGATTTGCCTAAAAAATTTGAGAACATTTATTTGCAAAGATATATGCATCCCTAAGTTCATTGCAGCAATATTTACAGTGGCCAAGACATGGAAACAACTAGTGTCCTTCGATAGATGATTGATAAAGAAGATGTGGTACATGGGGTGGGGGGGCAAGCATAGGTTTATAGCTGTGAATATGCAAATATTCTTTTATTATTTATTTGTTTTCTTCTTCTTCTTCTTATTGTTATTATTTTGTATCTTTACTTGTGATTTACCTTTTAGGAAATGATGGCTGGCAATTTAACCTACATTTGCCCACACCTGCATATACAATAAAATATTACTCAGCCATAAGAAAAGATAAAGAACTAGCATAGGTTTATAGCTGTGAATATGCAAATATTCTTTTATTATTTATTTGTTTTCTTCTTCTTCTTCTTATTGTTATTATTTTGTATCTTTACTTGTGATTTACCTTTTAGGAAATGATGGCTGGCAATTTAACCTACATTTGCCCACACCTGCATATACAATGGAATATTACTCAGCCATAAGAAAAGATAAAGAACCTCTATTTGTGACAACATGCATAGATCTTGAGAGTATCATGCTAAGCAAAATAAATCAGACAGAAAAAGTTAAGAAACATATGATTTCACTAATATGTGGGATATAAAACTGAAAGCAACAGATAAACAAATAAGAAAAAACAAACAAAACAAAAACTCATACACACAGACAACAGTATGGTGGTTACTAGAAGGAAGGGAGTTGGGGAAAGTAAAGGATAAAAAAGGGGGTCAAATGTATGGTGATGGAAGAAGATTTGAGATTGGGTGGTAGGCACATCATGCAATATACAAAAGACATATCATAGAATTATAGACTCGAAACCTATATATTCTTTTTAACCAATGTCAACCCAATAAATTTAATAAAAAACCTAATTACAGATATCAGAAACATGATATTGAGGACTGAAGCATTCTGCAGAGTGACACAGTGAAGAGGCCATGTAGCATCATGGCCAAGTGCTCAGGCTCCAGAGTCTGGCTATGGGATTAATGCTGAGCGTCACCACTTACTAGCTGTTTCACCCCGGACAAGTGACCTCTCTGTGCACCTTGATTTCCTAAAAAGGGGGATAACAACAGCCTGCTACATATAGTCACTGAAAGGATGGAAGTAGTATAGCTCCAGGCACAGTGCAATCACTCAATACATGTTCCCTACTCTTTTTAAAAAAATATATTTTATTGATTTTTTACAGAGAGGAAGGGAGAGGCATAGAGAGTCAGAAACATCGATGAGAGAGAAACATCGATCAGCTGCCACCTGCACACCCCCCACTGGGGATATGCCCGCAACCAAGGTACATACCCTTGACTGGAATCGAACCTGGGACCCTTTGGTCCGCAGGCCGACGCTCTATCCACTAAGCCAAACTGGTCAGGGCCATGTTCCCTACTCTTGTCTGTGCATGCAATATGCTACATTGTGCATGTTTATAAATGGAACCCACAAAACAGTATTGTTCACCGATGCCTGTATGTGTGTGTAAACATACATATAAACATCTACCTATATTTATATACAGACTGGAAAGATACTCATTAGTTTCATGATGGAGATTATTACTAGAAAAATGGAAGAAGAGACTGGCTTTGGGAGGTAGTGTATAGAATAGTACAATTTAATTTTTATAATGCCTCATTATTTTTAAATTAAAAACTCTTAAATAATACTTGGTAAATGTGAAGAGATAATTCCAGGTGGTGGGAATATGGGTGCTATGTTATTCTTTCTGTGTTTCTTTTTTAAAATTTTTTCTCAAAAATATTTTAAAAATACTAAATATTCAAAAATCCACCAACTCATAGACTCTTTGAAAAATGAACATGCTAATGAAAAGCAAGGACCTACAATCAACATTACTCTATCCAGTAAGGCTATCATTTAGAATTGAGGGAGAGATAAAGAGCTTCCCAAATAAGAAAAAGCTGAAGGAATTTACCACCACCAATCAGTATTATAAGAAATGTTAAAGGGACTTCTCCAAGAAGAAGAAAAAAAATATGAATAAGAAAATATTGTAAAGAAAAATATTCTTACTGACAAAGACAAATATCAGAAAAGAAGTGGATCAAGCAACACTAAAGCTAGTACACAGGTTAAAAGGCAAAAGTAGAAAGATCATGTATAATTCCAACAGTAAATTAAGCAATACACAAAAACACACAAAAGAAGCAAAATATAATGATGGGGGTGAGTAAAAATGATAGTGATTTTAGAATGTATTCGAACTTAAGTGATCAACTTAAAATAGACTACTATACACATAGCTCCCTATATATGCAGCACATGGTAAACACAAACCAAAAATCTACAAGAAATCCTATATAATAAGAGGCTAATATGCAAATAGACCAACCAGCAGAACAACTGAACAACCAGTCACTATGACATGCGCTGACCACCAGGGGGCATGCGTGGAACATGGCAGGCGTTGGCCACGGTGGGATGGTGGAGCAGAAAAGTGGGGGCGCCAGACCAAGGTGGGGCGCCAGTCGCTGTCATCGGGGCGAACCTCTGGTGATTACTGAAAATTCTTTGCTCCTGTGCACTGTGGTCCTGCCCGGTGCTTGCACCTGCTGCCGGCACCTGCTGCTGGCCTTGATCGCTTGGCGCCATCAGTGAGCGTGAGCTGCGGCTGCCGGCACGATTGCCCCTGAGGGCTTCTCCATGTCCCCATGCTCCTGAGGGGCGATCGGGGCAGCAGCCACCACTGGCACCCGCTGATGGCACCGGCCCCTCCTGACTCGCTGCTGGCACCAGTCCCAATCACTCCGTGTCATCAGTGGGTGCGAGTGGGGCCGGTGCCATCAGTGCGTGGGAGTGGTGGCAGAGGGAGCGGGGCTGCAGGCAGACAGGGGACCAGGGGCCATGGCAGGAGGGGCTGGGTGGGGGCATGGAGGATGGGCTGAGACCTGCCCCTGTGCCCACCGCAGCCTCGCGGCCCACAGTTCCTTTCAAGGTACACGAATTCATGCACTGGGCCTCTAGTAAATAAAATAAATCCAAACACAACAAAGAAAGTAATCAACATACAAGAAAGGAGAGCAAGAGAATAGAAACAGAGAACTACAAAAACAATAAAAAACAATTAATAAAATGTCAATAACTACAAATCTATTAATAATTACTTTAAATGTAAATGGATTAAATGCTCCAATCAAATGATGAATGGATAAAGAAAAGGTGGTACATATATGTATAATGGAACATTACTTGGCCATAAAAAAGAATGAAATCTCACCATTTGTGATGACATGAATGGACCTAGGGTATTATGCTAAATGAAATGTCAGACAGAGAAAGACAAATACCATATGATTTCATTTATATGTGCATTCTAAGAAACAAAATAAATGAATAAACAAAACAGAAAGAAACTCACAGATATAGAGAACAAACTACTGGTTGCCAGATGGGACGGGGGTTGTGGGAATGGGTGAAAAAGGTGAAGGGATTAAGAAGTACAAATTGGCAATTATAAAACCAGTCATGGGGGTGTAAAATACAGATTAGGGAATATAGTCAATAATATTGCAATACTTATACATAGTGTCAGGTATGTGCAAAACTTATGGGTGGATCACTTTGTAAGTTATATAAATGTGTAACTGCTATGTTGTGCATCTGAAACTAATACAATATTGAATGTCAATTGTAACTGAAATATTTTTAAAAAGAAAAAAAACCCTGCTGCTTCTTCAGAGAATTAAATAAAAATATCTTGCTCAACATTAATCACATACTTGCTTAATACCGAAGAAGTGGCTGAGTGTCTTAGCTCTTTATTTAGCTAATTTCACACAATGTACTTAAAACATTTGCTTAACCTAATCTAACCTCCCAGTCCACATGCTCAATTTAGTTACAATGAATTCAACATGCTGACTTGTGTACCAGGAAAGAAATAAAAATGAGACAAAGATGAGCAATGATTTACAAAACCCAAGAAGAACTACATCGGCAAAGCTGCCCTGAGAACGGGCACTTCCCATCACTGACATAGGTCTGAGTGTATACACCACAATGCCTACTAAACTTTTCCATTTGCAGCAATAACCATGTCTATCCCCACCCCCGTCGCCCCCCCAAAGAAAAGAATGCACTAAAAGGAGCAACCCAGGTCAGACAGCATTGGAGACTCTGGCTATTAAGGGATGCAAACCACGATGATGGTGCTGTGAGGCCACAGCTTGGAGCATCTACTCTTCTTTGCTTCTCTCCAGCAAGATTGGTTTTCAAAGAGAACACCTATTAGTGATCCTCGAATCCCAATTCCAACGAAGTGGTTTGGAATTACCATTTCTCTCCCGGCCCCCTAACTTTTAGGGAACTTTTTTCTGGCCACCTTTTGCTTTAGTAGTTCCTTTTCACCTTTGAATTCTGGTCTCTTCTTTCAGAGTTGGTCTTCTACCACCCTCCTGCTCAGCATTGCCTTTTCCAGCTTCCACATCCTTTGGCAGCCCTGCAACCTCCCTCCACGCTAGCCATGTAGAGGTACGGGGATGGGAGCCAACCTAAAGCCCTGTCTCCACTGCAAACTTTTTCCTACTGGTCCCGCTGTTGTGCAGGCCCCAGGCAGTCACACATACCCCACCCTCTCAAGGCAATTCTGACCTGAGTGACCCCATCCTGCTCTTGTCCTAATATTTTCATTCAGTGATTATGCCTCCCTTTCAAAGGGAACTCTTGAAAATCAAATGGATTGGGGGAAGGCAAAACTTGGGCCAAGTAGCTTCAGCATCTGCTAGATTTAATTCTAATTCAAACCCTGCCAGTTATTAGAAGACTTGGAGCAAATAATCAACTTTTGTAAATTTCAGTTTCCTTATCTATGAAATGGAGGTTAATATCAACCACAAGGTAACATCATTAAAATGTCCATACTACCAAAAACAATCTATAGATTCAATATAATCTCCATTAAAATGTCAACGGCATATTTCACAGACCGAGAACAAACTCTCCAAAAATTATATGGAATAAAAATGGACCCCGAATAGCCACAGCATTCCTGAGAAAGAAAAACAAAGTTGGAGGGATCACAATACCAGATATCAAGCGATATTACAAAGCCACTGTTCTCAAAACTGCCTGGTACTGGCACAAGAACAGACATATAGACCAATAGAACAGAGAACCCAGAAATCGACCCAAGTCATTATGCTCAATTAATATTTGACAAAGGAGGCAAGAGCATATAATGGAGTCAAGACAGTCTCTTCAATACATGGTGTTGGGAAAATTGGACAGATGCATGCAAAAAGATGAAACTAGATCACCAACTTACACCATACACAAAAATAAACTCAAAATAGATAAAGGAGTTAAATGTAAGATGGGAAACCATAAAAATCTTAGAAGAATCCATAGGCAGCAAAATATCAGACATATCTTATAGCAATATCTTTACTGACACATCTCCTAGGACAATGGAAACTAAAGAGAAAATAAACAAATGGTACAACATCAAAATAAAAAGCTTCTGCACAGCAAAAGAAACCATCAACAAAATGACAAGAAAGCCCACTGCATGGGAGAACATATTTGTGCAATGTTATATCTGATAAGGGCCTAATCTCCAAAATTTATAGGTAACTCATACAACTTAACAAAAGGAAAATAAACAATCCAATTAAAAAATGGGCAAAGGACCTTAATAGACACTTTTCGAAAGAGGACATACAGAAAGCCAAGAGATATATGAAAACGTGCTCAAAGTCACTAATCATCCAAGAGGTGCAAATCAAAACAACAATGAGGTACCATCTCACACCTGTCAGAATGGCTATCATCAACAAATCAACAAATGACAAGTGCTGGCAAGGATGTGGAGAAAAAGGAACCCTCGTACACTGCTGGTGGGAATGCAGACTATTGCAGCCACTGTGGAGAAGAGTATGGAGTTACCTCAAAAAAACAAAATAAAAATGGAACTACCCTTTGACCCAGTAATCCCACTTCTAAGAATGTATCCCAAGAAATCAGAAACCCCCATCAGAAAGAATATATGCACCCCTATGTTCATAGCAGCGCAATTTATGATAGCTAAGATCTGGAAACAGCCTAAGTGCCCATCAGCAGATGAGTGGATAAAAAACTGTGGAACATCTAAACAATGGAATAATAAGCTGCTGTAAAAAAAAAAAAAAAAGAAGAACTCTTACCATTTGCAACAGCATGGATGGACCTGGAGAGCATTATGCTAAGGGAAATAAGCCAGTCAGAGAAAGATAAATATCACATGATCTCACTCATTTGTGGAATAGAATTAACAACATAAACTGATGAACAAAAACAGATCCAGAGACAGAGAAGCATCGAACCAACTGTCAAACCTCAGAGGAATGGCAGGGGATGGTGGGGGCGGGGGTCAATGGGAGAAAAGGAGACATCAACCAAAGGACTTGTATGCATGCATATAATAAGCAAAACCAATGGGCACAGACAGTAGGGGGTGAGAGCATGTGCTGGGGGGAGGGAGTAGGTGGGGAGGCGTCAATGTGGGAAAAAGGAGACATATAATACTTTCAACAATAGAATTTAAATTTAAAAAGTATCAACCACAAGGTATAATTATGAGAATTACATGAATTGATAAATGTGAAACATCCAGTATGTCTGGTATATATATGGTAAGTGGTCAGTAAAGGATAACCATTATGGAATCTTCCATCACAGAAATGGAGAAACTGCGGAAGATGCGTGGCAACAGTTTCTGACTACACATTAAACAGGTGCAGCTTTGAGCTAAGTATTTGTATTCTGAAAGCAAACCAGCTATTGCTATTATCCTGAGACCTAGCAAACCAAAGAACTCACCTCAATTTCTCTGATTCTAAAAGTCCTTTCTAGAAGCTAAACTTTGGTACAGGTATGAGAAAAATCCCTCAACCAAATAAATAAGAGAAACTATTCACATTTCCAAACAAAGGTTGCATCTATTGCCTTATATTTTTTCTAAGTTTCAGAGAGGTAATTATTATAAATACAAGTTACATTTCAAATATTATCGAACTTGGGATTAAGTATATTTTTTTCATATTAACCTCGTTTTTCTGGTAACTAAAATAACATTTGTTTCTAATAGAAAATTTATGTTTACACACTTAAAAATTATATTTCCTATTTATACTGTATGTCTAAAAATACAAAGAAAAAGTGAGACTTGCTGGCTATTTAAATATTTTTACCATGATGTAGTTAAGACATAATTGGACCAGATAATGAAAATGCTCACGTACAAAACTCTCAGCCAGACCATAGGGACACAAAGGCAGAGATGGTGGCTATCATTTTTACTGCTATGTCCCTGGTCCTTGAGACAGAAATGAATGGAGACCTAGAGAACAGAATTGCAAAAAAAAAATTCCCTTATTTTCCTAAAATACTGTTCACTAGAATTTCTTGACGACGCTGAGCTCACAAGGCTGCATAGGCATTGCAACCCATGCAGTCGCACGGGGCCCCCGGCCTTCATGACCCCTGCCACTGTCGTGAATGTTTTTCCGTAAGTTACCCTGCACCTTGTGCAGCTGATCCTGCCTAAGACTTTCTAGGACATTTACAGTCATTTTTATTAACAAAGGGAGACACTTTTCAACTCTTTCCCCAGGGGAAATCTGTTACATGAAGGAAGGTAAACTTGGTTGGCTCGAGTTGAAACCTCCCTCTGAAGTTCATTTATCTGACTGTGCTGTCATCATTTCTAGGCACCTGCCTTGTACACCAGACTGTAGGTCCTCAAAGGCAGCGGGTATGACTTTATTGTCTTTCTTTCCTCAGCATCTTGTACAGCACCTGGCATATAGATGATCAATGAATGCTGAATAAATAGGTGAATAAAGGATTATAAGTGACTAACCTCTAAACTGTAAGAATTCAGGCATGAAGAATGGTTATGGGGAAAACATGCAAGTCCATTAAGACCCATTAAAACAGCCCTAGCCAGTTTGGCTCAATGGATAGAGCATCGGCCTGCAGACTGAAGGGTCCCAGGTTTGATTCCAGTTAAGGGCACATGCCCTGGTGGAGGGCTCAATCCCCAGAAGGGGGCGTGCAGGAGGCAGCCGATGATTCTCATCATTGATGTTTCAATCTCTCTCCCTCCCTCTTCTGCTCTAAAATCAATTTAAAAATATTTTAAAAAGATCCATTAAAATATAAAGTTCCTTAATACATCACCTGAATACATCACCAATGCTCAAAACTGATTCTTCAAAATGCAAACCAGCAAATTCTCACTAGATCTCTGTATGTTGTTAACAATAGAGTCCATGTCATTTTTTCGAGGGCAAGGCTGTTTCTCAGCTGCTTTTGTATCATATCTATGGTAAGAAGCAAATGCTAAGTATCATGACAATCTAGCTAGATTATGAACACTGGAAGGGCAGAACGCAGAGGTAGGTCTTAAAAACTGCTTTGACCTCACTAGAGATTGATGGTCTATCTATCTATCTATCTATCTATCTATCTATCTATCTATCTACCTACCTACCTACCTATCTCTATCTATTGCTTGAGAATGTTCTTCAAAAATAGTGGGCAAAGTGTCCTACACTTGCTGCAGAAACTCGAACAGCTGCTGTTGTTGATGGCATTACATGTACTCGGAGTCAGTGTTCTGGTAATCATGTGGGAAAAGACTGCAAGCCGGAGGTCTGCTGTGTGCTCCTCCTCAGAGGGCTTATACTAGTATATATTTAAGTTCACTTGCTAACATTTGTAAATGCAGAGCTTTCATGGAAGATTTCCCAGCTCTGTCCTCTCTTATAAAACTGGAAGATTCAGGAGGAAACCAAGATGGCGGCATAGGTAAACACCGGAGTTTGCTGCCGCAAACAACCACTTCAAAAATACAACTAAAAGATGGAACGCTCAGGTGCGGAGGTGCGCGCGCAAAGCGGGCTGGTGGCTGAGAGCGCGGTTGTCGTTTTCGGTCAGGGGGGAGTCTCAGACTCTGAGCTCCAGATACGGGCGAATCGCTGGGGACTCGGACCCAAACGGGAGAAGCGGGAGTGTCTGGCATCAGTTGGAAGGCAGCTTTCTCTCCGAGGTTTGCAGCGGTTCCTGGGGTTCTGAGAAGCAGAGCCTCTGGGAACGGGACTGAGGGCAGCCATAACCGCTCCCTCCGCCCGCCCTGTTGAGCCCGCCCCGCCCAAGCCCTGCGCAGAGCCATTTGCCGGATCGCCTCAGGCAAAGGCTAGATTAGCACCTCCCCAGAGGACAGAAGTTTTCCGCGGCAGACACAGCTGATTCACACAGCCAGTCGGCCTGGTGGTCAAATCCCTCTAGTATTAACTACAACAATCAAGGCTCAACTAGAACAAGACTGCGCACAAAGACCACTAGGGGGTGCACCAAGAAAGCATAAAAAATGCGGAGACAAAAAAACATGACAGAAATGGAGGATATAGAGCTAAAAATCGCAATTTTGAGGGCTTGCAAAAATGTGCTAGAAGCTGTCAATAAACTTGAGGAGAGAGTCACGAAAACTAATGAGACCCTCGATGCTATGATAAAGAACCAACTAGAAATTAAGCATACACGGACTGAAATAAAGAATATTATACAGACACCCAATAGCAGACCAGAGGAGCGCAAGAATCAAGTCAAAGATTTGAAATGCGAAGAAGCAAAAAACACCCAACCGGAAAAGCAAAATGAAAAAAGAATCCGAAAATATGAAGATAGTGTAAGGAGCCTCTGGGACAGCTTCAAGCGTACAAACATCAGAATAATTGGGGTGCCAGAAGATGAGAGACAGCAAGATATTGAAAACCTATTTGAAGAAATAATGGCAGAAAACTTCCCCCACCTGGTGAAAGAAATGGACTTACAGGTCCAAGAAGCGCAGAGAACCCCAAACAAAAGGAATCCAAAGAGGACCACACCAAGACATATCATAATTAAAATGCCAAGAGCAAAAGACAAAGAGAGAATCTTAAAAGCAGCAAGAGAAAGAGACTCAATTACCTACAAGGGAATACCCATACGACTGTCAGCTGATTTCTCAACAGAAACTTTGCAGGCCAGAAGGGAGTGGCAAGAAATATTCAAAGTGATGAATAGCAAGAACCTACAACCAAGATTACTTTATCCAGCAAAGCTATCATTCAGAATTGAAGGTCAGATAAAGAGCTTCACAGATAAGGAAAAGCTAAAGGAGTTCATCACCACTAAACCAGTATTATATGAAATGCTGAAAGGTATCCTTTAAGAGGAGGAAGAAGAAAAAGGTAAAGATACAAATTGTGAACAACAAACATGCATCTATCAACAAGTGAATCTAAGAATCAAGTGAATAAATAATCTGATGTACAGAATGAACTGGTGATTATAATGAATCAGGGACATAGAAAGGGAATGGACTAACTATTCTTGGGGGGGAAAGGGGAGTGGGAGATGCGGGAAGAGACTGGACAAAAATCGTGCACCTATGGATGAGGACAGTGGGTGGGGAGTGAGGGCGGAGGGTGGGGGGGGAACTGGGAGGAAGGGAGCTATGGGGGAAAAAAAAGAGGAACAAATGTAATAATCTGAACAATAAAGATTTAATTAAAAAAAAATAAAACTGGAAGATTCGGCAACATCCAGTGGCATTTCTGTGCTGCAACCCCTCAGTTCCTGGCACTTCCTGCCACTCCCTGCCATCCCTGCAGTCTTGTGGCTGTCAGCCATGCCATCCGTCAGCCTTTTGCACAGTTGGTTTTCCTATACTCTGCACACTTTGCTCATTTTTGCTGCCTTCCTGGACTCTCTAAGCCTTGAGGTTTGAGCTGGGAGACTTAGTGGAAGGCTACTGTGATACTCCAGGAGTGCAGACCACTGAAAGGGTCTTCTAATCCATCCTCCTGCTGATGGACATGGTCTCAATTAATAATGCACAACTCGCTCAGCCAGCATGGCTCAGTGGTTGAGCATCAACCTATGGACCAGGAGGTCACGGTTTGATTCCCAGTCAGGGCACATGCCCAGGTTGCAGGCTTGGTCCCCACTAGGGGGTGTGCAGGAATCAGAGGGTCAATGATTCTCTCTCATAACTGATGTTTCTATTTCTCTCTCCCTCTCCCTGCCTCTCTGAAATCAATAAAAATATATTACTAAAACAATGCATAACTCTAAAAATGTCACTTCTCTGTTTGAAAACTTTCAATGACTCCCATACTGTAGCCAGAATAACAAAGGTTTTCTGAAAAGGGCCAGATAGTAAAATTCCAGGCTTTGTGGTTCATATGGTTTCTGCAGCTACTCAACTCTGCTGCTGTGGTGTGAAAGAGCCATAAGAAATACATGTATGAGCAGCAATGCCATGTGTTCTAATAAACTAGTTAGAGAAACTGGCGGTGAGATGGATTTGGCCTATGGGCCGTGGTTTGCTGCTCTTTGAACGAGATAGTGTAAGATTCAATTCCTTATGCTCGCAATCAAAGCTCACCCACTTTCTAAACTTAGTTTACTTGTCTGTTTTACCTTTAAAGACCAAGATCTGGTTTTATATTGTCCTTAGACAAATCACTTAAACCCTTTGAAACTTAATTTCCTCGCCTGCTAAAAGTGGGCATAATACCGCACCTCAGTAATACAATTACTGTGAAAATTAAAAAATATATACTGGTATATGATTACTTACCAAATTTGATTACTTTCCTTCACCTCCCTGTGGCTTCCTGTCCCAAGCAAACCACTCACCATTCCTTGTACAAGGCTTTTCTCACCTCTGTATCTTGCTCTTACTGTTCCCTCAATGACTTTCTTACTCATTTCCACGTGCTCAAATTCCTCCCATTCTTCTGTTCCCAGCTTAAGTGCCCAAGTCATGAAAGCTTCCTTCATCTCTCTTAGCCAGAAGTAATTGCTCTTTTCTCAAGTGAAAGGGCACTTTGTGCCTCTCTTAAGGCACTTAGGACTTTTCATCTAAGGACTGTCTAGGTGTCTTTTTTCCTTCACACCACTGGGAACACTTGAGGACAATGATCGCACCCTATGCATATCTGGTCTTCTCCCTGTTCCTACCCTTAGCACTGCGCTTCGCATAAATTAGTTATTAGCAGATATCTAAATAACAAATGAAGGACTTGTATTGACAGTTTTTCCTCCCTACCTTAATGTTTAGTAAATACCTAGACTAGTAGAACGACTATCTAATCCATTTGCATGCCATTGATCCCTGGGGAACAAAAGTAAAAACATTTAAAAATCTAGTTCCAGTTACTGATTTAGCTGATTGAGTCCTAACAAGGAAACAGAAAGGGTGCTTGAGGCCACCCAAATGTGCTGTGTTTATACATGTCAACTTATTTATTCCAGAATGTCTAAAAGCATCCACATTACTTTGCCCACAAAGAGACTAAGGTTCAGATAGGTTATAGGCAAATACTAGTTTTGGTTTCGAACCTTATATTCCATCCCCCTTCGAAAAATAGATACATAAAGAAAATAAGAAAGAAAATAACTATTCTTAATTCATAAATGCCTCAGTAAAACAGACATCTGAAAACCCCATCTTTCTTCTTTTTCTTTATACTGCATATGATCCCTACGGAGTTATGGAGGGCCTCAGTAAATTTCATTTGCTGCCAAAGTCTACTGAGGAAAGACACAGAGTGAGATGAGACAGTGACGCATGTCTTCTGATGTTCCTGCTTAGCCCTCACTCTGTGGAAGTGATTTGTAGCCTTGGTTTCATAGGAGAAGCACCTGGGAAGGGAATTTTGCTCCTACTTAGAAAGTAGAAAGCTACAAGAGACATTGTTCCCATCCTAACGATGAAAACAGCTAGGAAATGTATAAAGTCATACTTGTTCTTTTCTAATATATTTTTAATTGATTTCAGAGAGATGAAGGGAGAGGGGGAGAGAGAGAAACATCAATGAGAAAAAGAAACATCAATCAGCTGCCTCCTGAAGGCCCCTACCGGGATCTCAGGCATGTACCCTGATGGGGAATTGAACCGGGACCTCTCAGGGCATGGGGCAATGCTCAACTAACGAAGCCACACTAGCCAAGGACAAAAAATCATACTTTTTCTTTAACAAAAGAGCTAGGATCACGTGGCACCTAAGTGAACTGCATCCTGAAGAGTAGCAGGCCTTTCCACTTAGAGGCTAGGCACCCCAGGACTACAACTTCATCTGGGAGGTCATAACACTGGGTATACTGTGGGCTTTCTACAGGCTAGATTTATATGCTCACAGCTAAATCAAACCGATTCAGAATGCAGCCATATAAGACTGAAGAAGTACAATGTCTTTGTTCTTTTGACATTCAGTATTTCATTGATTCATGGTGCACAAGGTAGAATATACTGAAATCAGCATGAAATTTATATGAGAAGTGCTGTCATTTTTGACCATAGGAATGAACCACACCAACCAATCAAGAGATATGTGACATTATTGAGCAGGTGAGATAGATAGAGTGTTTAGATTCTTTTATACTCTTTGTCACTATTGGAAAAACCAACATTTTAGAGCAATGTTTTCAAACTGTCTTCGAAAGTGCCTTAACGTTCAACAAACATGTTTCAGGGAGAGGAGGAAGAGTTAGGGGACCTTCTAGACCCCTAACATCTGCAAGCCCTGCTTCACCAGAAAAGCTTTGTATTATCTGTTTTATATATTGGGGCTTCAAGCATGTTTTCATTTGGACAAAAAGAGCTCTGCTGGTTTTTGTTTGTTTGTGTGTGTGTGTGTGTGTGTGTGTGTGTGTGTGTGTGTTTTAAATAAAAAGTTGGAAAACCCTTTTGCATGGAATTCAGTAGAACCCATAGAAACTCCTAGGGGGGAAGAAAAAAAATAAACACTGTTGTCTTCAGGAGAATGATAGCCAATAGAAGTCCTTTTCCTAAAGAACTATTCAGAGATATTGTGGAGGTGGACAACCAATTTAAGAAGACAATGTGTTTTGCCCTAGCTGATTTGGTTCAGTAGATAGAGCATGGGCCTGTGGACTGAAGGGTCCTGGGTTTGATTCTGATCAAGGGCACATGCCCAGGTTGTGGGCTTGATTTCCAGTAGGGGGTGTGCAGGAGGCAGCCAATCAATGATTCTCTCTCATCAATGATGTTTCTATCTCTCTCTCCCTCTCCCTTCCTCTCTGAAATCAATAATATATATGTATGTGTGTGTGTGTGTGTGTGTATCCTATCTAATAAAAGACAAAAGGGTAATTGACCATACCTTTGCTACACTTCCCATTGGCTAATCAGGGTGATATGCAAATTAACCGTCAAAAAAAGATGACGTTAATTTGCATACTAGGCTCCAAGCGGTGGAGCGAAGCCAAATGTACCCGAAGCCTGCCCAGCAGCGAGGCCTCACGGCCCTGGGATCAGCGGAGCAGCAAAGACTGATGGCTGGGGAAGGTGGGGGGGTGCTCTGGCCGGAGCCCAGCCAGAGCGAAGGCCTGGGTCCCGGGTGCCAGAGGAAAACTGGTGCCAGCAGCCAAGGGAGGGGAAGGCCTATTGCACGAATCTCTTTGTGCAACTATTTTAATATGGTGATTATATAACCTAATAGAGGCCTGGTGCATGAAATTTGTGCATGGTGGGGGGGTGGGTCACTCAGCCCGGCCTGCACCCTCTCGCAAATCTCGCAATCTGGGACATCCCTCTCGTAATCTGGGACCACTGGCTCCTAACTGCTTGCCTGTCTGCCTGCATGATCGCCCCTAACCACTCTGCCTGCCTGATCGTCCCTAACTGCTCGCCTGCCTGCCTGATTGCCTCTAACCGCCTCTGCCTTGGCCCCCACTGCTGTGGCTTCGTCCAGAAGGTTGTCTGGAAGGATGTCTGGCTGTCTGGTCTAATTAGCATATTATGCTTTTATTATTATAGATATATATAGAAGACAATGTGTTTTGAAAGGATGATTCTTCTGACAGCCGGAGCCACTAGATTTGAGCTTTGGGGCTCTAGTAAAATATCACATGTTTAAAAATCAGAAACATGGCTAGTTCTACCCCTCTTCCCTGCTTCTTACTTTCCAGATATGTTCTAATGCTGAGAGATCAAAAGTCTCTGGCAAATACTCACAGACTGGCCCTGTGGGACAGATTCATATAAGCTGAAATGTGGGGAAAAGTTAGTGCCCACAGGGACATCCTCTTACTTCCCATTCATAAAGACGGGAATTACCTCACATTTCATTATTACAATTCAGAAAGCTATTTTCAGAAAGCTATTTTATTCATTTTCTTTATGGTTTTGCTTGGAATTTTGCATGATTTTCCTGATTTCGTTCCTAATGTACTTTTCAATTTCTATTTGCTTCTTTTGTTTATAATAACCCTGGAATAAAAATGAAATGGATCCATCTGATTGCATCCTGCCCAAGTTTCCTCCAAATTTAATCTGTGACTACAATTCTCTCTTCTCTCTCTCTCTCTCTCCCCCTCCCTCTTTCTTTTGGTGTGTGTGTGTGTGTGTGTGTGTGTGTGTGTGGTCATCTCCTTTTTTTCCTTTTCCTTTTGTTCCCATTCTGAATAGCTTTCTGAATTGTAACAAAACTGTCAGCCCATTAACTTCTGAATAACTCTTAAGTATGAGGCCACGTCATATTTTTAATGAAAACATCACATAGGCAACTAGTTGGTGTCTGGACATAATTTATCTATCTCAAATCATGGCTCAGGGTGGGGGCCTATAGTCTAAACAGTGGGGTTAATTTTAGTGTTTAAAAATGAGTCAATGTGGTGGAAAAGGTAAAACGATGAAGACAATAATAAGATCAGTGGCTGTGGAGCACCACGGAGACATGGCTAGGCAGAGCACAGAGGATTTTTAGGGCAGAGAAAATACTCGGTATGATATAGTAATGATAGATACGAGTCATCATACCTTTGTCCAAACACCAAGAGTGAACCATGAGATAAACTATGGACACTGGGTTCATTTATGTTTTTCAATTTTTAAAGGTACCATTCTGATGAGTAATGTTGATAATGGGGAAGGTTATGCATATGTGGGGACAGGGCATACATGAAAAATTTTTGTACGTCATTCTCAATTTGGTTATAAACCTAAAACTTCTCTAAAAAAATTAAGTCTTTAAAAAGTGGAAAAAAAACACCAAAAGCACCTGGCCAAGTGGCTCAGTTGGCTGGAGCGTCATCCCATACACCCAAAATAAAAAGGTGTGGGCTTGATCCCCAGTTGAGGTGTGTACGGGAAGCAACTGATCCATATTTCTCTCTCTCTTCCCCCTCCTCTCTCTCTAAAATCAATAAAAACATATCCTCAGTGAGAATTTTTAAAAAATGAAAAAAACCCCTATTTTGTTTTAAACAGCTGTTGGTGATATTTACTAGAAATTCTCTTAAATGATAATGGCTAATTCATTTTAGCAAGAAGAAAAATATACAATCTGGTAATATTGCCAAGGCATATTTGTTAATACATCATTCACTTTTGTAATGCAGACAACAGGACCAAGGAAGTGACGTCAGGAATACAGAAGTTTTTGCCTACAGTGCTACCAGCCTCAAAGAGGAAACTCTACCAGACATCAGGTACTGTGCGATCTAAAAACATGAATCACTGCATGATCCGGACCAGGTATATCTTACTGAAGGCACCGAAAGTCACATTGGTGGATACAGGCAAAGAAAAGGGAGGCATTGCAGGGAATACAGTTCATGAAATGCATGGTGGTAAAAACATGAAATTGGACCAGCCATAATGCGAATCTCTTTAGAGAAGACTTAATATCCCTCATCACTGAAGAGAGGAGGTCAAAATAGTCGAGAAGAGGGAAAGGCAGGCTCAGTGCACCAGCATTTGGAGTAGTGGGCCTCCAAGCCAGCATGCCACAGGGAATGCCTAAACAGTTTTCTAAAAAGCAGGATCATAAAAGCTGAAGGTCCCAACCACTATACCACTAGGCTAATCCTAAAATTCAGACATGTTAATCTGAATCTCTCTAACAAGGACAAGAACTCTTCATTCTGGTGACTATTTTAAAATACATGGAGAAGCATGATCATCAAGGGAACGTGAGAAAAACATGCCTCTGCTGCTGGCCCAGTAAATTCCTGCCTTGGGCCCTTTGAATGGTGGATAAGGTTTTGGTGGGATGGAAAAGGCGTTGGTACCTCCTGGAGATTGCACTTGTGAAATAACTTGCCAGTCTGACTATCCAATGTGGGTTGGCTTTACCAATCATGATGAGAGAGCTTCTTCTAACAGTAAGTGATGGCATCTTTATGGTCCCCTTTAGGAAAAATAGTCACAGAAGAGGTATAAGAAGCTGCAAAGATGAAATACCAACTGGCTATTTACTCTTTGCCATGATCTCCTTGCAGCCTTGAAGTAAGTAGTGTCAGGCTGAGGAACAAAGAATACCATACAAAGAGACTTTGGAAAGGTGTGGAAATGCCTTACTTAATTAGGAAAGCTCAATACTGTACGATTTATGCCACTTTAGATGGTGAAGTTTGAGGTTAATATCTTCCTCCTCCCCCACAGATAGTATTTTTTATTTGTCTCCATTAAATACCTGAATTTTAAACAGACTATTGGACTAGGGCCTCATATCCATCAGCTCATTCAACTTCAGCACCTGTCTCATCCTCAGTAGCTTTTCCTGAACTGCTGCCTTCACCAGGAAGCTCCATGGGTTTTCCAAGTCAAACTTGGGCTTCTCCAGCATTTTGACTTTTCTAACAAGACATCATGGAGCAGAGAAATAGAATGGTAGGGCTTTTCTATGTCTCTTCCAGTGCTCTCTGGAATCAATTTATTGACCACTTCTTTCAAGTCATTTGCCTTCACCTCTCGGGTCATGATTTCCATCATCTTGTTCAGGACTTGGTGGACCTGCTGATGCTGAGCACAAGAGGTTTTCCGAATCTGATTGTTGCAGTTTTTTAGTAAAACCAACACAGAATAGATAAAGCAAATAGCCATTGGTTGTCTTGACATCAACATGAGCTTCAATCATGCTCTGCCATTTTTTGACCACGGAGCACATTTTGTCATGGGTAAGATCCATGACATGGAAATTAGGTAGTTTTTGCCCTGAACATCCTCAGTAATTAGCCTGAATTTTCTAAATCTAACTTCATCATTCTGCAGATCAGCGAGGCTCACTGTCACTGATCTGACCACCAAACACGACCCTTCAGACAAGTGGTTCTCACCCTTCCTAATGCCGCGACCCTTTAATACAGTTCCTCATGTTGTGGTGACCCCCAACCATAAAATTATTTTCGTTGCTACTTCATAACTGTAATTTTGCTACTGTTATGAATCCTAATGTAAATATCTGATATGCAGGATGTATTTTCATTGCTACAAATTGAACATAATTAAAGCATAGTGATTAATCACAAAAACAATATGTAATTATATATGTGGTTTCTAATGGTCTTAGGCAACCCCTGTGAAAGGGTCTTTCGACCTCCAAAGGGGTTGTGACCCACAAGTTGAGAACCACTGCTTCAGACCATCAGATGTGATTTGGGTTCCTTGAGTTCTCGTGACTAGTGTTTTTCTATCTTTCGTATAGAACAGAGCTGGTGCTTTCACATCACACCAATCTTTCTTAGAAAATGGGTCAACCACTTTCTTCTTGGCTGCCCTTTGGCTGTCTTTCGTAAGACGCCTGTTCTTGCCGACAGCCAGGGTAGTGCCTAGAGAGCCAAAAAGGAGGGTCACATCTTGGTCTTTTCCTCACGAGATTTATATGAGGCATTAACATTATAGAGTGGTTTTGAATGTTGTGCTTTTAGAAGGACTTAGCTATGTTAGGCCACGCTCCAGCCACTGCCTGGTGACCTGAACATCAGAAATAAGGCTCTGTGTGCTCTCTGGGGTTTGTTTGGGGCCTTTTGATAATCCTCAACTCTCCACCAGGAACTGTCCTCAGTTCACTGAGTGAGCTTGTTTCTCCATAGCCAGGGGAAAAGGGGCTCCTGCCCAGCTTTAGTTCTAAATTACTAAGTGCAATCATGGACACCTGCCAGGGGCTATGGGAACCTCCCTGATTTCTATCCTCCTGGACAAAAACTCCTTCACTAGGTATTTCTGGATTCTTTTTTTAAAAAAATATATTTTTTATTGATCAGAGAGAAAGGGAGAGAGAGAGAGAGAGAGAGAGAGAGAGAGAGAGAGAAACATCAATGATGAGAGAGAAACATTGATTGGCTGCCTCTTGCATGCCCCCTACTGGGGATTGAGCCTGCAATCTGGGTATGTGCCCCTGACCGGAATCCAACCCAGGACCCTTCAGATCCACAGGCTGATGCTCTATATCCACTAAGCCAAACCGGCTAGGGCTACTGCTGAATTCTTGATATAATTATTACATATGGATAATAGTTATGAAAGTGAATGAAATCAGTCTTCACTGTCAGTAAAACACAAACATCACAAAGACCAAACTCCTTAATTCCTCAATGTAAAGAGAAATTTCTTCCTCATTACAGCAGCTGATGAAAACATTATTGACTAGTTTATGTTTCCAAAAGGCAAGGAAATAAAACTGAAAAAAGAGAGCCATAACAATATGAAATAATGAGTAACCCCACAATCATGTATCTCAGACAGACCGACAGGACCACAGACTTGAACGGACACACACTCTCCTATGCTCATTCTCTCTTCAGAGTCTGACCCCTGACCCCCCCTTCCCACCACCCCCCCCCCCTTCTCCCCAGGTTGGCCTCACTAGCAGGTCTTAGATGAAAAGACTTAGCTCCTTACACATCAGAATCTAGTCTCTAAAAGTTAGTCCATCATAAATCAGTCCACCACTTCTACTTCCTAAATTTGACAATTTTCCTACCTTGTTCTTAAGAGATTTTTCTATTTACAATGAAGGAAGTCTTCTTACAGACCAAATGTCACCAGCTACACAATCAGCCACTTCATGGTTTTAGCGGGCTATCACTTGTAGCACCCAAACACATTTTGACTGCAAATGATTAATTACAGAACAAAAGCCGCTTCCGTTTGCAGAGCCTCTCCCCCAGGCCGCAGGGGAGTGGAAGTGGGGAGGTGGGGGGTCCCTGGACTTGCCCTGGAATGCATGATCAGTTAAAGCCAATCACTCTGCACTTGGTAGACGAAACACCCTGAGCCGCCCGGCGATTTAGGTGCGGAGTGAAAGGTAACAGCATTGCATTTCCTCGTTCAGGGAGAGGTAGGTGTCTGGGAGACAGATTGGAAACTGAAGGCGGCCTTGTGTCATAAATCTGCACATTTAATTGCAATGCACGGCTAGCCTTTGGAGGGCCTTTCCAATCCTGATAATGAAGACATGCATGTGCTCGTAGACGCCAACTCCCCCCTCTTTGATTTTGAAATCTGCACCACCTACCAAGTCTCACCAAACAACGAGAGCTGCTCAGAGGCTCTTTGCGCAGCGACTAAAACAAAAGGGTGAGGGAACAGGGGAGATTGTGTGGAGCAGGCAGCCTTTCTGGCGCCCCTTAAATCATACTTCCCGGGCAGACCCCTATTCCATCTAGTCTATGCCCAAGGCAGGAGCTGTCAGGAGGCCCACAGATAAGCAATTTAGAAATATTCTAGCTGAATGAAGGAGACTGACTTTGGGTTTCCACTGCTGTCTGCCAAGCTAGGGAAATAGAGTGCAGACAGATGCTCTCTAAGGTTCTTATTTGAGCTCCAAAGAGGTTTGAGGCTTGGCACAGCCATGAACCCTAAGGATCTTCACTTTCTTTTTTTTTTTTTTAAGACAAATTGAAAGTAATACAGTTAAGAACAGAGAAGGTGATTGTTTTACTCCATTGACTAATCTTTCTTGTCCGGAACATGTCTATTCTTTTTAACAAAGCTCTTAAGATTTTAAATCTTTGGAAAAAAGCAACCCATATGGGATGTATTTGGGGAATTCTACCACCAAAATCCAAATAAATAAGATCTCTCATCTATCAGCAGCAGACAGAAAATTCTGTAATCAATTTCAACATGGTAAAAGAAATTACAGTGATTGTTTATTTGTTCAACAAATGTTAATTGAGCACCTACTATGAGTAAGGACATAAAAGGTGCTCCAGAGAAAATGAAGTAGAAGACTTTGCCGAGGTCTTCTTGGGCTTATAATTTATTTATTTATTAAACTGCCTGTAACTAAAAGAATGAAAAAGAAATCACTAGTGCTAAAATTGAAGAGACAGAATTTTAGAGGAAAGTCAGCTCACAGAGATTGGGGAAAAACTTCATGAAGGAGAGAGTATGTGATCATTAGATTAAATTCTTCCAGAATAGGGTTTCATAGCTTATACAGCAGTTAAAACATACTGGTAATAGGTATTTTAAAAGAATCTGTCTAAATCAAGCTGATTAAGCTGCAAATTTATATTATGGGAATGCAAAATGCAAATGCAGGTGAGGCTGATGTGGACTGAGCACCCAGAGAGGGAAACAGAAAACACAGCAGTTAGGCTGGCCCCTCAGATCTCACTATGTGATTCTTCCAAAACGCGTGTTGAGCCTCCCAAGTCCAGGCCTTTGCCTTGTGATCTCTAAGAATGTACTTACTCCTTTCTTCTCTAAGTAGCTGAATTCATCAGTTCTGTCAATGCCCAGCTCATTTCCTATCTAAAATCACAGTAAATCAGGGTTGGAAGAGACCTTCAAGATCACCCATGTGTAGCAGTTCCTAAACTTGACTGAGAATGTGGCGAGATCCGCTGGGGAGGTATCCTTCTCCCTCCCACCTACAAAGCTTACCCTGTTTGTCTACATTTCCACAAGGCTCTCCAAGAGATTTGGCAGATCTGCCACATTTGCAAGTCACTGATCGCCAACATTTCCCCAGTGGCTCCTGAATCCCCTCTACAACTTTCTGCCTCGGCTGGTCCTGTGTATGACTAGACATCTTCCTAAGACCCTCCCTGGCTTTCAGATTGCTTTGGGATCACTTCCTCCTTCAAACTCTTACACTGCTGAGGATCTTCAATGCACACTTTAAATCACTTTGTTCTATGTTGTGAAGTCCTTTCTACATCAATAAACCATTACTAGGCTCTGTGCTGAAGAATGCACCATAGAAGAAGACAGAACAAGGAATGGGTTTATATTGAACAGGTGGGAAAATACACACAATTGTTAAAAAAACAAGTTGCAATGAACTGCTAAAGGATGGAAGAAAAGTATGTTGTCAGAGACCAGAAGAAAGGGTAGTTCTACTTAGAGGCAACTCAGAAAATTTCTATTACGGCTGGTTTTGGAGATAGTCCTTAAAGGATGACAATATTTTGACCAACAGAAAATGACCAGGACAGTGCAATGTAAAGAAATTATCCAATGAGTATTCACGGCAAGAATGTGCAGGTGTGAGAAACAGTGAGTTGTCATGGTAGGTACATTCGGGTTGAGGATATAGAAAATGAGATTGAAAAGTGAATTAAGGGAAAATTTTTAGAGGCTCATGCTCTAATTTTGAAGAGAATGTGGAAAACTTGAAAGAGCTCAGGCTTTAGGGTCAATTAAGACCTAGTCCTTTCCCCCAATACTGTTGCTTACTAGTAAAACTGTGACATCGGCAAATTGTTTACTTTCTCCTGTGCTTACCTATGAAATAGCAATATATCTTCTTTTTTTCATAATTTTTTAAAAAAATATATTTTTATTGATTTCAGAGAGGAAGGGAGAGGGAAAGAGAGATAGAAACATCAATAATGAAAGAGAATCATCAATCGGCTGCCTCCTGCAGGCCCCCTAGTAGGAATCGAGCCCACAACCCCTCGCATGTGCCATTGACCGGAATCGAACCTAGGACCTTCAGTCCACAGGCCGATGCTCTATCCACTGAGCCAAACCAGATAGGGTGCAATACACCTTCTATTCAGGACTGTTCTTTCAAGGACCCAACAAGTTAATGAATATAAATACCAACCTTATACATATATGGCTAATTCTCTTCCCTTTATCTCATTAGTAATAGAAAACAACAGAACAGGTTTGAAGAAATAGATGTGATCTAACTTAGGTTGTAGAAAGACACTGGATACAAAAGAATATTGAAGAGGAAACAGAAAAACTATAGGCAGAGAGAACAGGTAGGAAGATGTTTTAATAATCCAGGTGAGAGATGGATTAGGGCAAAGCCACTGTAAAAACAGGGTCAAGCAGAATATCAACTGAAGAGGCAAAAGTGAAAAATCAGCAACTGGTGGGAAGTGAATCTTAGAGCATTAAAAATGATTCAGGTTTCTAGCCTGTCTCTTGCTACTAGGAAGATAGTGGTGCAATGGAAAGTTAGGGGACCTAAGAAGAGTAGGCCTCAGAGGGGACAGAATAAATTCTTACTGGGATGTACTGAACTGCAGGTGAAGGTTGGACATCCTATGGGAAGGTCTGGTGTGCTTTAGGAGATTTGGGTCTGAGAATTAGAACTAAGAGGTTGGCTCTGGGTAGGAAGACTCAGGAGGCCTTGGCAAAGACGTGATAGAGGGAGCTGTGAAAATCAGTGGAACTAGCTGGGGAGAGGGTATCGAGCAGAGAAGAGGAACACTGAGATCTGAACCTTGGGGGAAGGTTACTTAAGGAAAAGAGGGAAAAGAGGAGCTAATGAAGGAGATGAAAGAGAGTGGTCACCTTCACAGAAACATACTCAGAATACTATGAGAGCCATGGGGCATTTCAAGATGGAAGAAACTATCATCAGAGTCAAAAGCTAGTAGTGGTAAGGAGTTAGAAAAAGCTATTTGACTTCACAATTAAGAAAGGTGGCAAAGTCTCCTAATGGTCTCAACATCCTTTTCCTCCTGCTGCCTCTAGTAATAGAAACCATGAGTCTTTGGCTGGGCACATGGCTCCCAGATAAGCCTACATTTCCTGGGCTCCCTTGTGTATGGCCATGAGACTCAGTTTTGCCCAATGAAATGTGTGTATTTTCCAGGCCACATGTTTAAAAGGAAAGGGTGTGCCCTCCCCTTCCTACTGGCAGGAACTTAGCAGTAATGGTGCTTGTGAACGTGATGTGAGCCATCTTCAACTTTGTGAGTAAGGACCTCATCTTAATGATGGCTGCCACAGGACAGAAGGAACTTGAGAGCCTGACATTCAAACAACTTACACTCAAATTATTATGCAAAAGTATATAAAGTATTTCTTGTGTAAGCCCTATTGAGTTTGGCTCAGTGGTTAAAGTGTTGGACTAAAGAATCTTGGGTTCCATTCCAGTCAAGGCCATGTACGTCGGTTGCAGGCTTGATCCCCAACCTGGGTCAGGACATGTGTGGGAGGCAACCAATCGATGTGTCTCTCTCACATCGATGTTTCTCTCTCTCTCTTCTCCTCTCCTCTCCTCTCCTCCCCTCCCCTCCCCTCTCTCTCTTTCTCACTCTCTCTCTCTCTCAAAATCAATGGAAAAATATCTTCAGGTGAGGATTAACAATAACAAAATTTTCTCATTTAAGAAACAGTTATTTTGGTCTTTGTTATGGCAACTAAGGCTTTGTCCTTAATGATACAGGAAGGACTGAGCACATGCTAAGGAAAAAGAAGTGAAGAAATTAACATAAACTCTTCTTTTAAGAAGTCAAAAGGAAAAGGAAAGCGAGAGAGAACAATAGTTTCCACAGGAAAGGGACTCAAAAGAGGTGTTTTACTTTTTAAAAAAAATCAATGATTTTATCATTCTTACCATTTTAAAGTCTACCATCTCCTCTCCTTATTCATAGCATAGTTTTAATTTTGCAGAAGTAATTTTAAATTTACTGCTTGGGAAATAAGCAGGTTTTATTTTTCATGATTATGATAATTCTGTTTATTAGTTAGCTCTTTGGGACATTTACTGTTTGTGGATTTGTACAGAGCTGCCTTCAAATGTGACTTGGGGAAATTCAAAGTTTTGCCAGTCAACTAGAGGGTGATTTGTATTATTAAAGGGGTCCCTTGAAATACGAAGCTTCTGAGCAGTTAAGTGTACACAAACAATTTAACCACATAAGAGAGGGCCAGGGAAGAGAAAGTTAACTTGTGAGAAGTTACTGTAATGATCATGTTTGCATGTCAGCAGGAAAGCCGATTTCAATAAATAAAAATGTTAGTTCATGGAATTTTTTCCAGGAATAACTTTCTCATCTGAAGAGAAGAATTCCTACATCGTCTACACTGCAATCAATTGCCCCTTTGTGGGCTGAGTGATGGTCTCTCTAAGTCCCCAATTCCTGCTCCTAAAGTGACCTGAGCAACAGGGAGCTCTGAGAACAGCTTTTGGGGTAACCCCACAGCAGCTCTGAACCATCTGCTGTCAAGGGAATGGCAGTTACATAATTAACCATAATAGCTGCAAATGATATAGTTACAACAAAAACCCTGTTGGTATTTAGCTGAACTAAAAAAAAAACAATGGTGTAAATTATAGCTATGTGTATAATAAAATTTCTTATTTGCATTTCACATAAAATTCACCAAGCTCCTTATTCACTCATTACTCACCCATTATGGGTTTTTTAAATGGCACTTTGAAAGTTTGCTTTGGCTCAGGGTGAATTATTTGCCAAGACTTTATTCCTGGAGTCATGGCTCCTCGGGGACTTCTTTACCTTTTGGCAAATTCATAGCTCATTTTGTGGGTGGTAGCGGTTTGTGGCCACTATGTATGCATGTGTGGTCATATGTGGGGAGTAGTCTTAGGATATCCTAAATAGTGGAACATTTCATAAGGAAGAGTCTTATATCCCAGAGTAATTAAACAGAAAAAAGAAAAAGCAGAAAATGAGTAAAGCATAGTAATAAACATAGCAGCAACAATTAGGTTGGTTCCTTCCAATTATGCATGTGCTTGAATAATCGGCCGACTTAATAGGTGGAAGAGATGTGCATTACAAATATCCAGGGAATGTTTGCATATCAAGAGGCACAAATACAAAAGTGCATGAGAAGGTACAATTGAGGCAAAGCTGTTTTTGAGAATAAAAATCGCGATAAACTTTAAAAAGCCGTAAGTGCAATGTTGGATACAGATGAGCAGAGGAAAGGATTTTTTTTTTGCATGTACACTTTCATTAAAAAATGTGGTCTTTAGGACCAACATCAGTATTTTAGGGAAAGAACTGGGGGCATAAGACAAGGTAGCTGTAGACATTCACCAATTCCAAGAGGGCAAGGAAAATTCTCCCTCCCCAAACCTCCCCGACTCACTGCAAGATGTTGGCTTGAAATATCTTCCCTAATGCGCTCAAGACTAAAGGTAAAGAGTATTTCAGAAATGAAACACAGCTTATGGAATATTAGGAAAGTAGTTTCTAGATTTATAGAGATTTCAAGCTAGAAGAGATCATTGTATACATTTAGTTGCTGCTTCCTCCCAACCTATACACTTTACAGATGTGATATGTCATTGGGTCCCCCAAGAAATAATAAATGACTAGCCGAATATTGTGTACCAAAATAATGGCTTAAGAACACTGGTTTCTAACTCTCTATCTAAAGGTCTGTTTCACACCACTGAGCACACACTGCCTGTACTTATAAGGGGTAAGGGAAGGGCCTGGTACATTTCACTGGAGGATGAGTTCCAAGACTAGGGGCTGCATGAGAACTGGGCGGGTGACAGAAGGAAGATCTAGGGGTGGTGCATTATGCATTTGTGCCTGGACACAGCTGTTTTCTATTTTGCCTAATATTGGCTTAAATGACAAGGAAAGCTTAATGCCATCAATATACCATCATAAAGTAGCTTGCTCTTCTCCTGGGTATAGTTAATCTGCAGGTAAACCATAGCGCTCACAAGGCACAAGAACAATGGGTGCTTTTATAGTCATTTGTGTGCTTAGAGGTTGTCCTGGGTCCCACAACGGACAGTTGCTACCCTAACATGGAGCCGCATCAATGCAATTGTGCATTAGGCTAATGAATGTGTTTTCCTGGAAACCATACTAAGCAGAGAAAGAAGTAAAGAATCTCCACCACCTGAAATTGACCTCAAGTGGCTCAAAGTAGTTTCAATACTTCCATTCCATTTAGAAGTGATTCTGTCCCTTTAAAAAGACTATTATTGATCCTTCATTTCCCCCAATATCTGGGGTTTTAGTTGGGTTTCAAATAGATCTAAAAATCAAGTGGGTGCAATTTCTCCTGATGCGATCCGAACCATTGTTTTCTTTTTCCTCATACATACAAGCCATACGGTTTTTATTTGAATTATTTTTTTTTGAGGATGACTTTGTACTATGTTATGTTACCTCGTGACATTTAGTGTTGTTGGGATTTATTGGATTTCTGGGAATAGTATAATAAAAAATGATAATATCAAACATCATTAATTAGGTGTCAAACAAAGTAATCATATTGTTTCTTATTTTAATTACAATAGAATTCAAGTTGATTTGCTTATTTTACCAGAGTAATATGTGATTCCAAACTGTTTAAAATCTAAAATCTTTAGCAGACAGAGGACAATTATAAAAAAATCCTCACTTCACAAGAAAACCCGGGTCATTAATCAATTTGTTTAACTGGCTGAGCACTAATAAACATAATGTGCTAACATCTCTTAGCAAATAGATTTTTGTAAACAAGCTGCTTCCAAAAATATTTTATGAGGCATCGTTAACATTCGGAGATGCTGCTGTTTAGGTTGGAAACCTCGGTGATCCATCTCGCACAGCGCGGCTGGAATGAAGAGACCCCTGGAATCGCTCAGTGAGAACTGGAGAGGGGCCTGGGAAGTCATGACCCTTGGAAGGTGTTGGTTTACAGAGTGTGAAGTGGGCAATTCACCAGCTGCACCCAGGAAGCAGTGCTGCAAATGCCTGCGGCTAGGAGTCAGAGGGCGCCAGCCACCACCCCTGCAGACCCACAATTTATCGGGTCTAACTTCAGTGACAGGGGAAAAAACTTCTTAAGTTAGAATACACTTGCATATTTTAACTGAAGATTATTATAATGAAAAGCAATCAATTACCCTCTCAGTTGTTTTTGGTTTTTGGACCATTTTAGGGCTCCATCCTCAAGGGCAAATTCAGTAAGGACGATGCTCAACATGTGAGGCGCAAAATCTTAAGCAAAGGCCATACATTCAGAGCCCACTGCTGGTTTCCTGGCTGTCAGGTGTGGACATGGGGAGGGAGAGGAGCTTGGCGGTACCACTTTCCTATGAAGCTCACAAGACAGAATTTATTCCTTGGAAGCGGAAAGGGTTAAATAAGCGGCTACAGGGCAAGAGCAAATGAGGTAGGTGTCAAGGTTTTTAGAATTTTTTTTTTCATGTTATTATCAACGATCTTTTTCTTTAAAATGTCACTTAACTATTTCTCTGCTTCCGCTTCTCCATATAATGGATGTAATAATGTTAATTCCCATGTTCCCAAAGAGGCAATGGTGGGAAGATAATGTTGATAAACATTTTTGAAGCTCTTTGACTTCCTTAGAAAGAAAGCAGTCTTTTGAAAAGAGAAAATATTTAGATACTCAGCAATACTGGGTCAAAAATCTCTAACTTTTGATCACTTTAAAAAATAGCTTTTTAAGGTGAAATATATTAGTGTATTGTGTGCGCGTGTAGACATATTATGCATATGCTTTTTCTCTGATTACAAAGTAAAGAACAAAAGCACTGAACGTAGGAATTTTAGGTCTCAATTTTAGTGAGATATAGATGCTTTAGTTAAATGAATCATTTCCCTTAATTTGTAGAATTTTTTTTGTCTCCTTCCGCTCTACTTTGAGTGACACGCTTATGCATCTGTTCTGCAGGGGTAGTAGCAAGACCTGTTTGAAGTTTAAATCCGTGACACCCTCTGTAGAACAGTGGCAACCTGATCAAAACAGTGATCAAGCAGAAATGCTCTTTCTCAGAATGAACACACACATGCGTGCACACACACACCTCCCTGCATTCAGAGCCGAGGTTTTCCTTCTACCCCCAACTAATAAAATCAGGAGGCTGCAATGAGGCTGAGCGGCAGGCAGTTTGATGTCCTCAGCAGGATACGGGGAGTCAGAAGTGGCGCTGTAAATCCAGAGCGGGGCTTCAACACTGTGTTAAGTGTGGCCCGAGTCTCAGAGATTTCCCTTTGATGCAAGTTCAGTATATTAATGGGAAAAGCATTCACTTTTATTTGTCTGTACTGTCTGCGACAGCAAGGCTGCCTCATTTAGCCTGGGCCAACATGAAAATACGCAGAGAAGCAATCTGTTGCAAATTAGCACAGCTCCCCTTTCATTTACTAGCTAGTAATTGGAAGGGGTTAAGAAAGTGTAACTTATCAGACCACGTGAGGGTATCTGCTTGTGCGGACAGCAAGCCTCCCCCGAATTGCCCTAGGAGCCCTGAGGCAATAATCCTTCCTCATGGCCACTTGGCCTGAAAGACAACACTGACGCATGTGAAATGTGTGTGCTTTGCTAGGTCTGAGGAGGCAGTTTCCTGGACTCCCCAAGGGGGTATTTGTGACTCTGTCGGAACTTACCTTTCTTTAGATATGTTTTTACTTTCCCGTTTCCAAATCGTCTTGAAGTCACTGCAGAACTCGTACCACACCATAAACACGTAGTTTGGAGTGATCTCTTTCTCACCAGACTTTGGCTTCATCCCAAAATATCCCACTGTCGTTTCAAAACTGCAACAGGCAGAAAGGGAAAACAGAGGGAGGGAAAGGGTGAGAAACTGTCAACACCATTAGGGTGGGTGGGGGGGCCCTGGGGGCAGTTTCCCACTTCTCCACTCTCTGTCTCCATTACTGTGGTTTATCCTAAACCCCAGAAAACCCATTTGCTCAAATCCACTTTCCAAGAAATTCAATTTGACTGGGGATACTCCTAGTCATATCTTATCCATGTAAAATCCAGCATGTGTAAGTCCGGGGGGTATACAGGTAAAACTTTTTGAGTTTGTTCTTCATCTCCAATCTATGTCATGTACCTGCTCTTCACTTGAAGTTTAATGATGACGGGGAACCACTGCTGGCATATTGACTCTGTGGCATGAAGCAGTGGTCAGTTAGAGAGCCCAGTGGGAATAATTAATCTGTTGAGTGTTTCATGGAAAATCAAGACTGTTCTCTCCTATTCTGGTACCCTCTGGCGTTGTAACCTGGGGCCGATCACTCAGCATCAGACTCAATTTTCTCAAGGGTAAAATAAGGGACTGAGCCTCTATGATCTTTAAGAAGGCTACATTTTTAAAGCTTTATATGATATAAGAATACAGACCACCAAATGGACAAAAGTATATGTACAGTTGAGGGCATAGCAAGGTTTGGATGGAAAATCATCTTTGATCTTAATAAATGATTTCCAATCTGGACCAGGTTTTGCAAAGTAGATTCACAGATATCACTAAGAGCCTCCTGACCTACCCCATGGACTCTCACACCAGACTAGCCGGGCCTCCCAAGCAGCCCTTCTTGGAGGCACTAGCTTTGCAGCAATTTATAGCTCTGCACTCAATCTTTCTACCCAGCCGCCCCCACCCACCCCAAGCCTCACAAGCTCATTTGCCATGAGCAAGAACACTTAAATAAATGGCTCCCTTTTCTAGGGTGTTGGAAACTAATCAAAGCAGGAATGGCTGGCCAGGTTTATGGCTACTCAATGCTCTATCATCTGTTCAGACACAGCATTTTTTTGTGGCCATCCTGAATACTGAGTTCCTAATGGAACTCTATTCAATGGCGATTGTAAAACCCCGAAGCCCCGTTACTATTACGGAGCATACTTTCATCTCGTTCTCAGTTATTGGCCAATATGTATCTCATAAGATTTTACCACAGTTCACAGATGAACTGTTAATTGATTCCATGGCTATGATTAGGCGAGATCCAAGCTGGGGCTGCAGCCCCGAGTCCCATAAATTCTTTGTGCTTCTGTAAATAATAAATCTGTTTTTAATGCAAATTAAAACTACTGGTCAGGGAATTTTGGCTCCCAGTTATTAAAAGACTGGAAGTGTATAAGTGGAGAAAGGCAACAACTGCAGTAATTTCTTAAGGGACTCTCTTATAATACCAAACATGCATATTTTGGCGCAAAACCAGCAATGGAAGAAAGTAGCAATGTCCACTTTCACCCAGGCGGGACCCATTTTGTGGCAAGCAGAATACTGATAACACCAAAGCACACTCTATGGCATCTAGTTTTATTTCATTCAGAATGAAAATTATATTAATGTAGCATGGACATGCATTGTAGAGAGTTTTGTGAACTATAGGAACCGGCCATGGTTTTCTTACAGAGTCCTGGGGCTTTCGAATTGGAAGAGACTTACATGTCAACTTGTCCAATGTTCTCATTTTACAGATGAGGAAACAAAGACCTGGAAAGACTGAATGTTCCATTTCATTGGCAGCGTTGGGCTAATCTTGGGCCTCCTGATTCGCAGGGAAATGCTTTTTCCTCCCTCCGTCCCTGTGGCTCATGCTCGCTGACCCGGGTATTCAAGAAATACAACAGTGCCCCTCCCCCCCATTTCCACTTTAGACACAGTTGCCCCTGTATCTTCCATAATGTGTGTTACCCCCAGCAAAGCAAATCATTATTTTCTTCTCTTCCAGATGCTCACCTTCTATACAGAACCATATTTCTTTGTGCATCAATAGAGAGGAGAAAGTCTTCCACGGTGAGTCTTTAGGGGAACAAATGGTCTTCCTACAGCCCAGCACGACATAGTGAAGAGCACAGAGCCCCAGTCCTTGCTTCTCAAATCACCCCCACACCTGGAGCCTTATTGGGAGTCTCGAGTGCGAGACCAGGGCATTGCACGCACTGGTGCAGTTGCAGAGAATGGCAGCTCTGTTTGGGGGCTATCGCAGAGCTTGAGGAAAGCATGCCATCATCCTGCGGCCTCGCTTTCCCCGACTCTGAACTGAAGCTAACCATGTACCTCCCCCTCTCCCCTGGGAGCTGTGAGGTCCTGCTTACTCACCCTCAGAGGGGGCGAAAACTAAAGGAAAGGCAGAACTTGAGCATTTCCCTGCTATGCGCTTTGGGAACTAAGAAGGCAAGCGAGCCTCTTCAGAAGAACCAAAGTAAACAGAGTCGCAGAGAATGGCCTGGCCTTGGCACCGCAGCTGTGATGGAGAGCAGCTGCTCCGAGGTGCGCCTTGTTTAAATTCAGTGCTCTTCCTTTGCCCAAGGAAAAGCTAAAAGCTGGTCTATGAACCTGCAACTACCTGATAAAGTCTAGGCCACTGTCCTCCCAAGCAAAACTCTCTTCCTTTCAAATTCAATTTTGATTCACAGAAGACGGATGATTGAAAACCTTCCAAAATTTGGGCATGAACATTATAGATCTTAAGCAGTCAGGAGAATTTTCTTCAACAGACGAAGGGGCAATCATGCTTTCCGAAACTTTTATTTGCCAGCAGATGACTCTAAATTAGCTTTCGACTTCTAAAAAGTGGATGGATTTCTGATCATGTTTCACATAACTTCTTGACTTCACTCTAAACTATTCCCTGACTCCTTTTCTCCCTGCTACAATTCCTCCTCTCATCTGTGTCTTTACAATTCAGCTAAACATTTCTAAAGTGCAGACGATGATTCTATCAAAGAGCCCGTGGCCAACTGAACGGTTTTACTTCTGCAGCGCGGAGAGGCCAGAGCGGAACACATCCACTTACTGTTTTACATGCGTGCCTTCAGAAACTGCTTAGGAAAAGCAAATATTCCTTCGCCTCAGAGTAAATTGTTTCTCTTGAGAATAAAACATGAGAATTTCCTAAATCTCACACGAATATTGCAACACTGACCACCAACCTCCTTAAAGAGGGCAACCAAACAACTGTGGTTTCTACATTAAAGATGGGATCGGACATATTTCATGTATGACATGAAAGCTAGACTACCTTCACCACAAAGTCACGGAAAACGCTGACAACCAGAATTTATGGCCCCCCTCAGCATGGCTAATGCACAGCAGCAGCTTCGGCCCCTCGGAGGTGGGCCCCCTGTTCCTTACGCAAGAATCTTGAAGAAGTATTAGAAGTGACATCCACCCCAGAAACTGAATTTCTGTTTGGCCTGATACTCATGTGCCCTAGTTGAGGGTCTCTTTTACGCATGCTGATTATTTCTGTAACACAGACACAGTGCTTTTACACACGGAGGACGGGAAGCTTCCTGTAGGGGTAAGGCCAATACAGGGGCACAGAAATCCACACACACAACCAGGTGACTGTCTTCATTGTCAAAGATTATCATGTGAAGATAAAGTCACGGTTCAAGAACATGTCTGCACTTAGGGAAATGCAGGGTTTGCCTTCACCTCGCTCTCATCTGCATTTCAATTTTACTGGCGAGTACAGTGGAGAGCAGGGCAGGATGTGGGACTTGTCAAAGCAGAGCAGACAGCACCGGTTCAGTCTTTCAGAGCCCCCGGGAGGAGAAGGGCTCATTTGTAGAGTTTGTTCATTTGCATTTAGTGAGCTCCTCTCCTCGCGTATTTGTAAAGCCCATTTTTTCCATATGTGCCTCTTCCTGCTCTTACCTCTTATTTAATTTTCTAGTACTTTTAGAAATGTACCAGCAAAATTTATCTCAATTTTCTGAGCTGAATATGAGGAAGCCTCAGTATATTCCCATTCCTCCTCTAAGAGGGGGGGGGGTAGCCACACTGACTAGCCTGGCCAACTGATAAAAAGAAAACCCCTCTGGGGGCCACAGCCGGTGATTATTGGCCTCTACCACTCTGATGGCCATTGAGAGAGAGAAGAGCAAACAAGAGGAGTGAGGTAGGGGAGAGCTTGAATAGGAGACCTCTGAGGTCTCTGACCAATTCTGTGGGAGTTTTCCATATAGAGGTCATTCCCTTCTCCCCGAGATATCCTCTAGGTTCTGAGGAAAGACACAGTAAGCCTCTTAGGTGTGTGTAATAACTGGTTGAATCTAGTTGTAATGCTAAGAAGGATCACGTTGTTCCTGACTCCCAGGAAGCGGTTCAGGAGCAGAGTGATGGAGGAGAGGCGAAGAGATGGAAATAGCGTCATGACATGGGAGGCAGGCGAGTCACTTTTGAATGATCTCCTGCTTTTTTTTTTTTTTTTTTTAAATCTCTTGCTTCTTGAGGAAAAATATTCCCAAGTCCTGTCACAGTGTTTTCACTCCAGCTCTCCACCGGCTGTTATTGTTCATGGAAGCATAGTCTTAACAAATGGGGCCAAAAGAATCGTCAGTCAGACATTATGTGGATGAAACAAGCCAGTCACAAAAGGAAAAGTACTGTATGAGTCCACTTGCAGGAGGTCACTAGAGCAGTCAAAGTCACAGAGACAGATATTAGAATGGTGGTTGCCAAGGGCTGGGGGAAGGAAATGGGGGAGTTAGAGTTTAATGGATCCAGAGTTGCCTTTGAAGAAAATGAAAATTTCAGGATATAGATGGTAGTTATGGTTGCACAGCAATGTGGAATGTACTTAATAATAATAATTAATAATAACAATAAAATGGCTAGTCAAAGTAAGAGCTGGGGCCAAGTTAGAGCTGCTTACCTTTTCTGTGCATTCTCCAAGTGACTTTCTTCCATTTTATGCTCTTTTTTAGCTGTGAAAGAGAAATAATTATGATTAAAACAGTATTTTCTTCCATCATATTTTTGCATAATATTCTAACTGTGATTATACCCATTCATTATAGAAATAAGCCCAAATTCAGGGGTTGGCAGCTCCTACCACACGTACTGGAAAAGGCACTCAATTCACTACATTTATCACCACTGCATTCTTTTTCTTAAAATTCTCAACTGAGGATGTGCTTAGAGAGAGGAAGAGAGAGAGAGAGAGAGAGAGAGAGAGAGAGAGAGAGAAATCTATGTGAGAGAGAAACATTGAATGGTTGCCAGCCCAGGTATGTGGCCTGAGGACTGAGAACCTTTTGGTGCATAGAACAGGGACAACACTCATCATGCTCAACCAACTGAGCCATTCTGGCTAGACACCATTGCTTTCTTGATAATAGCTATAGCTATCAGCAAGGGGTGTGTGTGTGGGGGGGGCATCTAATTTACGTTCTCACTGGGACACTTGTGAGAGTGAAAGGAGGTGGCAGTATTAATTGCACCAGGACAAAGTCATACATGGGGACAATCCTGGCCAGGTTGGAACAAGTGGTCACCTGGCTATGGTTGGCCTCTCCGTGAGCCTTGGCATGTGCTTAGCACTTCCCCTCCTCTCCCAAACATTATAAACCCAGTGCCATTTGCAGTGCTGCTCAGATTCAAACAAATTAATTGAGTCCTTGCACACACTCTCTCTACACTCACAGGCCCCTTTGACAGTCTGGGGAGGCCTACGATTTCCTTTCTCAGAATAATGTTTTTGAATGCATTGAAAATAATACTTAAGATTATTAAAGAAATCTGTGATAGTGAGATACAATTCTGAATTTAAAGATCAGGAACCCATGCTCTGACATCAATGTGTGAGAGAAACATCGATTGATTGCCTCCCATATGCGCCCTAACCGAGTATCGAACCCACAACCTAGGGATGTGTCCTGACCGGGCATCAAACCTGCAACCTTTTGGTGTATGGGACCAGCTGAGACTTACCATTGATTTTAAAATGTAAATGTTATTAAGTTACTCCCATGCTTAAAATCTTCCAACAACTTGCCATCATCCTGGACATAACGGTTTAAAGTCTTCACAATGTCCCAGAAGGCCCTGCAAGTCTGCTTTCTGGCTCCTCTGTGACATTACTTTATTTTTTTTTAAATCCTCACCTGAGGATATTTTTCCATTGATTTTTAGAGGGAGTGGCAGAGAGAAGGAAAGACAGAGAAAAACATCAATATGAGAGAAAAACATAGATTGGTTGCCTTTGGCACGTGCCCCAACCAGGGCCTGGGTCAGCAAGGAGCTTGCAACTGAGGTATGTGCCCTTGACAGGAATCAAACCCGGGACCCTTGGGTCCACAGGCCAATGCTCTATCCACTGAGCCAAACTGGCTAGGGCTGTGACATTACCTCTTCTTTTCCATGCTCATTCCTTTCCAGGCTGGCTGGCCCCCTTGCTGATGCTTGAGCACACTGAACACATGCACTTGCCTTTCCACCTCCCTGGGACACTCTGCCCACACTCTCTGCATGACTGGCTCTCTTACCCCAATAGGTCTCAGCCCAAATATCACCTTCCCTCACCTCATTCAATAAAAGATCATCCCTTGCCATGCATCCTCCCCTCCCCTACCTCCTCATGTTACCTTTTCCCCATAGCCATCATCTACCTGATGCACTAATTCATTTGCTCATTTGTTTATTATACCACAACTGAATGTAAGCTGCAGGAAAGAAGCAACTTCACCTGGCTTGTTTTTTGTTGTGCCTTAAACATGGAAAGTGCCTACATATTAAATCATTTATTTCAGCTTAAAAATGTATATATTGACCCTGGCTGGTGTGGCTCAGTTGATTGGGCATCAAACTGTGCACCGAGAGGTTGCTGGTTCGATTCCTGGTCAGGGCACATGCCCGGGGTTGTGGGCTTGATCCCCAGTAGGGGGCATGCAGGAGGCAGCTGATGGATGTTCCTCTCTCACATGGATGTTTCTCTCTTTCCTTTCCTCTCTCAAAAATCATAAACTATTCTTTAAACAAATGTATATGTTGAATATAGGTTGCTTAAAAAGAGATATACTAGGATTCCTAAACCTAAAGCATTATATTTAGAATATTAACATAGGCTAAAGAAGGTTGTGAGGACAAAGTTGTATACTATATTCTCTATGTCCAGTACATTTCACTTAACAAAAATAATTTTTCATATTGACACTAGAAGCCCAGTGCATGTGGGGGGGCGGGGAGGTTGTCCCTCAGCCCAGCCTGTGCTCTCTCACAGTCCAGGAGCCCTTGGGGGATGTCTGACTGATGGCTTAGGCCTGCTCCCCCCAGGGACCAGGCCTAAGCTGGCAGTTGGACATCCTTAGCTCCCACCACTGCTGCTGCGCTCACCATCTATGAGCCCGGCTTCTGGCTGAGCGGCACTCCCCCTGTGGGAGCACACTGACCACCAGGGGGCAGCTCCTGCATTGAGCGTCTGCTCCCTGGTGGTCAGTTCGCGTCATAGCGACCAGTCATTCCGCCATTCGGTTGATTTGCATATTAGCCTTTTATTATATAGGATGATTTGGCTTTGATAACTATACCATTTTAGGTAAAGCCATAGTTATGGGAATCTTTTGTGATATCATTTCCCCCCACCCTCTAAGCAGCAATCTCTGAATTAGTATGGTTCTTAGCCAATCAGATACAGAGAAGTGACCCATGTCTCTCATAGGTGACACCAAGTTAGTTCCCCCAAATGTGAAACAACCGAGTGGTTTGTTCTTATCCAGTGATTCTTAATTATGTGCCTAGTCAAACAAGAGGAAAATTCTTCCAAGGCCTGAGTGGTGTTCCTGGACACCTTTGCTGTTCCCCGTCACCAATGGTCTCTAACTGGCTGCTCCCATGCTGTGTTAAGTACACTATGGTCAAGCCATCATTGCATATACGTTTAGTGACAAGAAATATGCTCCCCACTGAAGTAAGCATTAGGATAAGCACTTGCAATAGCTCTATGAATATGGCTATCTGGGAGGAAAACGGCATCCAAATACAAAAGGAGGTATTACTAAGAGGCAATGCATACAGTACAATCACTGAGGGTTTTGGGGAAAAGAGTTCTCAGGAAAATGGGAAGAACCTAGAGATCTCAATTTTTCCCAAGCAAAGGGTCTACGCACAGAAAGAAAGGGTGGCCCCAGTCCATGGTATAGCCTGGAAGGTCTCCCAGCCCAAAATACTTCTCCTGCCACAATGTGTGATATTCCTAACCATGTTATTATACATTTTAAAGTTTCAGACAAAACAGAAAGACATTATCTGTAAGGAAAATATTTAAAGGCTGGAGTCACATACACAAATTCTAATACCTCCAACAAATAGGGCAACTACAGGCCAAGTGCAATATGCTGGTATTCTAAAATTTGACCCCTCGCTTCTCAATATTGGATCTGACACAGTTTCAGTCTAGGGAAGCCAGAGGGAGTGGTAGGGACATGGGAAGGCCATGCCCCATTCAAGGGAGCAAAGGCACTTGCCAGTGTTACCAGATCTCCTATCTTTTTCAGGGAAGCTAAGATTTTTAAATGAATGTTCTCAACTTAGAAAAAAAAAGTTTCAAGCACTCGGTAGGACAAAGAGTACATTCCTGTTGGCCATATCTCACCCTGTAAGCTCTCACTTAAGCCTTGAGTAGCTACTGATATATGGCATAGGTGGGTGTGTTCTTTCTTCTGTGTGCCAGATGGGTGCTGGGATTCCCCCACTGAAAAAAGGCAGACAAAGGTCCCTAGAGAACTTTCATTCTGGCTGGGGAAGATAGACAATTAAACCCAAGAGAAGACGATCAGGTGTGAGCAATTTTTGATAAAGGGTAGCAAAAAAAAAAAAAATCCAGAGCATGAATTGTTGCCTATAAAAGGAGACTCCAGGTGGGTTACTGCATTAAGGGGTACCTGGGCAGCCAGAGCATGCTACAAAGGTATTGGGCACAAAAAAGGGACAATGTTTAATTGAAGATGATCAATCTTAGATAAAAACTGTCCTTACCTACAACTTTGGCTAGCAGTGGCCCTGATCTGTGTGTGGGATTTACCTAGGCTTCTATTCTACATAGCCACATGGATAGTAGTATTTAGGTGCTTCTTTTTCAGTTTAAACTTGGTACTACATGTGTGGTCGGGGGGAGGGCAGACTTCTTAGAAGTTTGGAGAAGTGGTCAGATACTGACACTGCACCATGGGAGACAGAAATAACAGGCATCCCCAACCTTGCTCTTCTTTCTCCTCTTTCTTTCACAAAAAGGTGTCTCATTGTCTGCAATGAGTTAAATATAATTGTTTTCCAAGTTGGGGGACCAAAGAAGCTGCTTAGCATGCAGATAGTCTCACAGTTTAAGACAATAAAGAAATAAAGAAAAAAATCTGAGTACTAAAAGTGAGAATTTTTGCTTAACATCAATTCTGTCTTCCAAACTCCTTTATGAAGGCTGCGTGTATACTGTGGCGATGTGAATGTTTGGAAGTGCTCAGAGAATGCTGAGTGGTAAGTTTGTATGATGACCTACCTACAGCATACGATACATGTTCTGTCATTGGTAGAACTATGTTGCTTTTCTTCCACTTTCATTTCCTCCAATAAAGAACAACGGTTATTTTTCGTAATTCCATGTCACAGAGAGAAAGCAATATGGCTTCTTTAGGTTTTTTTTGTTTTGTTTAAGAAACATGAATGTGGGTTTTATTTAATGCAGCCTTTACTGAACAAAGAACATTTGCTTTTGCATAAACCTTCAGTACCTTGGAACTTTGTTTCCTGATTCATTTCATGGTCAATGTCTCATTAGTTATCATAAAATTGCCCCACAAAAACAATTCTGAAATTCATAAGTACTGTGGCCTACCAAGTGAAGCAGAAATGGCCCTTTTTATTCATTGGGTTGTAGGCCCAAGGAATGCAATTCAGAACTCAAGATAGCTCAATGCCAAGTTTTAAGCCCAGCTCCGCTGCTCCAGGGTCACGGACAAGTTGCATGTATATCCCCTGTTCCAGTTTCTCTGCTGTAAAATGAAGATGTTAATTCCTACCCCCCACATAGTCATGAGAGCCACATGCAAAGGGAACAGTGCTCGGCTGCATCAGAATCTCTGCAGTCAGATCTCTGATGGTTCCACCTCACGCTGAGGCTAGAGGGGGTTCAAGCTTCCAATTGGACAACTGCTTTGAGAGAGTTAAATGCAGGTGCAGGCTAGTGGGAAGAGCGTGGGCTTTGCGTCAGGTGGACACGGGTTGAATTTCTGCTCTGCCATTTATTAACTGGAAGACCTTGGGGAAGTCACTTAATTCCATTGCGCCTTACCCATAAAACTGGAACAATAAGATCTACCTTGCAAGGTGGTTGTGACTATTGCATGTGCTGAACATGAGAGGTTAATGCAGTGAATAACATGCTAGGCCCTCAAAAACAGCAGCCATTGATTACTGATTGGCTGGAAGCAAATGCTGGGAATCACTATTCCGGCTCTCTGTCTTTGGGATGAATAATACAATATTTCAACCATAATGCTCTGTTCTTTCTTAAGAATGTCCACAGCCACACTCAGTGGATGATAATTTTACTAGTGATCAGTTTCAAGTTAGACTGGGCGTCCTCTGCTTAAAACCTCAGTTTTCCCTTTCACTCACAAAGCCAGTGTCCCTACCCTGGCTGCTAAGACTTTTCCACAGAAGCGTGTTTCCTGTCCCATCCCATCTTGTTTTATTTAATCTCCAGGAGTGAAAGAGAGTAACTGATTTATAATTTTATTTTTGTGTGTGGGGGGTGTAGGCATGAGGGGACAGGCGCCTATGATTATTCTCACCTAATTCTTTTTCCCACTTAATGATCATTGAGTACACAATCTCAGATCTGAATAAATTAATCACTTTCCCAATATTAAATGAAAGATAATGTTGCAGGAGTCTATTTCTAAAAGGTAAGTTTTCTGAGCGCAAAGATTCCTCCTTTACGCTCTAGATCAGTGATGGCGAACCTTTTGAGCTCGGCGTGTCAGCATTTTGAAAAACCCTAACTTAACTCTGGTGCCGTGTCACATATAGAAATTTTTTGATCTTTGCAACCATAGTAAAACAAAGACTTATATTTTTGATATTTATTTTATATATTTAAATGCCATTTAACAAAGAAAAATCAACCAAAAAAATGAGTTCGCGTGTCACCTCTGACACGTGTGTCATAGGTTCGCCATCACTGCTCTAGATTCTATATAGTGACCTATTATAGGTTCCCTGCATGGCACAATAAATGCAGTTTTCTCTATTGACACTAAACTGTCAACTGAAAAGGCAAACTGACTGCAATCCTTATCAGAATACCAATGGCATTTTTCACATAACTATAATAATTAATCCTAAAATTTATATAGGACCATGAAAAACCTCATATAGCCAAAGCAATTTTTTTGTTTGGTTTCCTCTCACCTGAGGGTATTTTTTCCATTGAGTTTTAGAAAGAGTGGAAGGAAGGAGGAAGGGGGGGGGAGAGAGGAAAAAATTGATGTGAGAGAGATCGAACCTGCAACCCATGTATGTGCTCTTGACCTGGGAATCAAACCTGTGGCCCTTTGGAGCATGGGCCAATGCTCGAACCACGACCATGGCACCAATGTGTTTTATTAAATAAATTTTTAAAAAATAATTTTTAGGGAAAGAGGGAGAGGGAGAGAAACACTGATGTGAGAGTGAAATATTGACTGGATGCCTCCTCCAGGGATGGAGCCTACAACCCGGGCATGTGTCCCAAACCAGCAACCCTTTGGTGCATGGGTTGATGCCCAACCAACTGAGCCACACTAGCCAGGGCTAGCCAAAGCAATCTTGAGAAAAAAGAACAAAGTTAGAGATATCACACTACCGAACAGCAAACTATATTACTAGGCTAAAGTAATCAAAAGAGCATGGTACTGGCAAAAACCAGACATATACACTGAGTGGCCATATTATTATGACCACCCCATCATTACTTCGTTGGGCCACCTTTTGCCTTCAACACTGTGGCAATTCTTCTTGGCACTGACTCCACAAGATATTGAATATCTCTTGCCCCTTGCCTTTCTCCGTCCCAAACACCCCTATTGTAAAAGTCTTTTCTTTGTTCAAAACCCAAGTTTTAGAGTCACCTCCTCTGTGAAGCCCTCCGCATGGGCCTCATGAGCCACTCTTTCTGTGGAGCTGCAGTAGCCCTGTGCTCATGTCCGTGGGACGTGGACCGAGACTATCTGCTGGCAGGTGGCTCATCCTACTAGACTCCATGCTTCTTGAGGGCAGTGGCCAAAATTTATTTTAGTGTTTCTCTCAACTAACACTGAGTAGGTCCTCCACTTACTTGACAAATGGATAAACCGACAGCAAGGGAACCACAGGAACAGAACCCTGTCCCTGCTCATTATCTCCCACTGGGGCACCAGAGCCCATTTGATGGCACAGCAATTTCTAATCTCCCATTTTCTTTTTGCAACAAAATAGTAGAGTCCAGCAGAGAGTATTCATTTTCATCCTGTTATATCCTGTTTTAGATTGATACTAGTGGTCCAGTGCATGAAATTCGTGCACGGGGGGTGGGGTGGGAGGAAGGGGCAGTGTCCCTCAGCCCGGCCTGCACCCTCTCCAATCTGGGACATCCCTCTCACAATCCGGGACTGCTGGTTCCTAACCACTCACCTGCTTGCCTGCCTAATCGCCCCTAACCACTCTATATGCCAGCCTTC
>NW_005371823.1:1571034-1618198 GCF_000412655.1 Myotis brandtii | reverse complement strand
AGGGGCTGATGGCCATTTGCAGGCTGGCCATGGCCCCATCGGGGTGAGGGTCCCCTTGGGGGGCATGGCCAGCCTGGGTGAAGGGCTGAGGGCCGTTTTCAGGCTGGCCACACCTCCTTCAGGGTGGGTGTCCCCACTGGGGGGTGTGGCCGGCCTGGGCGAGGGGCTTATGGCCATTTGGGGGCAGTTTGCAGGCCGGCCAACCCCCTGGCTTTGTCTGGAAGGAAGGACGTCTGGAAGGTCTCCCAGTCTAATTAGCATATTACTCTTTTATTAGTATAGATACTATTTAGATCGATATGTTCTAGGTGCAAATAACATTAACCTTTGCATTTCATCTGGTTCAGACTGAAATTTTAAAATACAGGGTAGGGCAAAAGTAGATTTACAGTTGTTCATATGGAAAATAATACAATTAATTGATAATAATAAAAGACTAAGCCCTGTGTTTTACGTACTCACAACTGAAAACCTAGTATAGTAATTATAAAAAAATGTACAGTTTTTATACATAAAATTAAACTTGCAGAAAATATTCAGACTAAAACTATTCATCATCTCAATATATTAAAATATCAAATTTTATCCTCAAGAAGGTGGCATTCATGTACTTGAAAGTGGCTGAAGGAGGAGGTAACTCTTCAAAGAAAGTGGGGGTTTATGCCAAACATAATTAAGTCATATTTACAGATACCTATTCGGGAGGTAGTAAATTGTGAAATGAGGGGAAGGGATAGAAGTTGGAATATCTTCCAAGTATTCTTTACACAGTCTATTACACTTTAATATACCATGGTTTATAGACCTGACATGGCTGGTATAAACCAACAGGACACACAGTAAAGACGCTGTTTTTATTACAGCTCTCCCAATAGAGGAGCCAGGTGATGCTAACAAGGAAACAAAGGGACCTCACTCCCCTTCATGTGGTATCCATCTGATGAGAACAGGGCAGTCATTTTTCATTCCTTACAAATCGCTCCGTCATGCTCTTTCCAGGAGAAAAGAATGCTTTCACCAACACAGGCAACAGCACACTGACGATGGAAACAGGGATGCCTTTTCAGCATTGATGTGAGAGGGGAAATAGGAATATGTGGGTCCACTGGGTTTTGGAGAGGTCATACCCTTGCATCTTTTTCTCTTGGTCTGCTCACCCACGGAGGTTGATATCCTCCCAGCTCGTCTTCCTATTGTATTGGTTTTCCTCATTGTGATTAAGTCAGAAGAAGGATCATTGCTGATCTTGTCATAGAGTTTACATTTGCAAATGTCTAGTTGGACAGTAAATCTGAAGAGCATAATAGGTCATTTGTTGGATTTTCTGTGTAAATTGGTATGAGGTTGTGAAAAGGCATATCAAAATTTCCAATATATGGGTATAAGTTGAATTCCAGGTCACCTGTCTAAGGCTAAAGTGGACCAGAAAACTCAGCCTTTTGATGAAAGTACCAAGTAGAAGACATTGTATTAGAAGACTTTAAAGAGGTCTTTAGAGTCATAAAATCAAAGGAACCCAGATGAAAGGAGTCTTGAGAGTCATCTAATCTAACTCTCAGGCTGATGTTTGAGACAAGATCCTCTTGTGTTAGACTTTCCAGATCTCATCTTTTTCATCATTTTTATCTGCCATTTTCAGTTGCCCTTTATAAATGAACCTGAATATTTTTATGGGCCTCAAAGAAAGGCAAAATGCTGGTATCACCTAACTTGGGCACCTGGGGCCTTTGTCAACCAAAGTTCTTCTGAAATGCACAACTTGAAAACTGATTTGAACAGCTATTCTCTGTCTCTTCCCCCAAGTGCACACAAGCAGTACCATTCTAGATGCACAGGGAGATGCCAATTCTTTACACACAATGGTGGTTGTAAGGCAATAATAGGGCTTAATTCTTTCATAAAAGGTTGAAATATTTCCTGATGCAATCAAGCTTACCGATGACTTATGATTTTGTTCATTACATTTTTAAAATTTCTAAACCAAGGCATGATAATATTCAATACCTCATAAAATATCTTATTGCTATAATAATTTGAATTAGAAAAATCTCCATGATTATATAATAGAAAGAAATATACTATTCTTTACTATTCCATGATGACTATAATCATTATTGGTGTTGGTAATGAATACAGTTTAAGCGACTATCATATAACTCTAAGTGTTCATCAGACTATGCATCTGGTTTTTCTCTATAGTAACTATTCAAAAGTAAACATTTTATCTGTTCACACTTCTAGGGAGTAACCAGATTATAAGTATGACTGGAATGTGAGTGAAGTAAATTTATCTGCTATTTATGAATGACTCATGAGTCAGCTCTCTGTAAAAGCTATATGACTCCCTTTTTTCAATATACTTTCACCTTAGATGAGATTTTTGCCTCCATAGGTAAGTTTTTCAGCCAATCACAATAATGACACAGCACTTGACCTTTAGACTTTATGAGGAATTCTGCTCATTTTTCTTGAAGGAAACCATTTAATTAGCTGCTACTATTCTACTACCTTTTCCCTTTTGCTTCTGGTCGTCTGGTGAAGTCCCTCAATGCTGGATAACTATCTGTACACAGCAATTTTTTGGCTTCAAGGTGCTACAGATACATTACTTCAGAAAGTTGATAAGACAGTATAATCTATGGCCTACTATAGCCTAGAGTCCCAGTGGTCAGCAAACTGTGGCTCGCGAGCCACATGCGGCTCTTTGGCTCCTTGAGTGTGGCCACGAAGTTTCAATCGCACTGTACGTGCACCCCCGCACGTGGCATTTTGTGGAAGAGCCACACTCAAGGGGCCACAGTTTGCCGACCACTGGCCTAGATCAATAATTTGATTTTATAAAACTGAGAAAATGGATATCCAAGAAAGGGATTTTCCTGGGTCACACTAATAGTGTCAGAATCCAGGTCTTTTGACTCACAATCCAATATACTTTCCAATGCCCCCTGCTGCTTCCTGGAGCGGGGGGAGAGGGGGAGAAGGCAGTGTTTTTCTCCAGAATTCGCAAACACGAAGGTGGTACCTTGGAGCAGCACTGTACTGCACATTTTCCATAAAAGTATATACATCAGAGAGAAAGTGCCAAGATGGAATTTCAGCTTTCACTCTAAATTTCCTGACTCTTGATGCTTTAAAACAGACCATGGGGGTAAAATTTTAGAATGATCCGGTGAGAGGCTCATTAACATTAATGGGAGTCAGGTGGTTGCAGTCTCAAACAGGGCCTGAAATTCTCCATGTATCTCCTCCTCTAGGCCCATATAGACCTTTAACTTATCAGCATTAATAGAAGTGACATGTCTTTGTAAAAATGGTTTTTCTTAGTCATTTTTTTAAATAGGTACTCTAGAGGAACGTATTTATAAATATGATATTGTCTAAAGAAGAATGACAAATAAATCCCATTTCCTGTGGTGTCTACCGTGTCTCACTGCCATCTCATTCCCAGTGGGAAGGCTCAGCCCTCCTACCAGGCTTTAGAATTTTTGCAGGGGTCATGGAGGAATAGTGAACTCTGTCCACAGCTTCATCATTCAGGGAGCAGGCACCCAATGAATCATCATTTAGGAAATATTAGGAATTGCAAAGAAGCTAGATTTGTAAAAGTGGGCTGCCCACATTTTGTTCCATAAAGAACCTTGCTGAAATTTCAAAGACCACAGAGTTCAGAGTCATGAGACTATAAATGACCATTTGGTGATAAATTGCAGGTATACCAATACTGGAAGAAGGGCTCCTTTCCCACACACCTTTGTCCTATTTTGGCATTAACACTAGCCTAAAGGAGTATAATTTCTGGAAGGCATGGACTGTATTTTTTTTTTAAACTTTGTATTCCAAATGCTTCGCACTTGAGGCCATAAACTTAGCGTTAATAAATCAGTAACTTGTTGTTCCATTAATTGGTGAGAATGACTACAAAATGCTAGTTTGAATTTGAGGGCAGGTTCATGAGCAAAGTGGTAACAGGATCCATGCTAATTTTTTTCTTTCTTATTTAAAGTAGTGCTCTTTACAAGCAAGGGCCTTATTTATTTATTTATTCATTCATTTTTTTTTAAATTTCAGAGTTTAGTACTTGATGTTCAACAAATCTTTAAGCATCACATTAAAAAATTAGAAAAAAATGTTCACCAATTGGCTTCGTTGGGTTTCCCATAATTGCCTCTGATGACTATCCATGTTATTTAGAGCCAACACTTGATTCTTTTGTATCTTAACTTGTTTATCTATACAGTGGATAAAATCAAACTTTGGAGCTAGAAGACATGAAAGAAATTCCCTTGTAAAAGCCTCTCAAACTATAAATGAGCTAAGTTAAACAATAGGGGACTGAATTAAAAAATATTAGATTTATGATAATAGAATAGTGTCCTGAACCATGTGTGACCCCTTCAGCCCACCAGCCATGTCTAATGGGATCCAAGGAGAGTCAATCTACTGGCTGATCGGTTGCTTATGAAGCAGTTTAATACAACTGGTTAAAATAATAAGATTGATAGTGGTGGTAGCGATGATGATGATTATGATGGACATTCACTGAACACTGAGTGTGTGGCAGATAATATGCTAAGGGAGTTACATACATCATTTAATCATTTCAATGCACACATGGGTTCTATATTGTGGATGATGACAGGGCCAAAGTTTCAAATTGCTCCATTAATTTCTAGCTGTTTGCCTTGGACACGTTGTTTAACTTGTCTAAGACTGAGTTTGCTAATCTACAAATGGAGGTAATAATAAGATCTAAATCAGACAGGTATTGTAATTAAATGAGATATTTGTAAGGTGCTCATTCGTTGCACCTGGCACATTAGCTCAGTAAATATAAATTACTACAATCATTACTACCACCACCACCAGAGCAAATCTTAGTCATCCAATGATGTTTGCTTGTTCCACTTTTCTTGGGTTCCCATAAGATTTATCTGAATAATTGAGTCTCCTGTTTTTCCTTTAGTAACATGTACCCCTACGATACACTCCCCAAGACCTGAAGCAAAGGTACTAGATCCAAATGCTAAAATTATGCTTTCAAATGATATTATGGGAAAATGCTATGACATAGCTATAAGTACAAAAATTTAGAATATAAAGCAGTAGATATGGTGTGACAAAAATTACATTAAAATTTATATTATAGAAATAAATGATACACCTATATTTAAAAACATCATAAGTTATACCAAAATATTACAGTTGCTCTTTCTGCCTCTCTTTAATAGCATTTTTTGTTTTTCATATGTTTTTAATTTTATTTTTGAAGAATTAGCATAATTTAATATAATAAGTAAACAAAACAATCGCTGCTGTTGGAAACAGCAGCAGAGCCCATTGAAAATGAGTGACTTGCATAAAGGCATACAACTGGTTTTGAGGGGAAAACACAAAACTTGTCCCCTTACTTCAGTCTAGTTTTCACTACATCACATTGTTATTCTTTATAGATTCCTGCTTAAAGATGGTAAAATTGTCATATCATTGCACAGTAGAAAATTAGAGAAGTCATAACTGAAAAACAAGCATTTGAATGACTAAGTTAAATTTAAACATATAGTCACCTATACGCAAGTCCTAAAGTCCTTTCTTTATACTTTCCATATACACACACAAATGTGAAATTCTACAATCTCTATAAAGTAACTATCCACATATTTTTATAAATTGTCCAGAAATATATTCAATATGAAGAATGGTTTTAATCACATTTTAAAGACTAAAACTCAGATAAAAAGCGGTTATGCATGGTCAGAGATCTTAATAGCTTAAGTTTGATCTTAACTAATCAAAAACAAAGAGGGGGAGGAGCCATACTCATATATCAGTTAAATATAATATGGCACCCATACCTTTACAAAGGAGATTTCTTCTTCGTCTAGGTTTATTTACATTAAACCTCTGACATCTTTGTTCATAAGACATTTGTTAAATAACTGAAACTCTCCCTATAAGTGTTCAGATGTTAGTGATGAACGTGGATGAATGGGCCATCAGAATGTCCAGTTACTAATCACAAAACACCCATTGCTACCCTTAAACCAATCTTTTAGAACCCTGGCAGAGGCTAAGTTTATTTACTAGGAAACCGATTTACAGGGCCACGGTAACTGCAAAAAGAAAAGTCTAGCTTTCCTGACATCTGCTATTGCTTTGAACATTAAAATACTTTGTCTACTTTTCTTTCATATTGTCAAGAATTTGTCATAGCTGGGAACTTAAATTGGCCCACTAGGAATGGTACCCAAGAATTCCCCTAACTTCGGTAGTTGTGATGTTACCAAGAATCTAGGTGCAGGGAAGGTAGGTAGTAGTCTGTTTCTTGGGCGGTATTTCCAAGAAAAGGAAATTTCTGGGAGAACTAGGATTCCCAAAGAAGATGCTACAGAAAATATTTTCCACATTAAAGACAATTTAATTTGTTCCACTAGTAGAAGTTATGCAGAAAGACCGTTAGCACAGTGATCCTAATAAGAGTCAATAAAAGACAACAAAAAATGAGACTTGGTTTTAAAACTGGCCACGCTGCTTATAAGACTGCAAAGGTGAAAGTGCTGATGGTGAGTTTAACAGAATTCAAGGTGGCTTCTCTAGAGTTACCTTTCAACATTATCCTCCTTTTTTAAAATAAATCCTTATATTTTCAAAATATATATAATTCCAAAAGTAATAAATCCTTATTGTATAACATTTGAATATTTAAGAAAAAATAAATAAAAAATAAAACTAGTGTATGCCCTTTCTTAAGTAATGGCATATATTAATATTTTGATTCATTTTCATAAATGGAGGTGTATATTTATAACCACATACTCATTTGCTTTTTTTTACATAGTTGAGGTCATAATGAACATATGATCAGTCTCTTGCTTTTTCATTTAACATGTCAAGGCATAGGTCAATCTTTAAGAATACTTTTAGAGATAATTTATAATTTAATTTACAATTCTTGGCAATAATTGTTGAAAAATAAGCTTTTATTCCAAAGTGGGTATGGAACCTATTCAAATAAAACAAAATAATTTTATAGAAACCTAAGATAGCATTTCAAACTTTGACAGTATTTCTTAAATGAGAATTTGCAGGAGAGAAATGTTTGGTTAGAAAGTACTATTAAAATATTATCAAGTATAATTAGCAGACTTTAATCTTTTGATTAAACTTGAAAATAACTCATTGCTTTACCCTTTAGTCTTCCTTTTTTGTGGCTTAGTAGAGAAATGTTTTAGATGACCACAAGTATTTAAATAGTCTCTAATGCTACAAAATAAGTTAAAATATCTGCCCACTATGTTTAAACCTAATATACTTGTCCTGTATTTAAAAAAGACAGGGTAAAAACATACCTTGAATAGAAAAATATTGAGAGTCAGTCTATGTTTGAAAGCAAGTGTGAGGCCTCTGAGCGCATGACAAGCCACACACACCTGATAGGAAATAGATCTCCCTTAAAGTCTGAGAGAAATGGAAATGTTTGAATACTAAGTAAGTGGGAGCAGGAGCCTGAAGTTAATTGTGCAAATGGCATGAAGCTGATTTCGGGAAGAAAAAAAACAAAAACCCAACTCATGAAACCAGAGGCTTGAAATGTTTTACTGGAGAAAAACCATAGCATTACCTCCTCCTGTGGGATGATAACAATGATTTATGAAGCTGAAGTCATTTCTTGTGATTGTGCTTCGAGGAGATTGGTTTCACATGATCTGTGAAGCCAGGCAATGGGAGCTGAAGAAGAACCCCACATGTTCAATGGAGGCTCGGATCTACCCTCTTCAAGGGGATTCCAGAGCTGGGAGGAGGGGGAGGAAAAGCTATTGCTTTCTGATCCATGAGCCCCCTTCTCCCCTCCCACAAGCTCATTAGGTGGACACACGGCTCTCTCATTCTCTTGTTCCTTTTAAAAGTATTACCACTTTTGCTGTGTGGGAGTAGAAGCTCATTGTAAATGCACAGCAGGATAGTAGCAAAGCCCAGATTAATTCCCCATGGATTTATATGGCTCGTTCTCACCCACGATGACTTGCACCATTTCAAAGGTGCTTATGCTGCTGTTTTTATGGCTGGTCACTAACTTTATTCTGGCATATGGCGGTTGGCGCCATGACACGGAGTGAACATTTTATACCTGAATTAAAGTGGCTATTTGACAGTTTCTGTCAGAAAGTTCAGAGCAAAGAATTTGTGGGACAAGATTTATTGCATATTTTATATGGGACACATCTGTTTCTTTGCTAGCTTTGTTCCTTCCCTTAAAAAAAAAATTAAAGACGTTTCCTAAAGAAATATAGCAACTGATAGAAAAAATAAATTTCTAAAGCAGAAGGAAAATATGGTCAAAAGTTGAGTATTTAGGACCTAATTAGAGAAACAAAACAAAGCAAAAACAAACAAACAAACAAACAAAAAACCAACCCCACTTCTCATTTTGATAAGGAAAAATGACTCATAGTCATGAATAAAAAGCTCAGTTGAAACAATGCAGTTACCACTGGCAATTATTTTATGGTTGGTTTAATGCAATTTATATAATGAAGCTAAAAATTTAAGTTCATAACCTACCATTTTCCACACACTTGAAACAGGATAACCTGCCTTTGATGTATTTTTAAGGATTTTGCCATCCTAAATGGTGAACTAAATAATAAGTCCAACCACATCAGCATTAAACAAACAAAAATTACACATGTTTGAATATTTAAAAAGGGTATACCTAACAACAAATGCAGACAATTCCCAACCAGAATTCATCAACACAATGTGAAGGGCATACGTATATAAATTTCACCCTCACGGAAACACTCCACCTGTTGTACATAGTGAGCACTGGGATAGAGAATCATGATAGCAGAAATACTGGGCTCACCTGGAACCTGGTATTGTTAACACACAGGCTACTTTATCTTTTCACTGCCATGGGGGAGTCCTTAATTCTGAACACTGAAAAACTGAAAGTAAACTTCCACTCAAAGATTTTGAAGAATCACTTTTTAATTACTTTAGGTAATACTCATTCTCCTCATAAAAATATTAAACATTACAGATGTTCTCACTGATAGCTGTCTGCACCGCACCCTCCATTACCCCCAACACACATGCTCATCCTCTCCTGAGACCCGGCTACTGTTATTGGTTTGAAGTATATCCTCCCAGGACTGTTGAGTGTCCTTGTGCAAATGTGCAAGGTTTTTCTAAGTCAAATATTGAGAAGAAAATGTGCTTCATAACAGTAGCAAAATTACAGTTATGAAGTGGCAACGAAAATAATTTTATGGTTGGGGGTCACAACATGAGGAACTGTTTTAAAGGGCCAGAAGGTTGAGAACCACTGTAGTAAGTGATATTGTCAAACTTTAATTTGTGCAAATCACATAGATTTTGGAACAAATCCTTACTATATATATTGCAAACATCTTTTGTCATGCTTTTGCTTGCCTTTTGACTTTGCAATGTCTTTTACTTATACATTTAATTTTGAAGTAGTCAAAGTAATAAGTACTTTCTTCCTATCTTTTGCTTTTTTAATTCACTTGAAAAATAAAAGGCCTTGGTATATGGTGGGGTCCATGATGGTGGAAAAAAAATTTAAAAAATAAAAGAAAAAAAAGGCCTTTGCTACTCCCAAGTGCACAAACATATCCCATATTTTCTTCTATATATTTTGTTTTTATTCATCTTTTTATATTTAGTTGATTCATCATTTGGAATTGTGTGGAGCAAGACTCCTTTTTTGGGAATGGATAGCACTATTGGAAGAGCACTGGTTTTCTAAAAGATAATCAGAGTATGCAAATAACCACAAGTCTGTTTCCTCTCTCATATGTAAACATGCCATTTCTTCTTCCTTCTCATTACTATGGCTAGTGCTTTCAGCTTTTGAGTTGAGTTGATCCTTTGTGTTCACAGGGATTACAGATGTATTTGAACTTATCTCCCCCATATTTATTTTTGTTCTTTCATTTAACCAGTCTTTCTGTTTTCCTTTCCCCCTTTCCTGAACTTTGTTGGCTTCACCAAGTTGTATTTGTTTTCTTTTTCCTTTACTGGCTTGAAAGTGATTAATTTTAACTTTTTGATTGGTGAATACATTTAAATTTCAACACCCATAACCCAAATGTCTGTGAACCTGGGTATCTAGAGTTAATTGTAGCTCTCTGCCCCAACTCTGAACAGTACAGGGTGGCCTGATTTTTCTTTCTCCCTCTGCCAAATCTCCTGGTCACATTCTGTGCACATCTCATGTGCTATCATCCACAATTTTACTTTCAGATTACCCAAATAAATTTTCTGTAATTAATATTTAATCACCATTTTATAATTTTTTTTGTTCATTATACCTTTTGCCACTCCACTTCTTCCTGGATTCTCTTTCTCATTGAAGGACTGCAACTTCAAGAGTGGATGTATGGACAGTAAAGTACTAGGCTCCGTATGTCTCAAAAACGCACCTTTCTTCATTCTGATGATGGTTTAACTAAATATAGAGTTCCAGCTCCAAAATTATTTTGTTAGAATTTTAAATTTATTGCTTTATCGTTATTGTGTATCCAGTGTTGTTGCTGAGAAGTTTATTGTTTAGCTCACAGAATTTTTCTAAATCCTTGTTTCTCAAAGTTGATTATAAGAGTTAAAAGTGTGCATTTATCTTTTGTTGCCCCAAAGAGCTCTTTCAAAAAAAGATGCAATGTCTTTCTTCTTTTATAGCAAACAATCTCATATTGTTTCGTCCTCTCTTCTTTTAACTTGTATTAAATAGATTCAATTTCTAAAAACATTTTCTATATCTCAACCTTTCTCCACACTGTCCATATATTTTTCTCTTTATGCTCTATTCTAGAACAATTCCCTTGGCTTGAACTCTCTGATTGGATTTTCTGTGTTGTCTACGTTACCATGCTGTGAATTCATGCATTTAAAAAAAATGTTATCCGACCCCAAATCTCATTTCTATGTTCTACACTGGCTTCTTTTTTTATGGGGTGGTGCACTTTTGTAATTCTCCGAGAATATAAAACACACATGATCTGAAGACCTGTTCTGTCTACAAGTGTATTTTCTCAGGTGTAAGTTCTTCTGCTTGTTGAGTTCGCTGGCTTTCCTCAACTGTTTATTCTGGAGCAGGAACCAATCTTTTTAGTTGAGCCTCACCTTTGGATGCAGGAGTGAGAGTTATATGGCAGCTTGTATCCTACTTGTTTTGGAGAGAGTAGATGAGGGACAGAATGTTTAACTAGGCAGCATGTTCCCTCATATCCTGAGACATCAGCAGTTACCCAAGGCACTGCTCTGACTCTACCCCCAAAAGCCCCATTCTTGACCGTGTCTCAGAGATAGGTGCTTCCTATTGTAGTTGTCTATTCCAGGGGTGGCCAAAGGGGCTGCCTTTGCAGAATAAGAAAAGTCCTTCAAGAGCTGTCACTGCAGGCAGTTGCTTAAATTCAAACCTCAACATTTTATATGCCTTCTCCATCATTTATGATAAGATACCTTATGCATGCTTTTCTTAGAGTTTAAAACCAAATAAATTGCCAAAGTAGCAATTTCACTATTATCATAAGTACTGATGTGGGGTGTAAATAATTGTAATTAACCACTTAAAAATCCATTTTAAAGGAGCTACACGGAAACAAAGCCTCTGAAACACACTGTTCCAATTCATACTGGAATCTAGTCACACACGCTGCACAGGTAACGCTCACGTTTGCAAAGCATGTTTCACAGAACGGGCTTCCCTGAACTCACAAGGGAGAAGGCACAGAGCCCGGAACTGTAACATCCTCCTGCAAAACCAGTGGAAGGCCATACTGGAGCTGTGTGCCCCTGCCAAAGCCATGTGCTTCCCTTTTTACAGTTCTATAAAATGGCATCTGTGAAGAAATAAGATTTCATTTAAGTGCTGGAAGCCACACACATTTGGAGAACAAGGGGTTGGGGATGGCAGCACATGGATTCACCAACAAATACCATACTGCAGCCATGGGGAGGACTGGGGGTAGAAGTGAGAGCAGGGTTGGGTAAGGAAGGAACTTTTAAAAATCCTTGGCTACTTTATTATTAGTTATATTATTAAGTAAATGTGAGCACCATTTGAAAAGGGACATGATCCATTTCCTGCATGCCATGAAGTGCAAGTCTACTTGAGCAGGGTCAGGAGTCCAACGGTGATTGGCAGAGGTTCAGATTCTTACATGGTTCTCTTAGTTTCAAATAAACCACATGTTATTGATGCATTAGTTGCATATAGATAATGATTTATAGTTTATCACACATTTTCAGAAATAGTGCTTTGTTAAAATTATCATGAAAGGCAAAGTATTTACCTAAGCAAGCCAGAAAGGTGCATGTTTAATACCGGTCAATATCTCAATCATTCTAATCACTTCTTGATTCCTTCCACTGGCTCTTCTTCTTCCTCCTCTTGCACTCGAAATATATTTAGCCTCCAAGGCTATCTCTTGGCTCTTCCTTCGTCCTTTATCTTTATGTAATTACCTAGACATATAATTACCATTCTTCTGCTGATGAATCTGAAGTGTATATTGTGGACTCCAATATCTCAACAACAGATTTGCATTTCTCAATGTCCTGCAGGACAACCATGACCTGAATAGCCAGCCTGGAATTCAAATTATCCCTGACTCCCCCATCGCAACACAAACCTGTTCCTTCCAGGCACTTCCACAGCTCAGTGAATGGCATTACCATTCACTAAGATGATCAAAATCTGGGAATTATTTTTGGTTCCTCTCTTTGCTTCAACTACAAGGTCAAATTGTTACCAAATCCCTGTCTTTTCTAATTCCAAAATATATCTTGAATTTATCCATGTTTTTCTTTTTTTGGTTAATCCTCACCCGAGGAAATTTTCCATTGATTTTTTTTATTTTGTTTTATTGCTTAAAGTATTACAAAGAGTATTACATATGTCTCCTCTTTTCCCCCCCTTGACATTGAAGGCCACTTCATAATACTAAAGGGATCAATACAACAAGAGGATATAACCCTGATAAACATATATGCACCCAATGCAGGAGCACCCACATACATAAGAAAACTCCTGGAAGACATCAGGGGAGAGATCGACAACAATACAATCATAGTAGGGGACTTTAATACACCACTGACATCACTGGATAAATCTGCTAGACAAAAAATCAGCAAAGAAACAGCAATCCTAAATGACTCACTAGATCAGATGGACTTAATTGACATCTTCAGAACACTTCACCCCAAAGCCGCGGAATATACATTCTACTCAAGTGCTCATGGGACAGATTCAAAAATAGACCACATATTGGGTCACAAACAAAGTCTCCCCAAATTCAAGAAGATTGAAATCATAAAAAGCATCTTCTCAGACCACGATGGCATAATATTAGAAATAAACTACAATAAAAACAACCCAAAATACTCAAACACTTGGAAGCTGAATAGCATGTTATTAAATATTGATTGGGTTACCAATGAGATCAAAGAAGAAATTAAAAACATCCTGGAAACTAATGACAATGAAAACACAACAATCCAAAACCTTTGGGACACAATGAAAGCAGTCCTGAGAGGGAAGTTTATAGCTCTACAGGCCTACCTCAACAAACAAGAAAAAATGGTAGTAAATCATCTAAATCTACAGCTCAAAGAATTAGAAAGAGAGCAACAAGAAAAGCCCAGAGTGAGCAGAAGGAAGGAGATAATAAAGATTAGAGCAGAAATAAATGACATAGAGACCAAAAAAACAATACAGAAAATCAATGAAACCAAGAGCTGGTTCTTTGAAAGGATAAACAAGATCGACAAACCTCTAGCCAGGCTCACCAAAAAGCAAAGAGAGAGGACCCAAATAAACCAAATCAGAAATGATAGAGGCGAAATAACAACAGACCCCACAGAAATACAAATGATTGTTAAAAAATACTATGAACAACTCTACTCCAACAAACTAGACAACCTGGAGGAAATGGACATATTTCTAGAAAAATACAACATTCCAAAACTTAATCAGGAAGAATCTAAAAATCTCAACAGGCCAATAACTATGGAAGAAATTGAAGCAGTCATCAAAAAGCTTCCAGCAAACAAAAGCCCAGGACCAGACGGCTTCACAGGGGAGTTTTACCAAACATTCAAGGAAGAACTAAAACCTATCCTCCTCAGACTACTACAAAAAATTCAGGAGGAAGGAACACTTCCAAGCTCATTCTATGAAGCCAGCATCACCCTAATACCAAAACCAGGTAAAGACAACACAATGAAAGAGAATTACAGGCCAATATCCCTCATGAACATAGATGCCAAAATCCTCAACAAAATCTTAGCAAATCGGATCCAGCAGTACATCAGAAAGATCATACACCATGACCAAGTAGGATTTATTCCAGGGATGCAAGGATGGTACAATATCCGCAAATCAATCAACGTGATACATCACATAAACAAATTGAAAGAAAAAAACCACATGGTCATATCAATTGATGCAGAAAAAGCATTTGACAAAATTCAACACCCATTTTTGATAAAAACTCTCAGCAAGGTGGGAGTAGAAGGATCATACCTCAACATAATAAAAGCCATATATGACAGGCCCACAGCCAACATCATACTCAATGGACAAAAACTAACACCATTTCCCCTAAGAACAGGAACAAGACAGGGATGCCCACTCTCACCACTCCTGTTCGACAAAGTACTGGAAGTATTAGCCATTGCAATTAGACAAGAAGAAGAAATAAAAGGCATCCAAATTGGAAAAGAAGAAGTAAAACTGTCCTTATTCGCAGATGACATGATATTGTACATAAAAAACTGTAAAGACGCCATCAAAAAACTATTAGACTTGATAAATGAATTCGGCAATGTAGCAGGATACAAAATTAACGCCAAGAAATCTATGGCATTTCTATACACCAATAGTGAACTTACAGAAAGAGAGACTAAAAAAGCAATTCCATTGATTTTCAGAGAGAGTAGAAGGGAAGGGCAGAGACAGAGATAGAGACACATAAAGGTGAGAGACACATTGATTGGTTGGCTCCAGCACACACCCCGACTAGGCCGAGAATCAAACCTGCAACCTATTTATGTGCCCTTGACCAAAATTGAACCTGGAACTGTTCAGTCCGAGGGCCACTCTATCCACTGAGCCAAACCAGTTAGGGACATCCATATTTTTCCATCTGATTTTCCACCACCCTGGTCCAAAGAGCTTTTGTTTTTCACCTGAGTTATTTCAGTAATCTCTTTGTATCTTCTCTTGCCCCCTCTTCCATTTATTTTCTACATAGCAATCAGAATAATCTTTAAAAACATAAATATAGTCATGTTACTTTTATTTTAGCAACTCTTCTGAGGCTTCCCACTGAATACTAAATAAAAGCCATTCCTGCAGGCCTTCAGGGTTCTGCATTGGCAGCTTGCCCTACTTCCAGCTGCATTAGCCCGTATTAGTTTCTCAGTATGCCAAACTCTTACCCAGTTTAGGGCTGCCACTCATGATATTCCTTCTGCTGGTGGTGTTTTTCTTCCTACATTTCCCGAGAGTAAGTCCTTCCCTGACCTAAATGTCATTACTGTAGATTTCTTTTAAAAAATATTTTTATTGATTTCAGAGAGGAAGGGAGACGGAGAGAGAGACAGAAACATCAATGATGAGAGAGAATCATTGACTGGCTGCCTTCTGTACACACCCTACTGGGGATCAAACATGCAACCCAGGCATGTGCCCTTGACTGGAATCGAACCTGGGACCCTTCAGTCTGCAGGCCAATGCTCTATCCACTGAGCCAAACCAGCTAGAGCACTGTAGATTTCTTAAAAGTGTGCCTCCCCCAAACCTAAACATTCCACAATCTGTAGTATACATTGGGTTAGTTATTTGCTTTTTTTTTTGTCTCCTTCACTTCTTAATTATGAGTTTGTCTACTTTGTTCACAACTATATAAATTGTGCCTGCATAGAACCTGACACACTGTAGGCTCTCCACATTGGCTGAATAACTGTTCTGTTAGTCTCTGTGCTGCAGTTGCTCTACTGTGCAATCATCTGTTTGGACTGGCTCTCCAGGGTAGGCCGCAAGGTCTGTAAGCCAGGGAACTGCCTCCCGCCTTGACTTGGCACAGTATCTGCCACATTATAGGCCTATACATGAGAAATGAATGGTTGCAATTAGGTTCTCAGTAATCTTTTTTCACATTGTATTAGAGCTGACATGTGAAATCAACTTAGGTGGTGATGTTTAGAGTAAGTAGTCTTGAGAGGTTTAAAAAATACACACACAAAAATTGGTAATAACGAGCGGCCAAGGAAATCATGGATAAGGTCTGTTTGGATAACAAAACTGGGATGAGGGAAACAAGTTCAAAATAGTAGTCGGAAAGAACTCAAAGAGAGACCCCAGGGACTGACTCTCCCTCTGGATGTCTAAATCCATCACTGACTTAGCAGACAGTCTCTGGAAAGGACCGTCTCTCAGAGCATCCCTTCCCTCATATGTCAAGAAGCCTGATAACTGTTTTCTTCACCAGGATAGTGGGAGTACAAATGAGGTGGTAGAACGTTAAGTGCCCTGCAGTGCACTGGAGAAAAGGCACTCTGAGGAGAATGGAGGGCTCTGAGGGCCAGCTCACTGCAGCCTGAGAGGCTGTATCTCAATGGTGAAGGTGCTGAACAAGATCAAAGTTGAATTCCTTAGCAAAAGATTGTTTCTCTGATATTAAATTTTTTTAAAAAAGTAAACAGACCAAGAGGGTATGCTCGGAAACGGATGGAAAGACTTGATGCCAACCAATCAAGCAGAAAGATTTAGTAAAAAGAGACCAAAAATAGGATGAAGGGTTCCTAGGGCAGCACAGACCATTTTCCTGAGAAACAGGGAAGCAGACAGAGAAATAAGGGTGGTCTCTGGACAGTCTCCCTAACCCACTGCTGAGCCCAGACTTCTTGACACGGAACTCTAATGCTTTGCTCCATTTCTAAGTCATGCCCATCCGTGAGTTTACTTTGAAATTTTGTGTAGAAACCAAAAGAGACCTACCTTACATTAGAACACTAGAGGATATAATACTGACTTCCATTAAAATGTTCTAGGCAGTTTCCAGATAGCAATAAACTATGGAAATACTATTCTGTATGCCCTTCACTGGCTCTTTCCAAAGGTACTCATTCTTATCTCTTTCAACTACTTTTTAGATAAACATGTTCAGAAAATGCAAATGTCTGCTTACAACTGATGCATTCGCCTTGACCTGAAACTAAATAAAACCGAAAGGGAATTAAAAGAGAGGATGAAGGCCTCGCATTTTCCTCAGGCTGGTTGCCATGTCTCCATTAGGTTCTGGGTGTGTGTTTATTTTTATAGCTCTCTTTCGTGGATAGATGGTGTGAGACAGAAGTCTTACTTCCAAGGTTCATTTTACTGAGTGGCCTATAGTCAGTCTTTCCAAGAAGAAAAATGGAAAATTATGGTTCAAGAGCGTTACTGTCCATCAAGGGACCAAGGAGAATTCTGGACCTTATCCACTCAACAGCTTAAATGATCATTTATGAGCAGCAAAATGATTGTCTTGTCTTAGCTGCATTATTTGGGGCTGAGTTTATGGTTTAGGCCCAGCTAATCACCATGATATAACTGTGCATTCCCATCACTTTCACATATGGACTATCACTATTGCATTAATTAAGTAGAAAAAAACAAAACCTTGAGGAATCATGTTCTTCTCTATGGAAAGCAAAGTACAAGAAAGTAGAATTCGTTTTAATGCTTGTACCACTTCATAATAATAGAGTTCTAGTCATGTCACATAATTGTCTTATCTTTCCCAATGAAGAAGGAAGGATTTACAGATTACTGGCTCTCCTTTGCAGTGGAGTTCCAGACTGGTGTGACTAACTTAATGATAGCAAGGAAAAGGTGTAGAGATAAAGAAAAACATGGCTTATTCACACAATGGAATAATCGATAGCAGCTAAAGAATTATATCCACATGTATCAATATGGGTCGATTTTGGAACAATCTGAAGTGAAAATTAGGGTGCAGAATGATAAACCCAGTATGCTTCAGCCTTTCTATTGTGCATTCACTGCCTCCCTGAAGAAAGTCAGAAATTCTTAATCTAAATTTGATAAATTTTGATCACTGAAAGTTATCCAAAGACAAGTTCAATTATTTAAAGTAATGAAGGCAATAAAAAGTGGTCTTATCTTTTAAAAAAATGTTTCTATTGACCTCAGAGAGAGAAAGGGAGAGGGAGAGAGAGATAGAAACATCAATGATGAGAGAGAATCATTGACTGGCTGCCTCCTACATGCTCCTTACTGAAGATTGAGCCAACAACCCGGGCATGTGTCCTGACCGGGAATAGAACCACGACCTCCTGGCCGGGCTGACTTATCTTTTTATCATGTAGAATTTTCTTTCTACACTTGGCTTTTGTAACAGAGAATGGAGTTCAGTCTGCTGGTAAGACCTAACAATTTTGGTAACAGTTCTGCACAGCATCTATTGCATTCTGCAGAGGATGCTCCAAAGAGGCTACCCATCTCTGAGAATGAAAAATAAATATTTGTGGTTACAATAGTGTCACGGATCTCAGATTAAAGGAGGGATTTAGGCCTACTACTTGGCTCATGCTCCCTTCTAAGAAAACCACAATTTTTTTTTTTAGCAACCTAATAAAATTATTGGGGAAAGAAAGCATGCTCTCTGATGACTAGGAATGTTAACAAATAAAGGAACCTTTTAGTAATTTCAATGTGTTTTAAGGATTTCAGAATTCCTCCCCTATGTTACTTTATGGCATTTCCAGTAAACAGAGAGATAGGTAAAACATAGTATTCCTTGGAAGATGACCGAAGGCAAACCTCTTTATCTGCTGGCACCTTTACGCATGTGCCACACATCGAATGCTTTGTCATCCTTTAAGGAAAGGTCCTGGTGGATGCAAGTATGTTAATAATTGCTTTCTTGTAGCAACAGCTAGCCATTTGGTCACAAACTCAAAACTCAATTTGCAAGAACATGGAATTGGGACAGCAAAACTCCAGCCAAATTGGAGAAAATGTCCTCTCTGCTTCCTCAAGGTCTACTCTAACTTAATATGGATGCAACTAGCCAAATACCCAAGAATAAAATGTGTTATGCAATATCTACTCTAAGGCTATACAACAATTCATGAAACTAATCAAACCTTCTTCTTATGTTAAAAATAGACACTTAGGCAGAAGTTCTGTAAAGCTTAGGGTTCTACATAGCGAGAAACCAGGAGGACTGGACAAGCCATCTTCTCATTTCCAGCTGCTAGCTGGTGAATAATCCAGGCCCCAGGAGAGTCGGGGATGGTTTTCTCAGAATGAAAGATTTCTACCAGTTTACACTTTCATTAATATTAAGGGCTCCATCCGTGGCTGCTGAGGCAGAGTGGTGCAAGTCAGGTCAGCTGCCCACACCTTCCTTGGAGGCCAGTTTCCTGGGATTGGCTCTCTGCGCCTCTGTTGCATGAGCTGGAAGTAGATGGATGCAATCACATTCCAAGACACCTTATTTGGTGTTATTATGAACTGGGCCTACTGTCTCAGCTTTTGAAAGCAGTAAGGATCCTCAGACCCCTGCCAACCCATGTAAATCACCCTTTCCTCTGTTTAAAGTCTAGGATCCATGGGTGATGAAAACAATTATGACTCTCCTGTTGCTGGCATATAAAATGATGTTGCACATCTAGATACAACTCTGACCATGAATATAAGCCTCCAGCGAACTCAGTGGGGGGAAGGAAGAAAAGATTTAGACACATGCTTCTGCAGAAATGAAGACCAGGGACACGTTTCTCCCATGGGATAAAGTTAGGAGGCACTGAATCCAAATTCTGTACTTATTTAGAGACCTTATGCTAAATAAAAAGGAGAAATAAATAACTGAATAAGATTACTTTTATCTGCAACTGATTTTAATGTCTCCTTTGTTTTTAAAATCATTTGGACAAGTGAAGGGAATTTCTACATTTCTCTGGGTAATACATGATCCTACATTTAGATTGTACACAATTTCAAGGAACCCGGAAGGCCCCAAAGTTATCAGAAGATATGGGCTGTCTAAAATATGTCAAGAGATAAGAAAATCTCACAATCCTATCATTTGACTAGACACTGACTATTAGATAACAACAGATTTTTTTTTTTTCCTTTTTAAACAGTCAGGAGGGTAGACCCGCCTGACTCACTGTCTGTTTTCCATTCTTCATTGGTTTGTTACATTGATCTCATTCCTGACCTTCTTTTGGTTACACAGTGGTAGGGAGGCTTTGATATTCCTTTTTAAGTCTCCAGATACATTTCATTCCATTTATGATTTAAATGAGGAAGAAGCGCTTTAAATGTTCCTTTCCTTTTCTGGACAAATTCAATATGTGTTTACTGAGCTCCCACTGCATACTAAGCAGCATTCTAAAGTGAGCAAAATAGATACCTTCCCTCTTTTATTAGCTAACACCTCAAATGTTTAAAAACTGAAGGAAGAGCCATAGAGGACACGGGAGTGACAATTAATAACACGGGGAATGGAATATTCACAGGGGTATGTCTAAGGAAAACCCTGCCTCTCTGAGAGGTTATGCCACCCAAATACCCCTCACTTCTAGTCTCTCTCTCAACTTGCTCAACAACTCTAGCCCAAACCATGAAAATCCTACACTCAATTCTTAAGTTACCCTCACTGGGGCCTTCCTTTGACATCAAACAAATATAGCCTGTCTGAGTTCAGTTTCCTCATTTGTAAAATAGAAATAGTAATAGCCCTGCCTCAAGATCTTTTTAAAATGAGACTAAGTGAGACTAAATATCAAACCTGGCCGAGAACATTAAATAAATGTTAGTTCATACTGTTTTTATTATTCTTAGTAATAAAGAATAAATACCATAGGAGCTTGGGAGTTTCTATAGAAAAGGTGAGATGTGAGGACAGTTTTGTAGGGTGTGTGTTAACTTTGGGTAGAAAAAGGGAATAGGGGTAGGACTCCAAGATTTAAGCTGAAGCTTCTATTTCTTCCACATGAGCAAGGGCCTAGACAGGCTGGAGTGATGAGTGGTGTGTGTGTGTGTGTGTGTGTGTGTGTGTGTGTGTGTGTGTGTTTTGTAGAGGTCAAGGAGTCAAAAAGGAGACTCCCTAGACTGGAGGAAAACTCTTGTGGGAGCAGTAAGCTTAGACAAGTAGAACAGAGACCATGAATATAACCTTTCAGAGAGTGACGCAAATAATCCACTCATGCAAATAATCCCCAAGAATGCAGCATTCTTTTTACTAACTTCTGATTCCCTGGGGTGAGGAAGGTGGGTAGAGAAGGGATGCTTGTTTCTGGTGTCTGGAATAAAAGCCTCTGATGGGGACGTATTGCGAATATACTTGTAGGAGAAGCTCAATGCTTTTCAAAGTGGGAAACATGGCATCATCAGGGATTTCTGTGTACCTGCCTGGAAATGCTAGGCTTCAATCTAGGGCAGATTTGAACTTTTGCAACTCTCAAAAATATCATCATTCCTGAGGGCGGCAGGCTCTGCTGAGAAAAGCTATTCTGTTCCATAGGTTAGCACCAGCCTAACAGACTTCCTGTGACCACTTACGACTTAAAACAAACTCAGCCTTTGCATGTTTTTGCAACATCCCTATAACTATGGGTTGTTTAAAAATAGCTATGCCCCAAAGAGTTTATTTCCAACATCTGACATGATTGTAGTCTGCAGCGATTTGTTATGTAAATAATGGTAGCAGAGGAGAAATACGCAAAAACATTGCCCCTTCTCAAAGCCCAATGGAGTTAGTGCTTTTGTCAACTCTGGGTTCCCAATCTGGGGGTTGTTTGTCTGTTTGCGGTGTGTAAAATAGAGTACTCTATGCCTGCCTCAGCTTTTCTTCTGAGGTAGCAGCAATTTGCAAAGGAACTCTTGTTCTTCCATGGTATCCCTAACTTTCCTTCGCAGACCACTGTGCTTCGGTGTGGAGAGGGGTTTTAATGTGGTGGCTGTTGAGATGATGCTGTGAATATGTGTAAAGCAAAGGGAAGAGCGTTCTGAGATGATGACTCAAGTAGTGTTAGAAAATGCCAATAATTCAAGGCTTGATGATGTGTAAAGGCATGTGCCAAGGCCTCTATAATTCAACTCTCAGCTCTGTTCCAGGGCTACCTGAGCATGGGATGCTTTCTGTTTTGGGGTGGAGGGTATGTGGGAGACAGCAGGAAAGGCAACTTATTCTTAGATTTGATGGGAGAAAAGCAAGGGACAGGTTGTTTTGCCCTAATTCTGTCCTCATTCCAGAACAGTGTCTTACTCTCTCTTCTCTCTCCTCTCCCTTCATTATTTATTGACTGTCCACGGTATGCTAGCTTTCTAATCTCCTCATCTCTTATGGTCATATTTTAAGATGCAGTCCCTCTAAATGGCTGCTACCTTTTCTAGAGCAATCCTACTCTAATTCTTCTCTTAGAGGATGAGTAGGAAAGACAGTGAGAGAAAAATGATTTTGGTCTTCAGTTAGTTTCACTGATGGGAGAAGAGACTGGATGATGGGAATGTCTTTTGAAGCTATGGCTGTTTTGGAAGGCGCCTGCCTGGGTAAGTGAGATGCATCCCATACGAATGAGGAAGAAGACCCACAGACAGCCAATGAGCAACAAATACAGTCTTGGAAGCCAAGGGCAGAGAAGGTGAGCCTTCTGACCCAGCTCGTCCAATATTCCTCCAAATTAGACCATTGACGAGATGGAGCAATAGCCCAAGGAATAGTTTGCCACCCATATCATCCATCCAAAAGTGTAAGGGGCTTTGATTTGTAATTATAGCTAGGCAAAAGGGGTTAATAAATCTGAATATTTTTCTCATATCTGATGATGTATCTGAGAATATATTTTCTGAAGGTCTCCAGACCTCCTTCATGGAAGTTACCGGAAAGTGGTATTTCCATACTTCTCAGTGTAATGTGAGAAACCTACTGCCTTTTTTTTTTTTTTTACTTTTAGCAAATAATCTTAGGTTTTAAACATATTAAAGCCTAAATAAAGTTAAAGTTCAATATGTAGAGAAAGAAATATGGATATCTTCATTTAATTATGAATTTTTAAACTTCTTTTTCATTTTCTTGGGCTCCTTCATAAGCGCAGGCAGATACTTCTCACATTGTAGCAGATTTTTGAGATACTCTATAATCTCTACTCTGACCCTCCTCATTTTTTCCTGATTCTCAGAACCTCCTGGGGTTTATTCCTAACCCCGTTCTATTTGTTCCTCACTGTCTCTGGTTAGATAAGCCCAGATCCCAGCATGCCTACTTTGCCATACTATGATGAAAATAAATTAAGCCCTTGAATGGTGAACTCTCTGTTCTTAAACTTTTGTTTTTTTTCTCCAAGAAAATTGGAAAAATTGGATTTGTCATATCAATCATGATCTTGAGTCCAGCTCAGTATCCCTTCTGTCCCTTAACCAACAAGCTGATGAAACTGCCTAACTCATTGGACTCAACCTCCTCTTCCCACATGGCTTTGGAACAGAATGTGGTCTCCCTTGGGATTTTGTAGTAGCAAATTGAGGGAGTAAGACCTTACTCATATATAGATATGTTTCTCTTCCTATGTGAACTTTGCTCCTTTGCCCTTTCTTTTCAAGTTTGCCTCAAGGAAGAAAAAGAAAAGATATATAAAACAAAAAACACAAACAAACAAAGAAGCTAAAGCCCCAAACTAAGATTGATACTAATTACCCCAAGCAAAGAAACCCAATTGCCATTGCTCAAGCTCTACTCAGCTAATTCCTCTTCTCCCCCAAATGTGGCTGAAACCCTGGCCCTCTCTCACTACCACCATTATTATTTTCAGCCATTTCTTAGCTCAAGAAAAGGAGAATCATCGAGAAGTGAGCAGATAAAGGTAATCTAGATAACATCTTTCTCAGAACGAACACTTTTCTGTCTTTCTCTTATTTCTACTAATCCTGAAAATGGGAATCAAAGTTAAACAGTGGTGGTAGTGGTGGTGGTGGTGGTGGTGGTGGTAGTGGTGGTGGTGGTGGTGGTGGTGGGACTAATCCGTACTGATCACCTGGTTAACTTCAGAACTGGGAGTTTCATAGTCATCAATAGAGAAGTTTGAGGCTTTCACTCATTTAAACCCTTCAAATGCTAACAGTATGATACCTCCAAAATTCAAAGCTCTGCCATAAAAATAATTGCTGTGCAGTTGGCCTTGTGCTTTTAGGCATTGTTGGCAAAGGCATCACCTTTGTTACAGCGTGTGAATTTGAATTCTGTGGGGTTGGTTTGAAAGCAGCTGCATCAGGGAATCCAATCCCTTACTTCCTAAAAGCACACAGCTGCTGGGAGAGACTCGAGGAGACAGCAGGACTAGAGGAGACAGTGGCACCCAGCCTGCCAGGGACACACATCAGTCCTGACTACACAATCACAGATGCTCATGCACGAGGGATAGCAGATCATTCAGACACAATGAAAATGGGCTGACTTTAAATAACAGGCATCCCTTACTTGAGTTTATTTTCTACTAAATCATAACTCTAAAAAGTAAACATAGAATTATTTTCCTCTTCCAAATTGATATATCACTTTCCTTCCTGGCGTGGACCACCAACCAGGTTTCTGCCACCGGAAGTGGGGAAAGGACTGGAAATTCTGTGAGGAAGCCTGATCGAATGCTCTATTCTTCCAACTTCCAAACCAGACACTTGGAGATGCAGACACATTTTTTTTTTGTGTGGTCTAAGTTGCAACCTCAAAAGAACTTGGCAGTTTTCTCACCATGGCCTGTGATTTCCGTGATGTGATGGTTTGCAAGGGTTTTGTTTTAAAATAGATGTTATGGGTAATTCCATGGGAATCCTTTTTTCAATCCCCCTGAATTGATAACCTTTTCTTCTTAAGTGTGACCTTGGTGTTCGGATAACCTTGGGACACAGACAAGGAGGATTCCCAGTGGTAAATGCCTGTCTGGTGCAAAGGGGGAAGGAAGAAAGTAAAACTTGTGAACTCATAGAAATAAAAAAACCCAGCTTTGTATGTGCTGTTCTGCCCACCGCTCTTTTCCTTTCTTTTAGGAATATAGTTTGCATCTTCTCCTATTTCACTGGTTCTATTCATTGTAATTCATAGCAACAGTAACTCACATTCTAACTTAGCCTTACTTCAGCAACTCCTTTTCCTCTTCTCTTTGATTTCAAAACTAAAATGCCCAGATGCTCTCTCCCCAGAACCAAGTTCTTCATATTTTTCTGCCTAAACTGTTTACATCTCACAAACTTTGCACTTGGTGAATGGAAGACAGGCCTCCTTCAATGAAGATGATATCCCTATGATTTGAGCACATCTCCTTTGGCCTCTTTATTATACACTTAATCAACAAAAAAGTCTCAAGCTTCTGTCCACCACAGAAATCCTGATGACAAGGCAAAGGGCTTCAATTAAGCAACAGGAGAAGAGTAGAAACTATGCAGGTACTGCTGTGATAGGGTACTCTGGGGACAGGGAGAGGGTGCAGCCGATGTCCACAATGCAGGGCTATTCCAGAACCTTTATGTCTTTCCAGTTCCTCTCCTAAGCCCTCATAAGAGTGCACAAACATACTGAATCAGAATGGCAACTTCCATGTTTCCCCTGCAAGGCTTGATAATAACGTCATAGTAGACAAATGCATTACTGTTGTAAAAATATGTGTTAAGATTTATTTCCCTGTACAAGTAGAAGACAGTCTTCTGGCAAGCTTGGGTCTGAGATGCAAACATGTGGTTGACCAGGATTCATGGGAATGAATGGCTATGGAACCATTAAAGAATAATGTGATTTGAATGCTGACTCCTGAGCCCAGAGGTCAGAAGCCTCCTCACTCTATTCTCCCTATTGCACTGGCAAGTTTGTGACCCCAGGGTCACTTCTTATGACCTGTATCTACTGTCGAAGTGCATGATTGGGCTTATGGTGACATTCAATACTCATTTTCTTCAACCTCTTTGCAATATTTAACACTGCTGATAGCAGCTCCTTGGAATTCTCTTCCTTTAGCTTTAGTGCTTGTACTTTCTTAAGTCTTCTCCCATTTCAGATCTGTTTCTATCTCTTTGGTATACTACCCAACATAGCCCACCTCCACTCTCTTCAGTGCTTTCTTCTTCCTCTGCTCTCTCTCTATTTTCAATCTCATAATAGTGCACCAATCGCTGACTGCTAGACTCAAGTATTCCTCACCTCTGTACACATGGTTCAGGTATATTCCCAGAATGTTCCAGAGTAAAGTCAAGCTTTTCAGTACATGTTCACCTTCAAGTGTTCACCTTTTCTTTTAGTGGTAATCTATTCCTTCTGTCACTGAAGCTCTGAGTCTTGCTATCACCTTCAATTCCTACTCTCCTACATCTAATTACTCTTATTCATCCATCAGCAAACACTTAGTGTGCACCCATTATGTGACAGGCACTGGGCATACATCAGTGAACACAACTGAAGTGTTTTCTGTCTTCATGAAGCTTGCATTCAATCAGATGCCTAAATCCGGGAGACCTGGCCTCTGTAATGTCACCCATATTCAACTTCTCATATCTTTCCCCCCAAAAATGTATTCTACTGCAGATCTTCACCACCTTTTCCGAATATTACTGTATGTCTTCTTAAATGATCACTTAAAGTCATTGTCCTTCCTGCCTCCAGTATCATCTTTTAAAAAATATATATTTTATTGATTTTAGAGAGGAAGGGAGAGGGAGAGAGAGACAGAAACATCTATGATGAGAGAGAATCACTGATCAGCTGCCTTCTGCATGCCCCAACAGGAGATTAAGCCCGCAACCTGGGCATGTTCCCTTGACCAGAACCGAAACCAGGACTTTTCAGTCCACAGGCCAACACTTGATCCACTGAGCCAAACCGGCTAGGGCTCCAGTATCATCTTTTTATTCCACAGGGTTTATCACATGATTTTCCTACTCAAATCTTCCATGATTCCCTATTACATATAGAACAAAATACAAACCTTTTGGCCTAGAATTATAGACTCTTCACAATTTATATATATATATATTTTCCAGCTCTTACTACTTTTCAAAATTTTCCAACTTTATTTCCTATTACTTGTAGATATATAGAATGGTGAAGCCAGATGTGACCTTTGGGGTCCCAATACCTTCAATTTTGTCAATAAAGACAAAGGCCCGGAGAAGTAAAGTGCCAATGGGGTTTGATGGAAGGAAAGCCCAGTGTGGAAAGAAGCACTCAATATAGCATTTAAAGATGGGTAGGACTTAGATAGATGGAAGGCTCCTGATTGATCCAGCTGTAGAGTATCATCGAAAAATTTTTAGTTTTTAGAAGTATATCCTTATGACTTACAAACTGCCTCTACCAGTTGATTCAATCTTCACTGCCTTTCTACATTTAATTCTTCTCTGTCTTCCTCATACTCTCCCCAAAGCAATTCTGTGGTTGTGCCAAGAACACCTCCCAGTTCTATCAGCAGCCTGCCACCTAGTTACTTTCTTATGGGTCTAACACTGGCTGATCAGAAATCAGATCTATGCAAGACAAATGCACTTAGATTGGAGTGGTCAGGAGCACAGCTAGAATTGCCTCACTTCCTGCTTTATCCTTCTGGACAGCTGGGACACTGGGTATATAATGCTCCAGCTACAATAAATATATTTACCGTACTTTGTATGTGCTTCATGGAGTCAATTCAATTCCCTTGGAATATTCTTTACATTCCATACATCAATGCTCAGCTCACAATCCACCCTCATTCCTGATTTCTCTTACCTCTGAGTTACATGGTACCTTTTATGCATGTCCTCAAAGGTGCTGTTTTTGTTCATGAATTTGAAAATATTCATAGAGTGCCTACAGACACTGTAAGCAGGGAGTAGAACAGAATTCCTGACTTTGAGAAACATACATTTTATGGGAGCAGACAGAAAACAATGAAATGAATACATGGTATGTCTGATGGAGATAGAGAAGAAGCTATATTAAGCAGAAAAATGGGAAGAGAAGACTAGAGTCTGTAGAGGTGTTATTTTATCAGGGTGTTCTCTTTGATATTTCAGCAAGGACTAGAATGAAGCTTGGGAGCAAGCCATGTAGTATCTGGGAAAAGCAGATTCTGACCAGAAGAAGAGCCAGTATACATCCTGCAGTGGGAATTTGCTGAAGAGGCTCAGATATCAGCAGGAAGGCTAAGGATGATGGAGAGAACAAGGCAAGGACAGGTAAAAATTGAAGACAGTGAAGTCGTTGGAGTCAGAGACTTGTAGGTGATAAGGACTTTCAATTTTATGATGACTGAAATGGAGAGTGTTTGGAATATCTTAAGAAAATTAATAACCCAATCTTACATTAATTTTAAAAGGATTTGAGGGGCAAGGCTAGAGGCAGAAAGACCAGTTAGAAGATATTCCAACAGTACAAGTGAGAAATGATAGCTTGAAATCAGTGTAGTAACAAGGGATATGAAGAAGAATTGTTGGATTCTGGATATATTTTGAAGGAACAGTGATAAGATTTGCTGGTGGATTGGTTATGAAGTGAAGATTTAAAAAAAAAAGGTACGAGTTTCCACAATTTTTGGCTTGAGCATCTTAAAGAACGGCAGTTCCATTTACCAGGGGAAAGCAGATGTGTGAAGGCGAGAGGGTAAAGTGGGGAAGTCAGTTTGGTTTGGGACCCTCCTCAGGGCCTCCCACATAGTAGAGAGCCTAAAAATGCTGAATGAACAACTGATTTAAAAAAAAAAAAACAGTTGTGATGGGTCACAGAGAACTGGATGTACTCTCTGCCGCTTCCCTGCCCATCAACAGATGCCTGCCCGGGGGGCAAAATGGGAAAAGGATGACCACTTCCACAGCTGTCATGCTGAAAGGGTCACCGCGTGCTCTTGCCTCATCTATGTGCCATGACACAGGTTCTAGGAGGTGGAAGAGGATGGCTGGGAAAGGAATGAATGCAAGAGGGAAAGGGGTGAGGAAAAAAAAACAGAACCAAAATGACTGGAATGCCATGGGCAACTATAATGATTCCTGAATAAGAATGAATCTGGAGAGCATGTCACAAGAAACCAGAAACATAAGTGGGGGAGGGGCAGCAGAGAGAAAACAGAAAGCTATGAAAGAAGGCAGAGAAAACGGAGGTAAGAGGGACAAGAAAATTAAAAGCAGAAGGAGAAAAAGAAAAAAAAAACTTGAGGAGGTGAAGCCAACGTCTGAAGAAAGAACAAAGGAAACGCCATGCCATCAACTTACACTGAGAGCAGGGACTGGGGTCTGATTTCAGTGCACCTCAAGGAGAGACAAACAGTAAACCCGGGGAGCCCTCCACAGAGCCTCTGGGCATTTTGAATCCAAGAAGAAACCACAGGCCAGGATGAATGCTCAAGCAAACAAACGACAGCCGTCCTGGGGTCGTGAGTGAGCGGACTGCATGTTTGACAGGGCCACGCGGAGCAGCCCCGGAGACTCCAGCCCAGCCCGGCCCCCATCTGTGTGTACAACACACAGCTGCTTCAACTGAGTGACCTCTCTTGTCAGCATTTGGCTAATTAAGGAAAGATATTACCTACAGATCTCTATGTCTCAGTCCTATTTCCTGCTCATTAAAAAAAAAAATGGTTTAATGAGAAAAAGAATCAAGGCAAAGAATCTAAATTATTTTCCCCCCAAAGTGAGCTGAGTGGCAGTGGTTGCCGTTGCCAAAAATGCTTGAACAACAGGATTTTGACACGAAGACTGGAATCTAAACAGCATGAAGAAATCTTGAAAGCCAAGCAGCCCCCATTATCTCATGCTTGCAAGACTATAGTCCAAAAGATGAGTGATGAGTCTCCATTTGTGCAAGCAGAGCGGTGGGCCAAGGCCCTGACAGAGCCACTAATTGCCATCCGCTTGTTTACACACCCCAGAGATGGTGACTGGACAAACAGTTCATTTCCCTTGAAATTGGACCAAACTTGGGGGGAGTGGGGGGAGCCTGTTACATGTGATAGAAGAGGAGCAGGCAGAATTCTCCTGGGAATAAGACTCCAGATCAAAGCAGAGACCAGAGAGCTGAGCAAACACGGGTTGAACAGCCAGCTTTCCCTAAGTAGCATTAGGCCCACGGCTTTCTGCATCCTATCCACCTACAGCCTCACTTCCTAAGGTCAGAAGTTTTGTGATATTCAGATACAAGGATCAACGGGGGAGTGTCAACACCAAGCTCACTTCCGAGGCTTCTGCAGCTAAGACAACTGCAGTGAACTTCTTGGCCCTTTTGGACTTCAGTTGACACTTAGCATTTGCTACACTGCACAACTGCTCACCACTTCAGTGTCCTCACTGTCGCCTAAACTACAATGTGAGCTACTTGAGGACAAGGACTGGAAGCCTCCAGATTCCATGGCAGGACACGACATGTGGAGAGACACCAGCCAAAAAATGGCCATGGTTGTTAATGACTATTAGCAACTCCTCACACAGCTTATGTATTTTTTCTTTGTCTACATCAGAAGGTTGGTTTCTTGAGATAAGAGATCCAGACTTCTCAGTTACGCCCTTGGCTGACCGTGGAAGTCAGTAATGCCTGGCGCCGATCCGAGTCCTGGAAACAGAACTGAGAGGACTCTCTTGAAGACCTATTTTTCCTCAAAATGAGAATGGGCTTAAAACATAAAAAGCTATCTCTGTATTGCCCAGCCCACAGTTATTGTGTTAATGTGCAGAAATATAGCCATGAAGTACGAAGCAACAAAAAATGATTACTTCTAGTCATCCAGAACTTACTGTGGGTACACTGACGACTCTACTCAATAGGAGGGAGATCTATGTTGGTAAGTAAACCAAATACATTTCAGGTTTTGCCCTCTGAGCACTTAGGGCACTACATATTAGAAATGTAGTAAACTAGGGTTGATCAAACCTGAGAAGGGACCAATCTGCCCAGGGAGGAGTACCGCACCCTGGAATCAAAACATGGGGTGAATGGCAGCCTGAGGTTGTGAGCAAAACTCAGCAGTCCCAGCCTAGTGCACCCTTCACCCATAACTTCAGCTTTCCGCTTGTCACTGTGTCCCAGCCCCAGGTGAGTGAACCTGCAGCTCAGGCTCTCCTATTGGAGCAGCTGTGGCAGTGGCGGGGGGTGGGGGGTGGAGGAGACGGGGGGAGAGACAGAGAAAAGCTGGAAAAAGAAGAGATACCTTTTTTTTCTGGAGAGAGCTGAGGACTAGGTCAACTTGAGGATTATCATATTCTCAGGAGGAGCTGTGATACCATTTGAAAATCTAGCTGGTGGCAGCTCCATTTTCCCCAGATCAGTAGTAGAAGACTGGGAGCATTTGGTATCAGCACCTTAAAAGACTACTAAGGAGTCAACAGCATGGCTGCAGCCTCTAATCTGTGCAGATAGTTGTGTGCAAATGATGAAAACCACTTTGCTTCAAAAGGAGAGTAGCTGTTTGAAAGGCATTTTAGATCACGTGGGATTCCATGTGCTGTCAAATTACAGGGATCCCGGAGGCTTGGTTAGTTCACTTAGCACGATGGCAAAGGTGGCTGCTTGCGGGGAGAGCAGTCGTTGGGACAGTAGAGCAAGGCTGGGGATGGCAGGAGTAGGGCCCAGGAGGGAGGTGGAATGTACGAGAAAGGTACTAACACAAGAGGAAGTTGGCAGGGTTCACATGGCCCATCATACAGAGCAGTAAGTGGACTGTAATTCTGGACAACTGGAGTGCTGGATAGGGAATGTGCACAAGTGGTGAAGTCCGGAGCAGCATGAGCAATAGTTGTTTAAAAAGAAAAGATGACTCCTCACTCCACCCCCACTGCCCCCAATCTTTGGAAGACACACACAGACAGGAGTGTCACACAGTACAAAAGGTTTGTATTACACAGAAACTGTTGCTCAAAGAGGAACTTACACAGAGGAACAAAATTCAAAAACAAACAAACCACCCCCATTTATCACAGTTGAGCCATCCAGTGGTTTCTCTATCCCTTTGGCCATTACTTCAGATATATTTGCTGGAATTTTTTTCTTCCTTTTCCCTGACAGCTCATTGATCTTAGTGGAGTTTGGATAATCACAGTTTGTGGGAAACAATCTAGGCCACTTTTCTAGCTTGCTGCTCCTTAGATGCTTCTTGGATGTTGTCCATTTAATATTTTTGAGAAAAAAATTACATATAGACACACACACACACACACACACACACACACACACACACGATATTCTATAATCTCAGAGTAAATGTAGTGTGTCCCTGAAAAGAAGTTACATAAATCCAAGGGAACAACGTCATTATTTTAAATTAAGACACGTGGTATTTCAAATCAATCCACCTGGAACATGTAATCAAAACTCATGAACTTTTATATAGATTCCAGATTCTGATTTCTTATCTATATTTCCAGGAACAGAAAACTGGTAGATAAACTAGCAATTGAAAAACAATTATTTTCAATGCTATATAGAAGTAGCTCTTACATCTATACATTCTATCAACCCTCCCTTGGCCCCATCCCAACCAGAAAGCATTTTAAAGTGTATCTATACATAGTGCAACTGGTGAGATCTATTTTCTCTGTTATTCAGCAGCTCATAGTTAAGACTTTCAGCTACAACAATCCTGATAAACACAGAAAGAGCTCTTATAAGTACAAAGGATATATCCTGATTCCACATGACCAGGCTGCTGTAGCTAAGAAGAGTCTTCAGAAATCTGCTTTTAAATCATTCCTCTGGTGGGAATGCAGACTGGTGCAGCCATTATTAAAAACAGTGTAGAGTTTCCTAAAACAATTAAATATGGAACTGCCATTTGATCCAGTGATTCCACTTCTAGGAATATATCCTAAGAAACCCGGAGCACCAATCAGAAAGAATGTATGTACCCCTATGTTCATAGTGGCTCAATTTACAATAGTGAAGATCTGGAAACAACCCAAGTGCCCATCAGTAGATGAGTGGATAAAAAAAGCTGTGGTACATTTATACCATGGAATACTATGCAGCGGTAAAAAAGAGAAAGGATGTCTTATCCTTTGAGACAGCATGGAGGAACCTGAAGAGTATTATGCTAAGCAAAATAAGCCAGTCAGAGAAAGACAAGTATCACATAATCTCACTCTTATGTGGAATCTAATGAGTAAAACAGATCCAGAGACAAAGAAGCATGGAAAAGAAGGCAGAATCTCAGAGGAAAGGTGGGGAAGATAGTTAGGCAGGAAGAGATCAACCAAAGAACTTGTATGCCTATATGCATACCCCATGGACACGGACAATAGGGTGGTGAAGGCCTAGGGCAGGACAGTCTAGAAGAGGTCAATGGGAGGGACCTATTTATGCAATGCTCTCAACAATAAAGATTTAAACAACAACAACCCCCCCCCCAAAAAAAAAACAACAACAACATTCTTTGCCCTCTTGGGGGTAGGGGGAAGCCCTCAATTCTATGATTCATATTAAAGTAAAATGCTTTTCTGACAGTGGAGCACAGCTTGGTCCTCAGCTCCTCAAGGCAAGCATTACTAACCTGGCCATTGAAGGACCAGACAGCAGGTCAGAACCCCCTGAAAAGGCACTCAGAACTTACGGGTTTTTGAGTGGACAGTTTTATTAAAGGCCAGACTACAGAAAGGAAACATTCCTAATTTGTCAAATTTCTGATAATTTCATCATTTGAAAGTTGTAAAAATAGTAAAATCCAGACCTTAAATCAGTTATTTATACCGACAAGAAGAATGTTTGTGGCAGCTTAAACTTACATTTTTCTCTCATGCTGGTGTTGGTAAAGTTGACTTGTGTGCTTTTTTTTTCTTAACACACCGAACCATATTTAAAACGAGAAGATTATAAGGTTATTTGAGGCCATTTGTCCCTGGAAAGAGGAGGGAAGTATGCCTTCATCATGTCTCCTGCACGAAGTGTGAGTTGTTAGGGGTCCATCTCCAAGGAGAATCTCTTGAAAGGAATGGAGTAGAAACCGCAGCAAATGGGACTTTATATTAAGTCCCAGAAAAAATCTCCTGGCTGATGCTTGGTTCTCCTGTGCTAAGGTAGGGTGGATTTTTGAGGCTACTCTTTTTGAGGTGTTTCTTTCCATGTAGAAACAGACAAATAAGGACTTTTCTTTAGAGAGAGATTGAGGAGAATGATGAAAACTCATTCCCTGGAAATACTCTGTGTCCTGAAGAAGTTATAAGGACCAGAGCAAACACATTTGCTATTTATCTGATCCCTAAAGGCAACATGGACCCCACTGCCTAGGGCAAAGCACTCATGATCAGCTTCGCAAATCTTGATGGACTAAGTCAGGTAAAGCCAGGACCTACAAGTTAAGAGTCTAGATATTAACTGAGGAACAATCAGTTATGCCCTGTGGTAGGTTGCCTCCAGATGGCCACCATCAATCTTTCCTTCCCTGTACATATGCCCTGCTCTCCACTGAGAGGTAGAGTGTGTTCCTCCACTCTCTTGAAACTTGACTGGCATGTGACTTCTTGGACCAAAAGTGACACCACGTTTTATCTCTAGCCTTTAAGAGGATTAGAAGTTTCTGCTTCCTTTTGTGGAGGGGTGGGGGTGGCATTTGCTCTGGAAAGAGGCAGCCATTGGTAAGAAATCTAATACCCCACATCCACCATGCTGTGGGGAAGCCCAAGCCATGTGGAGAGACTACACAGATTAGGAGATGCCCAGCCAGGATCTGTATATGTGTATCAAGAAGTTTTCAGACAATTCCAAATCCAGCCACCTTCTGACTCCAAACTCTTGGAAAACCCAGTTGAGTCTAGTCAACCCATAGAACCGTAAGAGATAGTAATAAATTGTTGTTTCAAGCTACTAAATTGGTTATGTAGCAACATATACCAGAATATACCCTAGGGATTCCTGATACCAACAGGCTATAATCTTTACTGGCAAATAAAAATCCCAGGGGCAAAGACTGTGTTCATCTTGCTCATTATTGTATCAATAGCAAGTAGCACAATCTCTAGAACATAGTAAGACCTGAATTAACATGTAATGAATAGTTTGAGCAGCGAGATCTGTGCTAATATGGCAAAAGAAGGACCCATGGTCAACAAATATCTTAGATGGAACTAAATCTGACTTTGCTTAAGTAATGTAAGTCACACCAAAGTACAAGGGAACATAAGAGGAGGGTAAAGAAAGGCAGAGAACAAATATTTATGCCTATTATTATGTTAGGTAGTATACTGGGTGACTGACATATGCCAGCTGATTTGATTATCAAAACAACCTTATGGTATTGGTGTGATTATCTCTTATCTTTGAGATGAGAGAACTTAGCCTTGTTTAGATGAAGTAAATTTCCCAAGGTCAGACTGTTAGGAAAGGGATTTGAACTCAGGTTTGTGTAATTCTGAAGCCAGCCCTCTTTTCACCAGAATCTCCCAGGAGACCTCAACAGAAACACTAAGGAAACAATTTGAAAGAGACACAAAACCCATCCCTTGAATCTTACCCAGGACTATGGAGTTCCATCAATTGTGGTCAACATGTTGGAACCTATTTCACCACATGAAGCTCAGACAAACTACAATTAATGCCATAGCCATGACTACAAACTGGGAACCAACACCAGAGGAAGCTTCAGTTTAAGAAAGCAGATGATCACGCACATAATATTATGTTAGCAATTAGGCTTAATCCTAGAATCATGAAACTGAAGGAAAGATATTAAGGAAAGAATATAGTGCCCTCCTGGGAAGAATAACAATTTCAAACAGATTTTTTTGTGTGGATTTCTGCATTACCAAATTGAATATATTACACTCCTCTAGAATTATTATGATTTCTCACTCCACATTTAATTTATTTCAGCAAGAAACTGGGATGATGCGATGAGCTCAGTAGGCAGATGGTTTGTTCATTTCAATGAATAATTTGAATGTCAACAAGTCAGTAGATGCTGGGAGGAGAGGGAAAGTGGTAAATAACAAAGGTCCTCATGCCAAGCTTTGAGGTGGAGCGAGGATGTGCTACCAAGGACTGGCACTTTAAGAAGCCAAGCACTCAGATTTTGCTAAGTTTATGAAAGGTTGTCTGTGAACTGACATTGCGTATTTCCTATAGTGAAAAAACCATTCATTGCTTATCGCTGTTGAAAAAGGTTGTGATCTGCTCAAATACACTTTAAAAAAATTTTTTTCAGGAGAGAAATAGTGGAGATCAAGAAAAACTTAAATATAAACACTGGTAGAGAAAGGTAGCTATATTTCTTTTCAATCCAAAAGATTAATACAAGGATTAAGGAATTGACCACATTCTCTGTTTTCAGCCTGCAACCTTTCAAAAGTCTCATCATTCTCCGACCTGCAGGGAAGCAGAGCTTGAATGTTCTAGTTAACAGTTATCAAGGAGAGTTAGAGTCGTTTACTCTAGTGGTGTTTACTGTCATTTCTAATCACTTTAGGTCAGAAAGGGCGCGCTGACTGTGGGTCCCAAGGATCATGTGTTTGCAGTTCAACTCAGCAGCCACTAGGTGGTAATATTGTTGATTTGGGTAGCCATGACATGAGATCCATAAGGCATGCCTCCTTTAAAGGAATTCTGTAAACACTTTCTCTCATTAAGATGTAACTATAGAAATAAAAATTACACTTCAAAATAAAAGATTTTAATGGTGGAAGAATACAATGCTTTAGAAGAGCTCCATGCATATCTGCCTACCTGCTTTTTACTCTAATTACATATATGATGATCTACAAATTATAACAAAAAGGCAGCTTCAGGTCCCAGGGAAATCCAGCTTATATGAATTGCATTTGGCTTACTTTTAAGGGAGATGAACAAGATGAACATGATTTTCTAAGATCTTTCACTGTAATTATTTATTATCTGCCATTTGAATTTGGAACTAGAGCTATTCACAGGAAAGGAACACTTCTGTGATTGACTCTCTGAGCTCCACCCTCTACACCATCTGATAAGACTGTGATAAAATGACTGACACTATAGCAGCAGCAAGCTACTGACATCTAGTGCCAGGCTCCGTGCTCAGTGCTCCGTAAACATTGTCTCCTTCAGCCCTGGCCTCCTACTGGTGCTGCCGCAATTCTCCTAAAGTGAAATGAACTCAGCAGAAGCAACAGACTTGTATTATTTGAAAGAATAAAGAGGTCTTTCCAGAGTTGGACATTATCTGCAAAACCACGTATTATATAATACGTATCCTGCGAAATGACTCCCAGAAGGCAGTATAGGTGTTAAGTTCTTCCAGCATGAAGAAGAGAATAACTGAGTAATTCAAAGAGAAGTCATGTGATACCAACTGCAATCAATCACTGATTAAAACCTTGATGATAGCTGTAAAGAATCCAAAGAGGAAATGATGGCTGAGCCAATGATTATATGAAGCAATTTATCATGAAAACAACTCTTATGCAAGAATTCGGAGCTCAATACTGACTCCATAAAAACACTTAGCTACTTGTCACCACAGTTATTTCCAAAGTATAAATGAAACTTCTCCGTTGTTACTGTTGGGGAAGGTGGTACAGAGTCTCCATCAGGACTCTAGGAATGGGAGTCCCTGGGGTTAAGCTGTGGTGGATAGGTCTGCTAGTCTCACATTTTTCTTGTTTAGATAGTGGGAGTAAAACTTTCTAGTTACCCACAAGGCCTTGGGACACAAGAGAAAAATAAGTGATTGTCCAAGTTACCAGAATGCCATAGTACCAACACTGAGATTGAGATCACACTGACCTTGCAGAAGTTACTGAAATCCTCAGACTCAGTTTCCTCATCTAGAAAATTAGGAATGACAAAATAAGCTTTAAAGGATTGCTGCAGAGATTAAATGACACACTGTGCATCAACTGTTGAAGTTGGGAGGCAGCCTCCCAACTCCCTGTCTGAACTGAAAACTCAAGGGAAATTTTCAACCCATTGGTATTTCTCATGGAGGGTGACGATGAGGTAATAATTGTGCACTAATTATTAATGGTTTATATAGTTCATACAATGGTTTTACATATATATTTTGTCTCATTTAATATTCATAATGACACTATGCAGTAGATATTCCTATAATCGTTTTATAGAGAAGAAAATAAAAACCTGCCCAAAGTCACATAAGAAGTTACAGTGGGGAAGCTAGAGTTCAAACCCAGGTCTCCTAACTTCAAGTACAATGCTTTTTCTGCTACATTCAGAATGCTTAAAAAGTAAAAACAAACAAAAACACCCCCAAACCCCTATTTAACTTAAAAGTATACATGCAGTTGTAACAGGAAGATTAAATAATGCAATTATGGCTCAGTATCAGGAATGACACTTCAGAAGTTCCTAAAACCCTGCTTCTGGGGAATATAACTTAGTCTACTTCTAGTTTTTCCAAAACAAGCCAGTGAAATATGGAAAGAGAAATTCACAAATGGATGACTTTCTATACATTGAAAGGAAGAGCCTGCCTCACTTGGCTTCATCCCATACTTCTACCTGGGGATGTTTCTACTCCTCAGAAAGAAGTTACAATAACTGAGTAATTCAAAGAGAAGTCATGTTATACCAACTACAATCAATCACTGATTAAAACCTCGATGATAGTTGTAAAAAATCCAAAAAGGAGATGATGATGTGCATGTGTGTGTGTGCATGACTGTGTATGCACACACATGCTGGCAGGGCTCCATTGCCTAGAGCAGTTGTGGAGGGGTGTTGAGAAAGAGGACCATAATGAAAGAAGGCAAGGTCCTAGCTCATTGATCTGGTTCTTCATTCACAAGAAAAGGAAAATACAAGAGGCCCTTAAATTTCCTTCTGTGATCCAGTCCAACCCCCAAAGGAGGGAAAGAGTTTGTGAATGAGCACATTTAACTTCCAGTCCCTTAGAAATTGAACATAAAGGGCTAGATTCAGTAGCTGAAGGGACTCCAATTGGTATCACAATGGGGAAGCCTGAAAAGGAGGCAGTCTTGAAAGAAAAAAAATAAATGCAAAAATTTAAATTTTGGGGTTAGGGGGAAAGCAAGTTGTTTAAAAAATATTTTAAGTTTTTGAAGAGGTTCACATTAATTAAAAGTTTTATGAAAAGTCTGCATACCACCAGTGAAATACCAGCCCTAGATTAGTTTCTTATTTGTCCTCAGAGATTTTCATTAAGTAGTATCCATTTTTCCCTTCTTCTTTAATATACCCACTCTTCTGACTCTTGCTTTTTTCCACTTACAATACATCTTAGAGATTCTTCCCTGTCAATATATAAAGACTACACTCATTCTTTTCTCTTTTTAAAAACAGATGCTTAGTATTCCATCATATGGAAGCACCATAATTTGACAATTCCATTATTGACGATCACTTAGGTTGTCTCCAATCTCTTGCTGTTACAAACAATGTGACAATAAGTAACATGATACATAAATCACTTTGCATGTGGGAGCATAAATAAAGGTATGCATTTAGAAGTAGAATTGCCAAGTCAAAGGCATATGCATTTGTAACTTTAATAGATATTGCTAAATTGACCTCCATATAGATTGTAACAATTCACATGCAATATAAAAAGTAAAGTTTACCCTAATGCATTGCCAATATAGTATATCAAACTTTTGTAATTTTGCCACTATTATAGATGAAAAATGAAATTTCAATGTAACTTATTTTGTACTTCTATTTTGAGATATGCTTTTTAAACATATTAAAAGATGCTTTTTAAACATATTATTTGTTCCTATTGGATGTTGGTCTTTTTAAAAATGATGTCCATGAGGTCTTATGTATTAGGTAGATTTTGTTTATGATATGAGTTATAAATTTGGGACTGTGACATATTTATTTTTTATTATATAAAGTGATGTTACTTAATGTTTTATTGAGTTTTTAAATGAAGAATGGATATTGAATTTTGTCAAGTGTCTTTTAAAAAATCTAAAGAGATGTTTACATCTAAAGGTCTGAATTTTCTTGTTAGGGCTATTAATAGTGATGAATTATATTAATAGACATCCTAATATCACATTATATTATCCTTAAGTTCTGGGAATAAACTCCATTTGGTTGTGAAATGTACTTTTTATTTTATTTTTAAAAAATATATTTTATTGATTTTTTACAGGTAGGAAGGGAGAGGAATAGAGAGTTAGAAACACTGATGAGAGAGAAACATTGATCAGCTGCCTCCTGCACACCTCCTACTGGGGATGTGCCTGCAACCAAGGTACATGCCCTTGACTGGAATCAAACCTGGGACCCTTCAGTCTGCAGGCCGATGCTCTATCCACTGAGCAAAACTGGTGAGGGCTGTAATTTTTATTTAAAAAATTTAAAACTACAATGAGTTCAATCCGGGGTCGTGGTACATATAAGAGGCAGCTGATTGATGTTTCTCATATTGATGTTTTTTTCTCTCTCCCTCTCCCTTCCTCTCTCTCTCTTAAATCAACAAAAAAGCATATCCTCAGTTGAGAATTAAAAGAAAAATAAACTACAGTGAGACTGACCTGTAGGTTTTTTGGTTTTTTTTTGGAGGGGGGAGGACTACCTTTTCCAGGTATTTATGTCAGATTATACAAACATAAAAATAATTTAGGATTTTTGTTCTTTTTGCCAAACTTTTCATTGGAGAGAATAAAAAAGAGAACTAGAGTTATTCAATAGACAATTTATTGGATATTTGTCCAAAAAGAAAAATTGAGTAAATTAAAGATAAAAAGGGAGGGGGGTTGGAAGAGAAACAAGAGAACAGAGATGGGGATAGAGAGGGGGGCGGGAGAGAGAAAACTGGTTACTGGGTGTGTGTGTGTGATGTGCTTTTTACAGAAATTTCTGGAGGAAAAAACAAATAAAAACAACTGATTCAAACTAACTCTTTCTGATAAGAGTCTACATAATAAACCTCTGATAAGACAGCTTTCTCCATCTTCCAAGATTACTCCTCTGTTACTTCAGTGACCAAGAGATCACAACAGATTATCTTAATTCTTGGCCATCTGATGTGATTTGAAGCCATCCCTGCTGGTACTTTTGTTGAGTAGTAGTGAGGAATACAAGAATGCCGTCTGGCCCATACAAAGTGTTCATTCCTGCAGCCACAGTCCTTCCTTCCACAAGCTCTTTAAAGAATGTAAGAATTACTTCCTCTCCTAGGTCACACTGTCCAGATCACTTGAACATGATGACTCAGATGGTTTTCTTCCTACATTTTGGGGGTTGAAGAGATTACTTAATAGCCTGCTTTTATTCTACAGTTTAGAGCAGTGATGGTGAATCTATGACACGCGTGTCAGAGGTGACACGCGAACTCATTTTTTTGGTTGATTTTTCTTTGTTAAATGGCATTTAAATATATAAAATAAATATCAAAAATATAAGTCTTTGTTTTACTATGGTTGCAAATATCAAAAAATTTCTATATGTGACACGGCACCAGAGTTAAGTTAGGGTTTTTCAAAATGCTAACACACCGAGCTCAAAAGGTTCGCCATCACTGCTTTAGAGGTTTAGTTATGGTCTTTGTCAATCTAATCTGAGCTAAGTATTTATTAAGAATGGATTGTAGCCCTAGCCGGTTTGGCTCAGTGGATGGGGCGTTGGCCTGCGGACTCAGGGGTCCCAGGTTTGATTCTGGTCGGGGGCATGTGTCTTGGTTGCGGGCGCATGCCCAGTGGGGAGTGCGCAGGAGGCAGCTGATCGATGTTTCTCTCTCATCGATGTTTCTGACTCTCTGTCCCTCTCCCTTCCTCTCTGTAAAAAAAAAAAAGAATGGATTGTAGCCTGGCCGATGTGGCTCATCCACCTATGAACCAGGAGGTCAAAGGTCACAATTCGATTCCTGGTCAGGGCACATACCTGGGTTGCAGGCTAAATCCCCAATAGGGGGCATATAAGAGGCAGCCGATCAATGATTCTCTCTCATCATTGATATTTCTCTCTCTCTCTCTCCCTTCCTCTCTAAAATCAATTATATGTATACTATATATATATATATATATGTAAGGATTGTAAGCATATCTATAACATAGATGTTTTGATATTCAGACATGCATTATAGACCAAAAAATGCATCTCACCAGATTCTGGCATGATTTCCCAATTCTAAAAGAATCTAAGTAGGAAAATCACAAAGTAAAACAAATACCCTCCAGGAACTTTGCAAGACTCAGGCTGTTTGTTCACTATTTTAACAAATAATTATTAACACCTTTCATGGGCCAAGGCTGAACCTTTGTTATTTGGGATGAGAAATGTAGGATACATAGGCCTAGTACCAGCTTTCATGGGGTATTCGGCCACTGAGATCATTCTTTTTGCATTCAATGTGGGAAATTAGAGTTCTTGTTTTATTTGTTTTTAGTTTTGTAAATTTATTTGCCTTTTACTAGAAAATAGTTTCTTGACATTTAAAATATCTCTAATCTCAGCTGGTCAAAGAACCTTACAGGATAGTTTGATTAACTAGGATCAGCATGGCTCATTCAAATTCGTTTTGATTTGGTTCCATTCATGGATGCCACATAAAATTAATGGAGACTGAGATAAGGCCAAGTGTAGGAGAGGGCTGGTATTAGCACCAGTTTAGGTTTCAGCCCTCCCTGCCAAAGCCATAAATACAAATGACCAATTTAACAGCATGAAAAGACCACCTACAAGATCTATACCTGGGACCTAATCAGTTGCTCTGCGCCTTCTTTCAATTACAGGATCCCTGCCATGTTTATGGGGACGTTTAATGTGAGCATCACATTTTTGAAGGCCATATCATTATGAGCATGTTTGATCTGAGGGTGGGAAAACATGCGCTCACATAATGCCTGCACAGAGCTCCTCTGCGCTGAGCTGTAAACTGGCGTCAACAAGAGCCTACTGTGGAAGAGGAAAACCCTGTAAGGAAAAGGGCTCAGATGCTGTTGAGATTGCCACTCTTGAAAAGTGGTGCCATTAAAACTGCTTTCGGTTCTGCGCAGGAAATGAAATTATTAAGAACAAGTACCCCAGTTTTGTCGAATAATACTATTTAAGGGCATTTTGAGTAGGGAATGATGATAAACGACAAGGATAAACACATCGCTTCCACTTGTGTGTGGAAACAGGATATGATTTACAGAAGAAAAATTAAATCATCATGATTGTTAGAACTGAATTGCAGCTCATGTAAAAGTTAGTCTGACCATGAATCAACTGAGTCACAACGTCTGTATGCGACTTCTCAGGCATAAAGAACGCAATTGCTTAAGACTTCATGAGTGATAAGACCCTTAAATAGAAAAGTAGCCACTTCCTGCCAAATTTCCAAATATTATGAAAGTATGGAAGTATCTTTTCTCAATTATAGTCATTACTAGTAGGCCCAGCACACAAAATCGTGCACGGGTAGGGTCCCTAGGCCTAGCCTGAGATCCGGGTCATCTTCTGCCCGCTCGCCAGTCCCCAGTCCTGCCCTGCCGCCACCCACCCAGTTCCCTGTGGTTCCCCGTTCGCCATGCTGTGAGCCTGCAGGCGGGGCAGAGGGATTGAGAGGTGGTTAATGCACCTCATAGTAACTGGTTGAGTGGTTGTTCCAGTCATTATGCCGTTATAGTCCTGGGCTTTTATTATATAGGATATTCCATCCTATGCTCAGATACTCTTGAGGAACTTCTCATTCTACATGCTTTCTTCGTGTTATCTCATTCATGCCTGCTACCCTCTGAAGTCTCACTCAGTGCTCTCCCATGAGTCCAACATCTCTACCTCTGTGTCTCATATGTATATGAAATCAAAATGTCCAAATTTATGGCACTGTTTCCCATCCCAAATCTGGTCCTCCTCATCAGTATCCAGCCAGTTATTCAAGCGAGAAAAAGGAATTATCCTTTTCTCCCACCATTTTTTTTCTGGAAGTTTTTGTACTGCCAATGAGTTATCTAGTCCTGTAACTACTAAAAGCTTTATAAATGTCCCTTCCTTTCTCATTTTTACTGTGATTGCTTTTGCTCAAGTTCTTACCATCATTTTCCTAGACTACAGTTCAGAAGAGCTTGATGGACTGGCTTCCAGTCTTGTACTGTCCCAAGTATTCCTTATATTGCTCTTATGTATTTTTAACAACAAAAAAGCAATATGATCCCACATACCAAAACGAAAAAAGCCCAAGGTGACCATGTCACCCCCACACATGCTATTTTTCAAAGGCTCTCTGTTGCTTGTAAGACAAAGTTTGCATTCTTTGGCAAGTCATATTGCGACTCTCCTCTCCCTTTTGGTCTTGTGTTCTTCCCATGTGCCCTGTGATCTAGCTACACCAAGTCAATTGCCATTCACCAAACATGTCATGTCTTTTATCCTGAGATTCATAGTGTTTTCCTCTGCCTGGAATACCCTTCAGAATTTGTCAGCTGAGAATTTCTCATCCTCAATTTATTCATCTGTACAACAGGAAGATAATAGTGTTTACTTCAGAGGGTTGTCATGAGGACTTATAGGAAAGAAGATCTCCCATAGTGTCTGGCATACAGAAGCACTCAGCAAATGTTAGCTTGGTTATCATTGTCATTGTGGAAAGTCTTCCCTGACTTACCTAGAAGGGTTAGGCATCCCTCCTCTCTAATTCTATATTTTTAATTAATCATGTTACATCAACTTCAAAATTGACAAAATTTTCATATTTTAGCACTTATGATATTAAAATACATCATACAATCTATGACACATCGAGGTTTAATTGCCAGCAATTTTTCTTTCTTAGTAATACTTGTAATAATGTTTCTTACAATGAATGGCATATTAGATGAGATACTATACTTAAACTATATGATAACTGCCACTAAAATGTTATTATTCAGGGTGAATAATGCATACTTATTATGCATGGAAAACCCTATATTTTCTATGAGTAGGTGAATATCAACATAAGAAAAGGGACTACTAGTTAGAACTCCATAGAAGCAAAAAAAAAAAATTCCATTTGTATATCCTGCAACTTGGTCAAGCCCCACTCACTCCGGAATCACAGAGGAGTAGTCAGGTGAAGCTGCATGCTGGCATATTTTTCAGTTAAGCACCCCATCTGAGAGCCACATGATGGCCCGACCCAGAGCAAAAGTGGGGAGGGGCTAGCTTATGAAACTGCATTCCCATAACCTAGGATTCACAATGAAGAAGGTAGAATAAAAAAGTGAAGAGGAGAGTGAAAGAATGAGATGAGAAAGGTCAAGGGACCATGTCTCCTAGACTATCACTTTCCAATAGAAATATAATGTGAGCCACATATAGAATTTTAAGTTTTTGATGGCCATGCTTAAAAACGAAAAGAAACAGGTAAATTAATACGAGCATTTTATGTTTTTAACCCAATATATTTAAAATATTATAATTTTATCATATCACCAACCCAAGAATCAGAAATGAAATGTGGTTTTTTTTTTTTGCAAGTCTTCAAAATCTGCTATGTGTTTTAGCCTTACACACATCTTAAATTGGATTAGCCTCATTTCCATTGCTCAACAGCTGCATGTGGCTAGAACCTGCCATTTGTATTGGACAGTACAATTCTACATTGATTTTGACCAACTCAATTAAGTAATGAGATAATAGTAATAGACTGTTTCAAGAGTGACTCTTTTCAGCACAAAATACTGTACATGTTTTAAGATTCGTGCAGTATTTAGTTATATATTTTAAAATTCTTTATAGGATGGTAATTTTCCTTTAGAATCTTTTTGTGCTTTGTTTTGGCTGATTTTGTTTTGACTATGATTTGAGGTTATTCTTAATGTCCTTCCCATATCCCCTGCACTATGTTGGTTAAAGAAGAGCTGACCCCTTTATTCAGTTAGATCTTTCCCCAACAAGACAGTCCTTGGGAGAATGGCAAGAAGTGTATGATTCATCTGAATATTCCCAGAATTTATCGCAGTCCCTAACGGATAGCAAACTCTGAGTAATCATCTTTGAGTACACAACGAAAGGTGGATGAAGATAGGCAGTAGTGGTTTTCACCCTGGGCTGCACAATGGAATCATCTGGGGGGTAAAAATGCTGAGGCCTGGCCCCACCCCTAGAGATGTTGCTGGTAGGTCTAGAGTTTGGCCCGGATGCCAACATTTAAAAAATTTTTCCCAGGTGATTCTACTGTGCAGCCAGGGTTGCGAACCACTTTTCTAGGGTTTTCTTAGAACATCATTCTGTGGCCATATCCTTACCTCTCTGACATAAGGCCCACTTTGCCTCAAGTCAATTTCCTCTCAGAACAGGCCAGATGTTTCTTGAGAAACCTAGTAGGAAAGACACTAACACAGAACCCCAAAAGGAATTTGAAAATTCCTTTTCCAAGGCACCAAAGAAGATATTCAAGGGTCTAAATCTTTTCATATTTATCTTTTTCTAACAAAAAAATAAATAAAATTCACAATTTAAGTTTTAAGATTCAAGCTGGCTTAAGAAGAAAAAAGTAAGGCCACTACAGCACATAGGCAGATAATACCCAGATACAAATATTACAGAATATTCCAGAAATTGAATAATAGCAATTAAAAATAAAAATGGAACCTAAGTACACATGAGCCTAATTTCAAGTGAAGTCCATACATGTCAAAAGCAGAAGTTCTTAATTGGGGGTCAGCAAAGGGAAGTATTTCATGCTTTTCTTCAGCCCCTTGAGGTTATATTTGCATAGTCATAAAGCAATACATCTACTTTGATAAGTCACAAGACAAATAAGTGTTAGTATCACTGTTTGCTCTCATGGCACTTTGCCTGACAACATTACTTCCATCAATCTAAGGTTTAGCAGTGTCCCAGGGAGAGCTCTGACGTCCACTTCAGCACAAACACGCTCTCACCCGGGAGGAGGGGGAAGCGATATCTGCACCAAGGGAGCAGCGGAAATAGAGTTCCTCTGAATCATGGACTGAGTTTCCCTGCCAACCCCCAAGGTGGTCTGTCCATACTGTATGGATTCACCCTGTAATGGTCTTTCTTGATGGTGTGGTATCATGTGACCTTATTAACAAACTGGAGACCTAGTGCACGAATTCTATCGGGAGGTTGGCTGACTGGCCCACCCAGATCGGGGCCCAGTTAGGGCTCCTGATCAGGGCTGGGCTGGCTGGAGGAAGGGGCTGTGGGCAATTGGCTTGCAGGCCCCACCCCCAATTGGGGTTGGGGGGCCAATTGGGGGTGGGGCAAACCATGGGGAAGGGCTGTGGGCGGTGGGGCGGCCA
>NW_005371823.1:1550438-1570531 GCF_000412655.1 Myotis brandtii | reverse complement strand
GGCGGGCAGGTCCCACTCTTGATCAGGGTGGGAGAGTCCAATCAGGGGCAGGCTGGCAGGGGGGAGGGGCCACAAGGTTGGCCGTCGGCCCCACCCCCTGATCGGGCTGGTTCACTGGCCACAGTGGGTGTCATAGCGACCGGTCATTATGGCTGTTATGGTAGCTGCCTTTTTATATATATAGATAGAAACAGCACATTGATATATCCCCAAATGTCCCTACATGCATTTCCTCTGGCTTTCTAGCAAACACAAAAGCTACCTCTAACTATACCATACTTATTTTTTTTCCTTATTGAAATGTAATTGGCATATAACATTATATTAGTTTCAGGTGTACAACATAATGGTTCAATATATGTATATATTGTGAAATGATCATAACAAGACTAGTCAACATCCATTACCACACAGTTATAATTTTTTTTCTGGAAACAAGAACTATTAAGATCTACTCAGCAACTTTCAAATACAATAAAGTAGTATTAACTATAGTTACCATGCTGTATATTACATTCCTGGGGCTTACTGGAAGTTATGCCCCACACTTATTTTTGTTTCACATCTTAAGCTGAATTTGAGAAATTAGAATAGGAAATATCCAAAATGCATTAAACTTCCACATTCACTAAAAATGATCAACAAAAATTCCCTATTCCTGCCAAAATCATGAAGGAAGAAGCACAACTCAATAAGCTTTCTAAATAAGTACTGGGTTTTGTGTATATCACTCCCGTCTACCAACCCCAAAGGGCTGATGGGTGCCAAGTGATTGGATGTGTGACATTCACCTGGCCCCAATTTTCTTTCCTGAAAAGTAATGGAAAATTTACAATACAAGCTCCCAAATTGCTACACTCATAAAACCAGGAAGATAATCACCATCCACCTGCCCAGGCTGACTATGGATCTGAAATGCATGACTGCTTACACCTGGCATGGACATTGTTTGTCAGTTAATAAGTTCTAAGAATCCTCTTGGGTTCCATGAAGAGACAAAGACAAAGTCTTCTTCCCAAAGTTTACAAAAACAAAAGTAATGTTAAAATTTACAACATGAAAACAGATTTGAAAGATGATATGAAAATTATAGGACAACTCCATATACATTTAGTGTGTAAACACCATGGGAAGATGGACTCATGGAATCATTGAAGCTGTCGGTGGTCAGCCAGGATGCAGGGGTCAGGAGACCCCAGAGAAAACTTGTGGAATGAAGGATGTTTCGGGTTTTCCTACCTTTCTGGAAGAACTCCTCTAGTTTGTCCTTGAAAGGCTGGAGGTACTGCTTTGGAGACTCCTTGCACACCACTGCCATCTGTTTCTCACTTGCTGTGAAGAGAAGTTTGGAATTAGACTTCCTAAGAACATGTATTTGCTGATTTTGTGCTCTGAGCTATGCACTTGGGGATTGTGTAAAATCCTTATTGATCACTGTTTATTCAAATTCAAGGGGGTGGGGTGGGGAAGGAGCAAAAACAATAACAACAGGAACAAAAGTAATTAGCTCACTCTACATCTTTCTTCAGGAACTGGCAAATGCATCTTCAATTTTCCTTTTAGAGATGCTGCAAAACCCCTGGCTTGGGACAGGTGAAGTGCTCTGCTTTTGGTCTCTCAAAAATAGATGAAAAAAACTACTGTAGGACTGAGGGCCCCAATCCTCTTTAGATCATACTCCAAAAGTAGAGTTTGAAATTGATTTTACAGAAGTTCTCAGGCATTTCAGTTGCCTTGAACCACCAAACTGGCTATTCCTCAGGATGACACCCATATCCCAGCATGAGAACTAAATCCAGATAGGGAGAACCGCATCTCTTTTCATGCTTCCCATTCACCTACCCTTCTCATTTACATTCTGCTAACACATGTGAAATCATTTTGTGACTTATGTCCCTAGATTCCAAATTCTTAGAAAAGAAATGATCGTTAGTGGAAATAAAAATCTGATAAATTCTTGGAGTCAAGCATCCCACCATCCCCAAATGAGGACTTGGGTGGGTGTTATCCAGTATTCTGGCTTCAGGGAAATGGAATCTTGTCTTTCATAACAGATGAAGAAGAATTTTGATCTCTTTCAGGAGAAGAGATGGACACAGAGAGAAAAGGGTAGTAAGAGAGAAGAACAATTGATTTGGACAAGGATGGCCTCTGGGGCATCTCCACTGCTTTAGCAAAGCCTCCTGAACTCACAGTGTTTGCTGTGAGTGAATGTGTGAACACCAAATGAGGGGCTTAACTTTACACTGAGTTTAGAACTAGGCAGAACAAACATACCTCACAAGGAGGCAGAGGCGCCTCCTCCTATGCACCCCTCTAATGCTCTTTCCTTCAAATCTTGTGAATAGTTTTATTTTTCTACAGAGATTGGATTTTGACATAAGTTATTCGTAGCTAATAGACAGGTTGGTTTCTAGCCCTACAATGCATATATATATATATATTATACAAACACTCATACATTCAAAGTATTTGTTGAATATCTGAACTATGGCACTGTGTTAAATGTTGGGGAAAAATATTTAACCAGAGCTTTTGGTCATCTCCCCTCTAAAAATATTCTTAAGTGTCTAGTAACAAAGAGATGAGGAAATCAACAAATTGTAATATAGTGTAATGTCATGGGATACTGGGTAGGGGCTTCCAATTCAGATTGGGATTGGGTGGTGGCCAGGAAAGGTTCTCCAGAAAAGATAACATAAGTTGAACTGCAAAGGTCAAAGAGGAGGAGGTTCATATACTAATTTTATGTTACAAATTTTCCATAATAAAAAGTTTCAAAAAATTTTTTTTTAAAAAGTTAAAGAGGAGTTAGCCAGCCAGACAAGGAGAATAAAAAAAGTTGGGAGTAATTTCAAAAAAGAGGAAATATACTGAGTAAAGAATTATAGAAATGCATAGGTCTTTTGGGATGGTAATAGTATGACTGGAACTCAAGACATGGACCTTCTTTCTTTCCCAGGTCTACAGTTTCCTGTGTCTAGATTTTATTATTATTATTCTTTATTGTCTAAAGTTTTACATATGTCTTCTTTTCCCCCCAATCCTGTGTCTAGATTTTGATTCAAAGGAACAAGAGATTCAAGAAACTGGACTCAAAGGAACTGGATCCAAAGGAATTGGAACTACTCTGATTAGGGAAGAAAGGTCAGATAAGGCCACAGAAGTAGGAGGCTTGTATAATTTTAAATAACATGATCAGGAAAAGTTCCCTCTCTGAAGATATTTGACTAGAGCAGCGGTTCTCAACCTGTGGGTCGCGACCTCTTTGGCGGTCGAACGCCCCTTTCACAGGGCTCGCCTAAGACCATCCTGCATATCAGATATTTACATTACGATTCATAACAGTAGCAACATTACAGTTATGAAGTAGCAACGAAAATAATTTTATGGTTGGGTCACAACATGAGGAACTGTATTTAAAGGGCCAAAAGGTTGAGAACCACTGTAAGATAAGGGCATTAAACATTTTAAGGAGGGAGGTACCATGATCAGATTTTAGGTTTAGGAAGATTATTCTCATCTCTTCTCGGCCTTTTGTCTAAGATCAAGTGTAGAAAGATTACTCTTAAGATATGCCTTAGCACTAGCTGGTTTGGCTCTGTGGACTGAAGGGTCCAGGGTTCGATTCTGGTCAAGGGCATGCAGGAGGCAGCCGATCAATGATTCTCTCTCATCATTGATGTTTCTATCTCTCCCTCTCCCTTCCTCTCTGAAATCAATAAAGATAGATTTTTAAAAAATATATGCCTTAAAAATGTTAAAGAAAGTGAGATGATTGGATTTTCCACTGAGAAAGACTCCCTTATCTAAAACAGCTAAGGGAGGGTAAGGTTTGAGGCGGAGAGAGATGAGATATGCATTTTAAAACTCACTCCCCTATGGGACCTTACAAAGTATAAATGGAGAAGTAACAGGGGAGCCAGAGGAAACTTAGAGTCAACGGTGAAAGTCAAAACCTCCACCATGTCCTCCATCCGCTTCATGTGCCATTTCTGCCGTGGGCCCCTGAAGCGGACTAGTTCCTCGGAGACCTTGGGCCTTGACCTCAGCCAAGAACCTGCAGCCTCGAAATTCCCCTCAGCCCAGGGGGAGCCAGGAGCGGCTCCGGAGGAAGGCTCTGCCTCCGGGATGGAGACAGACCTTGAAGAGCTGCAGGAGAGTGCCTCTGGCTGGACCACCCTTAGTGAGGACGAGATTTCCTGGTCCAGTCCCAGCAACTTCACCCTGCTCGGGGAGCTGGGCTCTGCGAGGACTCTCAGTAGCATCCAGAGAGCCACGAGCGGTGTCTTTGACATCCTAGCCGGTGAAGAGCTGGGCCACCCCCTGTGCGAGGGCTGTACTGACAGTCTTCTGGAGCAGCTGGACACCCAGCGCAGGGCCTCAGAATCTGACATTCAGAACTACCAGCGCTGTTTGGAGACCAGGGATGGATTGGTGCCCCAACTCCCCTATCGGCCCTGCTCTGTGCGTGACAGGGGGGAGCTCCCCAACCCCCTGATCGACCCTGCTCTGTGTGTGGCAGGGTACGGAGCCCCAACCCCCCTGATGGGCCCTGCTCTGTGAGTGACAGGGGGCAGCGCCCCAACCCCCTGATCAGCCCTGCTCTGTGCCTGATAGGGGGGAGCTCCCCAACCCCCTGATCGACCCTGCTCTGTGTGTGGCAGGGTACGGAGCCCCAACCCCCCTGATGGGCCCTGCTCTGTGAGTGACAGGGGGCAGCGCCCCAACCCCCTGATCAGCCCTGCTCTGTGCCTGATAGGGGGGAGCTCCCCAACCCCCTGATCGACCCTGCTCTGTGTGTGGCAGGGTACGGAGCCCCAACCCCCCTGATGGGCCCTGCTCTGTGAGTGACAGGGGGCAGCGCCCCAACCCCCTGATCAGCCCTGCTCTGTGCCTGATAGGGGGGAGCTCCCCAACCCCCTGATGGGCCCTGCTCTGTGCGTGACAGGGGGGAGCTCCCCAACCCCCTGGTCGACCCTGCTCTGTGTGTGACAGGGTACGGAGCCCCAACCTCCCTGATGGGCCCTGCTCTGTGAGTGACAGGGGGCAGCGCCCCAACCCCCTGATTGGCCCTGCTCTGTGAGTGACAGGGGGCAGCGCCCCAACCCCCTGATTGGCCCTGCTCTGTGAGTGACAGGGGGCAGCGCCCCAACCCCCTGATTGGCCCTGCTCTGTGAGTGACAGGGGGCAGCGCCCCAACCCCCTGATTGGCCCTGCTCTGTGAGTGACAGGGGGCAGCGCCCCAACCCCCTGATTGGCCCTGCTCTGTGAGTGACAGGGGGCAGCGCCCCAACCCCCTGATTGGCCCTGCTCTGTGCGTGACAGGGGGTGGCGCTGCAACCTCCCCATCGACCCTGCCTTGAGTGTGACAGGGGGCGGTGCCCCAACCCCCCAATCGGCCCTACCCTGAGCGTGACTGAGGGTGGCATCGCAACCTCCCGATCCGCCCTGCTCTGTGCATGACGGGGCGGTGCCCCAACTCCCCAATCGGCCCTGCTCTGAGCCTGACCAGGGGCTGCACCTAGGGATTGGGCCTGCCCTCTGCCACCCGGGAGCAGGCCTAAGCCAGCAGGTCGTTATCTCCCGAGGGGTCCCAGACTGCGAGAGGGCACAGGCCGGGCTGGGGGACCCCCCCTCCCCGCCGAGTGCACAAATTTTTGTGCACCGGGCCTCTAGTTATATATAAAAGTCTACAGTTTAGGCTGCATGGCTGGGATAGGAAAACATATCAGGAAGTCACACGCATAAAATTGGTATTTAAAGCCACAAAAATAGATGAATTGGTAGGGAAAGAATGTAGCCAAAGAAGAGAAGGGTTTACAGGACAAACCCTGAGGCGTGCAAGCAGCGGAAGAGAGGCCAGAAAAGGGTAGGGAATGAGAAAGTGGAAGTATGGAATCACATGATCTGAGAGGAAGCCCATATTGCAAGAAAGAAAGAGCAGTCAGCTCTGTGCAATACTGTTGAAAGGTCAAGTGGAAGACAGAAAAGTGACCACTGATTCTAGGGACATGGAAGTCACTTGTCATCTCAGGAGTAATTTTGGGGAGTGAGGGATGGAGGGAGGAAACCAAATTGGAGATGGGAAAGGTAAGTGGAGACAGATTCTACAGCCATTTGTTTAAAAAGGTAAGCCAGAGAAAGAAGAGCAAAATGAGGAACATCCTTCTACCCAAGATGTTCTCTGGAGTTACTCCAATCAAGAGTGGGTGCCCCATTCCCCAGAGGAATGTTGTGTGAAAATAAACCCACCAGGGAGCTTGAGCCCAGGGGAATCCCATGACGCTGATTCACTTCACAGAGGGAAGCTGCACACGATGAAATTCACCTTAACGTCCCATGATCATGAGCATTCTCCATGAAAAAATTTAAGCAGAAGTGACAGGGCCAAGTGAGGACATGCCAGCATGCTTTAGGACTTTTGGAAAGACTTGCGAAGCTGGGCCATCGACTACAGCCTTTGCACGGAATCATCTAAAGCACTATTCAGAGATCCCTCCTATCAAACATCACAGCCGAATCAGAATTTCCACTGTGATGATTATGTGGTTATAGACGCAGCCTTGGTCTGTGAAACATTAGCATGAAAAATATTCATTAATCACCTACTCATGACTAGGCCTAAATACAGATGGATTTGGTATGATTTGATTTATAGGGTGCTAAGCAATCCATCTATTTATTTAAAAACATCTTTCCTTGGTTGCATGAAAATCGCCATCATTAGAAGCCTTCCCTTGATCAAAAGACGCTAACTCCAGAAGATCCCCTTAGAAATACATACATATTTATAAAAGAAAAATATTAGCAAAGACGAATTTATTAACACTTTAGCATAAATTTATTTCTCAGACTTGTTTGGAAAGGCTGGGTCTCAAACAATAGACAGAAGAGTTGTGTTAAAAGGGAACATTCCTGTGGATTCTGACTCTAGGTAGATTGTATAATAGGAGCCTTGGGCAGGCAGCTCCAAACATGAAGTTCCTGCGCATCTTCGGGAGGAGAACAGCATTAATGTCTGAAAAGTATTATGAAGGTAACACAAAGAAATGCAAAAAGCATTTCTAAAAAATAGCAGGAAACAAATCATTCATGATACCATGACTAGGACAATTTCCATTTCATACTCTGGTACCTGTTTTTTTAGTGTCTCGGCTGCTGCATCACACACGCCCTCCATAATTTGATAGGAGTTGCCTTTACATGTTATTTTTGTATACACTTTCATTTGATAGAGAAATCTGTGCACCTTATTCTTTCTATTAAACATATCATGCACACTTTCTCATATTATTTCACAAAATTCACAAGCATTTTATTTAACAGCCATATAAAATTTCACCCCGTGGAAGTGTCCTACTTCACTTAAAAATTCCCCTGGACTTGAATAGTAAAGTCCTTTCTACTTTATTCTTACAGTGAATCATTCAGGCTTTAAGTAACATCAGTGCCCAAAAAACACTTCTTCTGAGTTTAAGATTACTTCTTTAGGATAGATTTCAGAAGTGGAATTATGGGTAAAATAGGAAAACAGTTTTAGAGTTCTTGATACAAACTGCTTTTGGTATAACATGGATTGTACCAAAATGAGGAAAACGGAGGAGAGCGATTTTGAATATAAAACTGTGGCTTCCCTACTGCTTTGCAGAGGTGGCTAGCTACATACAAGCTGGAACTGCGCCTGTCACTGTACATAGGGCCTGTGGTCCTTGCATTGAAGTGAGCACACTCTAGAACAGCAAACACTGAGATGACCATCCATGCACTGAGGTAATTTACTCAAAGGTGAAGACATACAAAAGTGGATGCAAGATAATCTAGGGTTAACTACAAGGTAAGACTAGGTTTGAAGCCTGTCCCTGAAAGTGGCCTTTTTGAAAGGTCTTATGAGTGACATTTAATTTGAATGTACACTGTCAATAGCAGTGGAGCTATCTGAATTTTGGGAGGCTCTACAGGTAGATTTAAAATTTATATTAAATGCTCAGATTTTAAAAAAATACATATACATATATGCATATAAGTTCTTTGGTTAATCTCTTCTCGGACCCCCTTTTCTCTGAGATCTGTCAGTTTGTGGCATGCTTCCATGTCTCTGGACCTATTTGTTCATCAATTAATTTTGTTCATTAGATTGCACATATAAGTGAGGTCATGTGATATCTGTCTTTCTCTGACTGGCTTATTCCATGGAGAATAGTGCGGTGAAGGCCTGGGGTTGTGTGGGAGCAGGATGGAGCAGGAAAAAGGGGGACATCTGTAACACCCTCAACAATAAAAATAAAAATACATATACATTTATATACTTACAAATGCATAATTTTAAGATGCTCAGACCTGTGGATCAACAATATGAAATAAAGATCTGGACACATGATTACAATTCAATCCATTTTGTGAAGAACAGATAAGAACCTACATTTTGGGGCAACCAAGTGAGCATTACTTTAAGAAGTATTTTTGGTAAAAATCAATGGGTGAAAATTAAGTGGTTGCTGATGGAATCAGCAAAGGCAGAGAGAGCAAGGCCCTATTGGCTAAGATGCCTCATTCTCATAGAAATGATATTAGAGGTTAAGCAATACATCCTACCCATTGCTCAAATCAGGGGAATGGTTTTCTATTGGGAATGCTTAAATGAAAAAGACTTCCTCTGGAGCCAAAGTGCTTATTGCATGGCAGTTTTTACTAAAATTAAATGATGAATTTCCTCATACATGTAAATCTTGAAGGTGACAGGCCTGCCTCTATATGATCCAAGGAAATCGGTAAGTGGAAGAGGTAGCAATGCTGATTTGGGGATTATTTCCTTCCAGCAGTGCAACAGCTGGCTACAAAAGAGGCCAGTGATTGAGATACATAAGCCCATTACCAAAAAGCAACCTGTTTGCACGTCACTCAAGCCTTCTGCAGTGTCTCTGACCTCTGTCGGGGCCCACGTTCTTGTTTCAGCCTTCGCTGGTCTGTCACATTAACTGTAATTGTCTACTCTGGAAAGTGTTTACATCTAAATAAAACATGAAGAAGTAAAAGAGAAAAGATGGAGAGGCCTAAGGAGGAGAGAGAAAGGAAAAGGGTGGAAAGTTATTTCACAACACACCACCGGAACCAGTGGATGAATTCTGGTGTCTAATTTTGGCGACAACAATCACTGGCGAAGCACGAAGCTGGCAACTACTGCTAATCAGTTTGCCACTGTCTTCAGATTTAATGCAATATTTGGCTCAGACGTTTTAAAAAATCCCTCATTCCAGCTAAAATATTTACACAGTTCTATGTGTCTCACTTAATGCCTGTTAAGCAATCGTCTTTTAAAACTCCACAGACACTTGTAAATCTGTCGGGAGAACTGTGGCCTATAAACAAAGCTTCATATAAAGCGGGCTGCACTGTCAATTCGCTGGGAGTCGGGATTTCTTAGATGCGTTTGAAAAAAAATGTTGAAAATCAGAACTAGTTTGGCGTGGGTAACGAAGTGGCGGGATGCTGTTAGTGGTATTAACGGGAAACCTCCAGACACTGACCTTGGCTATTTAAAGCCCCACTCTCCTGTAACCCTGTCATCGATCTGCCTCTCTGTTGAGTTATGGCGCAGGGAAAGTTACTGGTCCAGCAGCCCCGGTCATCTGCATCCCAGGGCCTGCCAGGTTAGAGAAGGTGAGGTGGTGAGGCTTGTAACAGGAGGCGAGTATATGGTTCCATGCCACTTGACTGTGATGTAAAAGTTTTAGGGAGGATGGGGATTCTTAGAGGAAAGGGGAAGTCCTCCCCCAGGGGGAGGCTAGGTATAACAGATTCTGAAATGCTTATTAAACACCCTAACATCGTTAGCCCTGATGTTAATGAGCCCAAGTGATAAAAGTTAAAGGCAAGGCAGGCCCAGCAGAGCTGTCTGCTGCTGGTCGGGGGAGCCCCAGGAACTTGTCCCTGTCTTCAAGATGAGTCAGGACCTTGTGATAGGACCTCGAGCAACTTGCCCAGTTGTTTAATTATTCCTATTAGACTAGCTGCCTTTTTATTTCTACTCCGTGTCACTGACTTGAACATGTCATTGAGTATGATTCACAATTAATTTTATAACACTCTAAGGAAGAAAAATAATCCACTTCAGTTTAAAAGCCCAACCCCCGCTTAAAATACTCAATTTTGGGTAGGGGGATAAAGAGAGGTATGCCCTGGATTAAAAAATAAATAAACAACAACAACAACAAAAAACTAGGTATTGTTAATTCCAAGATATAGTTACTCGAACAGGAGGTAGCAAAATACTTGTTCATTCTCTTTACACTATCACCATCAGAAAGGGTTTTGCAAATTATTTTGTGAATCTGCCGAGTTCACAAAACTCTGCTCACCTTCCCACCTATCACACAGGCAGCAGGTTTAATCGCTGTTCTTAGACACAGATTACTGCTCCTGCCAGAAGAGAGATCAGAAGAGAAAATAGGAATATGTTTCTCCCCTAGAAAACGAGGGCAACACTGGTGCTTAAAATGGGTTTACAAATGATTTAATATGTCAGCGAGTTTATTTAAAATTAGCAGCTAACTCAGCGCTTTGAATAAATATTTGCTGAACAAATAAACTGATTGAAAAGGTCAAACAAGGTCCTCCTGGTATTTTGGAGATTTTTTTCAGATACATGGGGATTTGATGGTCTTTTCAAAGACCATCAAAAATAGTCAAGAACAGTAGTTTTAAAATACAGTCAATGAGCAGTTTGAGTACATCAGCCATTCTAGATTTTCCTCGGGCTTTTCCCTTTCTGTGCATTATGGCACCGGGAAAGTTACTGGTCATCTACACGGAATTGTCCATAAACTCAGCGGCCTTTTATCTCTGTACTCAATGGTTTCCTGAAAACTATACCAAGTTCTCAACCTGTGTGATTAAAAGCGAATGGCTCTTAATGGTCAAGGGTGTCTCGAACCTCAGCCTGCGTTATGTGTCTCATTTTATTCCTCAGAAGCAGTGGTTCTCAACCTTCCTAATGCCGCGACCCTTTAATACAGTTCCTCATGTTGTGGTGACCCCCAACCATAAAATTATTTTCGTTGCTACTTCATAACTGTAATTTTGCTACTGTTATGAATCATAATGTAAATATCTGATATGCAGGATGTATTTTCATTGTTCAAGAACCAAAGGTTGAGAACCGTTGCTCAGAAGAACCCTGGGAGGTTGGTCCTGCTATCATCCCTATTTGTAGGTGAGAAGAGTAAAGTCTGAACTCAGGGATGTCCTACCCACTGGCCTTGTGCTGTCCTGCTTCCTACTCGAACCATCTACAGGGAAGTGCCAGGAACCACTGGAGTATCTACGAAAGTGCTTTGCGAAAGTTAAGGAACAAGGCAATGAAAGCTAAAAATCACCAAGCATCACCACTGGGACCCCTTCATTTTAAATGGGACAACAGAAGGCTGGAGAGGTTAGGTGAAGGGTAGGAGAAGGTCAGGTTATTCAATGGCACAGAGGAGACCAGAACTAGGGCTGCTGATCCCAGGTAGGTCAATGACCTTTCAACAGGTACTTAAAAAGTAGAGTTGCAGTCCATGACCTCTATCCATCTAAAAGCGATGCTACAGCCAAGAAATCTGAGAGAAATAAAGATATTGGCAAAACTCCAATCCTCTTTGCTGGGCTTAACAGGTATCCCTCTAACTTCCTTCATTTGCTAGTCTGACACATAAAGACTCCATTTGTGACGTGTGAATCCTCCCTAGGGGCCAAGATACACAATTTTTTTGGGCAAGAAAATATTTTGATATTCACAAAACCACCCACAAATCTATTTCTGTGAAGAAATTATCTTTTTTGTTGTTGTTAGGAAGGGTATTTTTTCCATTGATTTTTAGACAGAGTGGAAGGGAGGGAAGAGACAGAGAGAGAGAAACATCAATGTGAAAGAGACATATCAATTGGTTGCCTCCTGCACACGTCCTGACTGGGGCCGGGAATCAAGCCTGCAACTGAGGTATGTACCCTTGACCAGAATCAAACCTGGGAACTTTTAGTCTGAGGGACAATGTTCTAACCAATGAGCAAAACCAGCTATGCCTTGAAGAAAATATCTTGACCCCACACAAATTTATAGTAACACTAGAGGCCTGGTGCACGAAATCCATGCACTCGGGGGAGGGGGTCCCCCAGCCTGGCCTGTGCCCTGTCACAGTGCGGGAGCTCTGCAATCGATCACCCCAAAGAGGTAGGTCCCACCCACCCATCCGGGGCTCCTTGATGGATTGCCCCAAAGAGGTAGGCCAGACCCCCAGAACCCCCAGGCAGGCCTCCCCACATGGAGGCAGGACCCCCAGGAACCCCAGGCAGGCCTTGACGCGCAGAGCCAGGACCCCCAGGCAGACCTCGCCATGTGGAGCTGGGGGACCCCCAGGCAGGCCTGCCTTGCGGAGCCAGGGGACCCACCTCCTCCCAGCCAGGAGGAGTTGGGACTTCAAGGCAGGCTTCGTGCTGCGCATGCAACATCAAGCCCAGCCTCGCCCACCTGTGCGCACCTGCTGTGCACACAGCCATCTTGTGATGGCATGAGGGCATCACGGCTGATGACCACTTAGGCTTTTATTAGTAAGGATTGGCTTGGTAATCAAAAGACCCAAATTCTATGCCTGGTTGGGTAATCCCAGCCATATTGCTTCCTATGTTGGAGACCTGTTTTCTCCACTATATATGCCTGCATTACCCACTTCAAAGAATGAAGTTCTACATACAGGTATGCTATCACCATTATAATTACATTAACACTTTTTTCTTTTTTTGAATGGGACATATAGAAGATACTCTTGCCAACGACTTGCAAAATTAAAGCTATTTTCCATTCTTTCTACTCGTATTTTTTAAAAATATTTTTTAAAAGTTTATTGATTTTTAGAGAGGAAGGGAGAGGGAGAGAGAGAAACATTGATGTGAGATCATAACATTGATTGGCTGCCTCCTCCACACCCTCCACAGGGGATCAAGCCTGAAACTCAGGCATGTGCCCTTGACCAGGAATCAAACTGAAACCTCCTGGTGCACAGGTTGATGCCCAATCAACTGAGCCATATCAGCCAGGGCCTACTGGTATTTTCTATTCCTTCTACAGTATGCTGAAGGTTTGTAGCTGAAGGCTTCTCTCTGGTTTTCCTGGGCAATTCTTACCACAGTTGAGTAGAATCCTTATCAAGAGCAGTGTGCTGTTTCTAAACAAGTGGAAAAAGTTAAAATACTGCTGTTAAGTACAGGTGTGAGAGATCAGTGAAGACTGAGGAGACATGGCAACTCAACGCAATGTGGTGCTCAGGGTTGGATCCTGGAACAAAGACACGGCACTAATGGAAACACTGGTGAAGTCCAAATGAACTCTAGGAAGTTTAATTAACAGAAATGAATCAGTGCCAGTTCCTTAGTTTTGATGAATATATCACACCAACGTAAGATGTTGATGGGGGAACTGGGTAGGGGCTATATAGAAACTTTCTATACTATCTTTGCAACTTCTATAAATCTAAAATTATTCCAAACTAAAAAATTTTTAAAAAGCTCATTTTTATAAAGATGTGAGCACCCTGGCTGGGCAGCTCAGTTATTTGGAGCATTATCCCGACATGCCGTTAGGGGTTCAGTCCCTGGTCAGAGCACATACAAGAAGCAACCAATGAATGCATAAATAAGTGGAACAACAAATCAATGTTTCTCTCTCTCTCTTTCCCCCCTCCCTCCTTTTCTCTCTCTCAAATCAATAAATAAAAATTGAAGAAAAAAAGGTATGGGCAAGACAGATGTAAAAAACTATCTAGAAAGATTCTGTGTTGATATTTGCAAAAGCCATGACTCCACTTTAAAAATTCAAAAGGAAACCACAGCTGATCTATTATGGATGTGGAGTACGCAGGGAAGACCCACAAAACTCCATTCAACATATCTATAATTCAAGAAAAGGCCTCAGCCCTGCACCAAAAGACAGATGAATACTACTATATTTAACTTGTTTTAGATTAAAGGTTAAGGAATGTTATATTACTTACTATGATTCCTGATTTGGGCCAACTTTGTTCCATTAATCAACCATATTGGATAAGAATTCTACTTATAAAGATTACTTCTATATGGTATCAACATTAGTTTTTGAGGCACGGATTAATTTAAGAGAAAATCCTTGAGAGCCATTTAGAAAGAGAATACCTGAAGTCAAACCTGATAAGATTTTACAGTTGACTTTTAGACCCTGTATATGACCAGAATTCCAGGAATTTTTAGCTGTTCTAATTAATTAAGTCCAGGGAAGCCTTACTGCATAAATAGAACTGTAGAATGCACTGAAATAGCACAGTAATAATAATCACCTTAGAAACTCAGAGTTGGAATGCACTTTTAAAATCATCTAGCACAACTGCCCTCTTTAATGTTACCTGTCCTGCCCATCCACCATAACACAGTCTTCCAAGCAGAAGTGGGTGAGGCGCCCACTACCTCTCAAGGCCATCAGTCGTCCCTTTGGGCAGCTTTAAAATCTGTCTTCTTAAACCTTCTACCTGTTTATGCTCATTTGACATCTTTGCCCATAGGAAACAATCTAATTTCTCTCTGATAGCAAGGTCAGCAATTATCTGAAGTAAGCTTAGTCTTTTCTACCATTTATTCATTTTCTCATTCATTCATCCGCTCAACAAATATTGGTTGAACAGCAACTATGTGGCAGGTACTGACCAACGCAGTAAATATAAACACAAAAAAGGTCATTAGATCCATTGGAGAAGGGGAGAGAAAATTTAAAAATAAATAAATAAACAGAAAATAATACAGTATCGAAACTGTGGGCTATAAAAGAGAGAGACGATTCAAAGTGGCTGCTGAAGTTTGGGGGGTCAGGGAAGGCCCAGGGCGTGGAGCTATTTATATGAAGAACATTCTGGGCAGAGGGAATAGCTGCCCCAAAGGTCCTAAAGCAGAAACAAGCTCACTGGGTGGGAACCCAAAGAAGGCCTGCGAGGCTGGAGTTTATTGGGCAGGAGGGGATGGGGTTCCATGAGATGAGACGGGGAAGGTGGATGTGGGCAAATCGTGTAGAAACTTGTAAGGCACGGCTACAAGTTTTGAAGTTGGATTTTATTCCAAGAGCAATGAATATGAACCAACAAAGTAGACTGACCTGTGTGGTGTATGGAGCCTCTATTAAAGGGAGGGCAAGAGTGGAAGCAGGGCTACTGGTGAGGAACCTGGTGCGATGGCCCACACGTGGAGGTGGAGAGCAAGAAACTGATTCAAGGTGTGTTCTGAAGGAAGAGTCGATAGGATCTGCGTATGGACTGGATGTCAGATATAAAGGCACAAAGGGAGTCAGGAATAAGTGTTTTCCTTTTGCTCCTACTCTGCAAAGGGGCTTCCTTCATACAATCCCCCTCTCAAATAATCAGTGAGTGGGCAGGATACCCTTCATTTCACACAAGGACACTGAGAGGTGGGGGGTGACGCTGCCGGCCAAAGGTGACACAGCCTCCAAGACACGCATTTGAATTCAGGGCTTGTGACTCAGGCTTTTCCATGACAGTAGCTTTACTTCAATTATTTTATGTTTCTTGTTAAAGAAAAGACAAAATAAATTCTATTTACTGTGTTGATTTATAAATAAGGGTAAGAAATAAAGTGAAAACCGAGAGGAGGGAACCAGGGCAACATAACTCATCCTTCCCACCTACAGATGTCACAATTGTGGCTTCAAAGAAAAACACAAACTTCTTCCATTAATTAAAGGGGTGAATCGGGTTTCAGTTTCCGTGTCCCCTCTCCTTTCCATACAGCTTGGCTTTGAAGGCATTCCATTTGGGAAATGTGTGACCTTTACCCATCATGCTGCACTTAATTGAATGCTTTGCATCAAGAGTCACCACGCTAATCAACATTTACACCCACTGCCTTTTTGAAACTCTTACCCTAGTTCCTTATGTCTGTTTTGTTGAAATGGTTTTACAAAAATAAATCATATCAAAGTTTTTCTTTTATTATTTCTAAAACTTTGCTAGCAAAACTAAATATTTTTAACACCATGGCAACGCAGTCAGGACTCTGGCTAATGTATCCAGTCCGTAGCAGAGTTCAGACTCACCACACCACGGAAGTGGACAAATGGGCTAGGAGGAGGAAAGAGCCATGGATTAGGCACGGTCCATAATCATTCAAGGCATGTCTTCTGGAGCTTCCTAAAAGGTGATAAACTAGCCAGGCTTGTCCTAACGGATCAAGTTCCCCTCTCCGTTCTAGGACTCACCAATATGCACACATTGAGCAAACTGCATGACTCTGAATGAGATTAAGTAATACCGCCCTCACCTTCGCAAGTACTTCCTCAGCCATCTGTTCATCTGACCCTTCCTCTATCCCTCGGGGTTGGGCAGGCTCACCGAGGTTAAGTGATTTGTCAGAGTTGCATGGCTTATCATGTGGTTAGTAACAGGCAGAACTAAATTTTTCAACTGTATCTCTTATATCTCAGGCTGGTACTCCTTTCCACACACTAGCTTCCACTGTTGAAATTTAACTAAACTGTCACAAATGCTGTGTGTGGTTTTTTTTGTATATTTATTTATTATATACATGAACATAGTTAAAAAAAAAAAGAACTCTGTGCACTCGACATAGACCAGATCCCAATCTCCCGCCACACCCACCACATGTGGCCCCTCCCAATATAGCAGCACTGTGACGTTCAGACTAGTATTCAGTGTTGACATTTTTATGACTTTGCAAAAACAACTCCCAGTCCCAGCTGATATATGTAAATTCTGGTTAACTTGCCCTTTCTAAAACACTGCTGCCCAAACTACCTAATCCATAATTTGCTCTGCTTTCTATGCATTTACCACTAAATGGACTCCAAAGTTGTTACTAGTTGTGTAAATCCTGTCAAAGCGTTCAGATACATGAGACTGCATATTTCTCAAGAATCTTCTTCATGGTTCTTCTGACCTAATCTAATCTGGAATGTTTGCTCTTCGTGCCTGGTTGTCATCCTGAGCTCGCTGTCTGTGGGGCAGCCCTTCACCTCCCTTTCCCATTGGATTTTTTTTATTTCCTGTCATCTTTGTCTTCCCACTTGGTGGTAAAGCACATTCTCTAGCAATATCTTGAGGATGGTTGCATGGGAGATACGTTTTTTGAGAATTTACATGTATGAAAACACTTTTATTCTGCCCTCATATTTAATCAATAATTTGGTGGGATAAGATTCTGGAATAAGAATGATTTTCCCTTAGATCCATTTCTAGCTTCCAATGTTGCTGTTGCAAAGCCTGAAGCCATTCTGCTTACTAATTGTCCCTGTGTAATTTGTTTCCACATCTCATCCCTCCCTCTCCCCAAAAAGCTTTTCTTTTTGACCCGAGTATTCTGAAATGCTCTAACAATGGTATGGATATTTTATTCTCTGAGCCTTTTAAAATTAGGAACTTGTATCCATCTTTTTTGGAAATTTTCTTGAATGATTTTATTGACTAATTTACATATGGATACATATGAATATTTATGAATGCATATGTACGAGTTTACGTGTGAGTTTGTGGTGTGTATGAATCTGGTGGTAAAAATTGGATTGCTTCTCACCTTTCTCCACTCCTGGAATAGAATTCAGCTTTCTTGTTTGGCTAATTCATTTATCACTTGTCCATCTACAGAAATGTTGTGGTCATGGTTTTCTCTCTTGTTCTGTGTTCTTGAGCTCATGCTTTTAAAGAACTCTCTCTACTTTTGTTTTACTAATTTTCAAGAGGAACTGAAATCCCACAAGAGTGTTCAATTGCAATGAGTGTTCAGTTGGCCACCTCTTCTCAGTAGTCCTCCCAGAGTTTTCCAAAGTCTCCCTCTTCCCTTCCTAAAGCCATAATGCTTTTGGACAATTCACATGTGAATGGTTAAAGAGAATATTCACTTTCATGATGAGATCTAGTTGTTCTCTTTTCTTTCTCTCTTGAAGAAGGCATACTCTCATGGAGAGAAAGCCATCTGATCATACTAGCTGGTAAAAGTCATTCATCCTGCAGGGCTGGTTCCAAGCACAGAAGCAATGGTCTGCTCAGCTGTGTGACTTCACAAGTCCTGGAAGGTTCCTATACTTTCACATCTATGTCAGAAGCCATGTAATTCCACAAATGGAAGTCAAAACCATGTGGGTTGCCTTGGAGTGCCCCTATAGTACTCTGTTATTTGTCTGACTAACCACATTGGGATATGTAGGGACAAAACATAGGCTAGGTAATTGTCGGAGAGAGAGCTGAAGAGAGTGAATATGTTGGAGAAACCAAAAGAGATTGATAAGCAGGTCACTGGATGATGGAGATTACAACAGGTAAATTAGTTGAGCGGTTATGGGTAGAGAGAAGAAAAAGCCTAATTATAATCCAAAGATTATTTGTATTCCCTTTAGAAGATAAACTAGAGAACTAAGTGGGCCTTATTCTCCAAGCTTTATCATCCTAGATCATTTGTTAGTGTCTGAAGGTTGGGTCTGCAAATAGTAAAAGATTAAAGCATGATATAGTGGAAAGAGTATAAGCTTTGTAATCAGATAAACCTGTTTCAAATCTCAACTTTGTCATTGGTAGCAAAGTTGTTTCAACTTCCTTACTGTAAAAATGCAAGCAGTACTTGTTTTGAAGTAGTTTTAACAAATAGAAATGATGAAAGCAAATTTGGTAATTGATCACTAAATGGTAACTTGTCATTAGTGATTGTGGAAATGGACACGCACTGTACCCTTATATTTATTGCACTTGAGTCCATTGTCCACCCTTGCAGGGATTTTATCAGAGCTTATTTAGAATTGCCAGCACATAATGGTAATAAAATGTGAACCACCTTTTAGTAGGTTTTATTATTGCTGTGAAATTCTGGACAGATGTGCCAGATAAAAGACAGGACACCAAGTTAAATTTGAATTTGAGATAAACAAGAAATAATTTGTTTAGTGTAAGTGTGTCCCATGCAATATTTGAGACACACTGATGCTCAAAAAATCTTGTTTACCTGAAATTCAGATTTAATAAATCTGGCAACTCTGAGGGCACCCCATATTGCATGCTCCATTGTAGGTTCCCTGACTGTATTTATTGCAAATACAAAGGAACAGCCATTACAGACTTTCTTTAAATTGTTTCCTTTGCTTCTGAGATAATATCAATAGGCAATCATTTTTTTAAAATTCAGTCAGCGTGGCTCAGTGGATGAGCATTGACCTATGAACTAGGAGGTCATGGTTCGATTCCCCATCAGGGCACATGCCCGGGTTGTGGGCTTGATCCCCAGTGTTGTCCCAGTCAGGGCACATGTCTGGGTTGCGGGCTCAATCCCTGGTGTTGGGCCTACAGGAGGCAACTGATCAACAATTCTCTCTCATCATTGATGTTTCTCTCTCTTCCTCTCTGAAATCAATAAAAATATGTTTTAAAAAATTCTGTTTTGGGATCAGCAGTACTGACTGACTTAGTCGACCAAAGGCCACATTTTCATCCAAGTGTTGGATAGATACATAGATTCCAAGCCGGGGAGGAGCCAACATGGTTGCAGGAAAGACAGAGTCAAAGAGGCCGATGCAGAGGCAAACTGGAACTAAACACTGGATAGTGACCCAGGCTGGGTGGTTCAGTTGGTTGTAGCATCATCCCGTACACCAAAAGGTTGCAGGTTAGATCCTGGTCAAGGCACATCATACCTTGGTTGAGAGTCTGATCCCCGGTCAGGGAATGTATTTGGGAGGCAATGTTTCTCTCTCACAGCAATGTTTTGCTTATTTTCTCTCTCTCTAAAAATCAATTAAAAACAAAACAAAACATATCCTCAGGAGAAGATTTAAAAATAAAAAACCACACAAAAGCAGTCAAGAGCAAAATGAAGTACATGTTCTGCTAACAGCCCTTTCTGCCTTCCTCCACCATGGGGACACCAATGTTCTGCAGGCAGAATCCCTTCCAGATGCCAGCAGTGTTCACAGTCTCAAACCCCATAGATGGCGTTACACATATGTTGATATATATATGCGATTTGATATGTATGCTATTTTGTTGTATTGACAGCAAGCTTCAAAACTTCATATGTCAAATTTGCTG
>NW_005371823.1:1526401-1549450 GCF_000412655.1 Myotis brandtii | reverse complement strand
TGAGCTTCTAAAACCAGGTGAAACCGTTAATACTTATCGCTACTGACAACAAATAATCAATTTGAACCATGCTTTGATCGTGAACGACCAGAATGTGCCAGAAGACACGGCAAAGTAATTTTGCTTCATGAAAACGCACCATCACACATTTCAAAACCAGTTAAAGACACATTAAAAGATCTTGCCTGGGAAGTATTAACCCACCCACCGTATTCACCAGATCTTGCTCCTTCAGATTACCACTTGTTCCGATCAATGGCACAAGCACTTCCTGAGCAGCACTTTAAAACATAAGAAGAAGTGGAAAATTTGGTCTCTGAATGGTTTGCCTCAAAACAAGAACAGTTCTATTGGGACAGTATCCACAAATTACCTGAAAGATGGGGGGAAATGTGTAGCTAGCGATGGACATTACTTTGAATAAAGCACTTTTGATGTTTCTCTAGAAATAATTGTGTTTTCTTGGATTACAAAATCCGCCATTATTAACTGGTACACCTAGTATTTGCCCAGACACTTAAGTGAGCTAAATGGCAAAGGAGAGGACTGTGTCCACCTTTCAGGAGAAACAATAGGTAGTCTATTGCTTACCATGTAGTTTCAAACAGGAAAGATTTTCCAACATGTAAATAATATAGCTCATAGTGATTAATATTACAAATAATAGATTAATATGTAAAAAACTACAACTAATCCTTAATCATACTACTCTACCTGCCTATAACTGAGATTTGACTATAACTTATGTGGTTTTTTTAAAAAAGATATATATATATATATATATATTGATTTCAGAGAAGAATGGAGAGGGAGAGATAGATAGAAACATCAGTGATAAGAATTAGTGATTGACCACCTCCTGCACACCCTCTCCTGGGAATGGAGCCTGCAACCCAGGCATGTGCCCTGAGAATCAAACCATGACCTCCTGGTTCATAGGTCAACACTCAACCACTGAGCTATGCTGGTTTAGCTAAGATTTTTTTTAATTGTTTTTTTTTAGAGGAAGAGGAAGGGAAAAGGAAATATTGATGTGAGAGTGGAACATCAATGGGCTGTCTCCTGCACGCCCCCTACTGGTGATCGAGCCCCAACCTGGGCATGTGCCCTGACTGGGAATCGAACCAACAACCTTTCGGTACACAGGATGATACCCAACCAACTGAGCCATACTAGCCAGGGATATAACTTATGTCTTTTTAACCTGATTTTAATTGTAAAAATTTCATATGCATATCCAAATAGTCAAACTATTGCTACTACACCAGTCTTAGCCAAGGGCCATGAGAAATGTATAAATGTTCTCACTTCATGATTTTACATGTGTAGGTGTGTGGTTTCCTCCCTAATTCCCCTCTTTTACTGATTATAATGGTTTTGACTGTATGATTCTAAATAACAGGTTGGTATTTTTGGTGAGCCTTTAAAAGTGAGTGGAGCTAAATGAATGAATTCAATCTGCCATCTTCATCTGGACAACACATTGACTATAATTTAGAAAACCTACCACCACCCCTCCCCCCAACAAAAAAAACCTCTTTCTTGAACTGTTACTTTCATGTATGTATGAATTTATACCCTTCTATAATTTAAATTTTGAGTAGAATGTTTAGGAATTAGTGTTATACAAACAGAGGCTCATCTGGATGATATAGGGTTTATCTGGTCACTCCATTAAAATAAGGACATCAGAATGGGAAATGCCTACAGATGTATTGGATGTACTTCAATGTAAAGTTAGGTTAGAACTATTACTATTCAAACTTAAAATGAAAATTTTAGTAATTTTGAATGCCTAGACTATGCATTTCACACAGCATCTCACTTTAAAAAGGCTTAAAAGAGTTAACATTTTAGGATAAACATTTATCAGGTAAACATTTATAGAGTGGTAACAGATATCAAAAAAGTCAACAGAGACTCTTGCCTTTCCAAAAAATGTATAAGTGTATTTCCAAATATTTCTAAATGGTTCATCAGAAAGGACATGTTCAAATATATAGTCTTAAATATTTAGGGAAAAGGACATCATTGGAATGATCTTAAAACACACACAAACTTGCACCTCAGCCAACATTCTCAAACAAGTTTGTATATCTTACACTTAGGGTTAACTGCTAATTCCATTTTCCCAATTTATATATGCAATAACAGGGCTCAGAATGCATCATTTTCAATGCAGATTTAGATCATAGTTAGCTGGTTAAGTAGCCCACCCTTAATAACAGGGGTTACTAAGTAACTTTTGTTAGCTAATGACAATTTATTTTATTTTTTATTTTTATTTTTTAAATATATTTTATTGATTTTTTACAGAGAGGAAGGGAGAGGGATAGAGAGTTAGAAACATAGATGAGAGAGAAACATCGATCAGCTGCCTCCTGCACACCCCTCACTGGGGTTGTGCCCGCAACCAAGGTACATGCCCTTGACCGGAATCGAACCTGGGACTCCCCAGTCCGCAGGCGGATGCTCTATCCACTGAGCCAAACCAGTCAGGGTGACAATTTATTTTTATAAAAATAATTTTTAATTGATTTGAGAGAGAAACATCGATTAGTTGTTTCACTTACTTATGCATTCATTGGTTGATTCTTCTATGTGCCCTGCCAAGGGATCAAATCCACAACCTTGGCTTATACGGACAATGCTTTCATCAACTGAGCTACCCAGCCAGGGCTATTTTTCTTCTTAAACTTCTCAGAATAGAAAGACTTTTCAACACCTATCTGAAGAGTTCCTGTCTTATCTTCTAAAAAAAATTAATTAACCTTCTTACTTTCATAGCCAGAGTGAATTTTTCATAACTAAATACTATTGCAGGATGATGTGAAACAAATGTGGATTTGGGAGTGGTGACACCAGAGTAATTTTGAGTAACACTAGTGCTATTCATTTTGGCTTTCAGGCATCAACACTTACGAGAGGATGTGACCCACTCTGTTTACATGGATAACAACTAAGGACAGTGTGGTCAGGGAGTATTAAGAGCAACATTAATGGGCAAAGAGCATAATTGTTTATCACAGCTCCTCCTGTTAAGGTCATCCAGGAATGACGATTTAATAAATAGTTGTGTCTTTATATTAAAAACTTGATAGCAATGTCAACATCACTTAAGCTATATTTCACAGAATGTATGTTCTGCAACATATTACTAAATATTTAGTGAAATAAAAAAACACAAAACACGCACACACAATGTTTCATGTTTTAAGTTGAGAAATGCTGCTTTAAAGAGGGATAAATCGTGGTTTTTTTGTGTGTTCTTTTTTTAAAATTGCAGGACTTCCTAAAACCTTTAATAAACTCATGTGCACTGTGAATTCCTATGATGTGATTTCAGGACAGAGCATTTCCAGGTTTATCGGACTAGCGACTCTTTCTTTAGAAAGCACTAATTCACATTTTCTGCAGTACTGGTGAGCACTAGTACTTGGGAAATCCCACATCTGTGGCCTCAGCAATGGTGTGTGTGTGTGTGTGTGTGTGTGTGTGTGTGTGTGTGGTGTGGTGTGTGACTGGTATCAACTGGCACATTCAGAAACACACCTTTGGTGTGTTTGTTTTCTATTGCTACTAAAACAAATTGCCACAAACTTAAGTGTCTTAAAACAACACAAATATATTACCTATAGTTCCCATATATTAGAAGTCTAACCTGGGTCTCACTGGGCTGAAATCAAGGTATTGACAGGCTGCAATCCCTCTGGAAGCTCTAAGGAGAATCTATCCCTTGCCTTTCCCAGTTTTGGAGGCTTCTGCATTCCTTGGTTCATTGCCCACTTTCTCCATCTTCAAAGCCAGCAACATCGCATCTCTCTGATCATTCTACTGTACTACCTCCTGCTGACCACAGATAAGGAAAGTTCCCAACTTTTAAAGATCCATGTTAAAGATCCATGTGATTAGATTAGGCGCACTTGGCTAGTCCAGGGTAATCCCTCCATCTCAATGTCAGCAAAGTCCCTTTTTGCCATGTAAGGCAGCATGTTCACAGATTCCAGGGTTAGGGTTTGGACACCTTTGGGAGCCATTATTCTGTCTACCGCCACATGGGTCGATAATCATACCTTCAGAATTTTGGCCAGCAAGGTCGACGAAAGAGAGCAACTATTCCTACTGCTTGCTGGATTTCTCCCAACTATTACTTATAACTTCACAGTATCAGGAAAATCAAAATTATCATCTCATTAAGGGATGTAGAACAGTGAACAAAATATGGAACATGTTCCCAAGCACCAAGAACTTGGTTTGGTCTCCACAATGCAGAGAAGCGTGTACAAGTGCTCTGGGAATTCGATTCTCCACAAACAGCCAGCTGGCTGACCAACATTATGGGCCTGATTCTATAAGTTGTGCATTTTCCAGTAAGAGGTACTCAAATAACCCCAGTCGGCTTTATTGAAGCTTTCCTTTCTAAGGTAGTGTGCATTCTTGACCTTCTATGATGTATGTACTATAATTGTCCCACTTTGTGAGTGAGAGATTAATACACTCTATGGTTAATTGACAAGATCTTACTTTCACCAAACCAGTAAAAAATACATCTGATTCCAAAGCCTGAGGTCTTAATCTTATGCAATACTGTGTCTATTCACTTTTATAACCCATCTCTCCTACAGGTCCTCCCCCTTCTATCCCCAACCCAAGGGCTTCCTTATATGGTTCCAGGAGTGGGAGTAGATACAGTTATACTCATGCACACGTTCAGTGACGCTCTTTCTGTCATTTGTATCTTTATGAAGCTTTATGCCTTGATTATATGCCTTTCTGTTTTGATCTATGATAAGGTATGGAGACTGCTGGGCCACTAGCAGGATATGTCATGAGTACATGGCTTAGAGTCACATCTAGTTTTAAAATGTGGCTAGGTCATCACCTGCGAAGTAATTTAGCATGTTATGTGAGCATCATAAACTTCAGTTTCCTCTTATGAGAGATCGGCAATAATATCTGCTTCAGAGGGTCATTGTAAGGATTCAAAAATGATATATGCAAAGCACCTGATGGATAATAATAATGTATTATTATTATATAATGCAACAAACTGAAGTTGATACTATTATCATCAATTCCTTGCTGTGTTTACCTACATAAGAATGCTATTCAAAGTTCTTGTCTCTATGGAAGGTGCGTATTGAAAACCTCTACTTAAATCAGTGACATTTGTACAGCCAACAATCCTAGTTTCATTCTCATCCTATTGTTAAGGTGTGGTTCAGGCTACTCAAAACAAATTTCTTCTAAAGGGCCGTGACTGCCGGGAGAACCGGGGCCTGAGACTTCTTGAAATTTGCTAATCACATCTGGTTTAGCTTTAGACATTTTCTGGGGTTTTGCCAGCAGCCACGACATTTTAATGGCTACAATAAACCTCAAAGCCTCATCAAATCTTTGCTGTATGTGTGAAAATTATGTCCTCTTCAATTAAACATTCAATCTAGGCTCACACCAAGGCCTTATGGAAAAGGCGGTGAAACCTGAATGGGGACGGGAGATGAAACGGGCCGCCACGACTCTGGCCATCTTGCCAGATGGTATTTGGAAGAAAAAGAAATTCATTAGAGAACCAACGGTCTGTATTTTCTTTAAATATTTACTAGGTACCTTTCATGTGTTAAAAACACTGGCATCCCTAAAGATTAGCAGGGATTTTTTTGTTTAAATATTCAATGTGTGTGGGGGAGTCCCAGTTTCCTCAACCGCCTTTATGGTACTTCCTTGGTGAAGTCCAATACAAAGAAGAAAAATAACTGTGACGATCAGTTTTCCTTCCTAGGGCAGCCCCTCCAGCTGCAGAAGTTTGATATCTCCTTAAAATTGACTGAGAAAAGTGTCAGTTGAGTACTGAGATCTGCAATGACAGCTAGGATTTCCCTAGAGAAAATAAGATACACCAAAGTGGGGAGCTTTGGGGGAACCCCTGCCTGTCCACTGTCTTCCTAATTCACTCTTCTCATCCCTTTTGTTACTTATCATCTAACACACTGGAGCGTCCAAGGGAGGTGGCTGAGCCAGGATGCCCAAAAGAGGAAGTCCCTGGAAGGAAGGCCCGGGGAAGAGGAAAGAACACACACGGATCAGGCTTCTGTTCAAAAGACAAGAGGAGCGAGCAGGCCCAGGGTGTTAAAGGGGCCATGAGCTGGGGGGATGGGCATTCAAAGGCAGCCAAGGAGTGAACAAATAGGGGTCTTCGCTGCTACTGCTCACCTGCAGCCATCCTGGGGACTAGCCTGGGCCCTAATTCCACCCCCTTGAGAGGGACAGAGGAAACTACTCCATGATGGCTTACTCGGCTTTACTCAAGTAAGAATCAAGCTCCTCATGTTATACAAGAACAAAACTGTCATTTTTATTTTGTTGTTGTTTTTTTTTTTTTTTTTTTAGGAAAGGGAATAGAATAACCACAAGTCCACATATCGCGTTCCTGAACAAAGCATTCATTTGGTTGAATTCATGCTCTCAACCACATCAACAGGAGGGGGGAAATGTCCACATGTTCCTTTAAAAATAATTTACAAGGTAAAAATATTCACTTGTAACCACCGTCCTTATTTAAGCAAGTTTATGCCCAAAGTAAAAACAAATGGCTTTCCCTGACACTCCGAGCAGACCTTGCCCCTTCACTTCCAGTTCCAAGCTGTTCTCTGTCTAAGACTTGGGTTTCTGAGCACTCTTTCACAATAAACATTTTTTGAATGTTTATTTTATGTCTTAGTGTAAAAATATTCCTGGTTCAAGCTCTTCATTTCCTCAAGCTCGCCTTCTGGCACTCTGGGCTCCATTTCCACATTAACACGCTCCCTAAATCCTCCACAGAGCTCTTCAGTTGGAGCTACACAAGCTCCAGCGCAAGTATTTATATTCTTGGACAAGGAGATGTCTCCACAGTGAAAACACAAGACTCTCGAAATGCCAAAGGAAAATTCCTGCCCAAGAGAAGCATATTTTCACCTTTTAAAAAAGCCCAAAGGGCTTTCAGAATATTGTTTTGAATAATTAAAAAATGTAACATAAACTAAAATAGAATGTCTTGCCATCCTTATATATAAACCAAATATATAGGAACACGGGCGTGCATGTGCGCGCGCGCGTGCGTGTGTGTATGACAAGAAGAGGGAGCGGGTGTGGGAGCGGGGATGGAAGAGAGAGTGGGAGAGAGAGAAGGCAGCATAGTAAACTTGTTTAGAAAATGCATGAGTTTTAATCAGATAGAATTCAGTAAATCTGTTTTGCATCGCCTGCATGAACATAACTTCTCCAAGCCTCATTTTTCTTATCTGTAAAAAGAAAGTTAGTATAGTTCCTGCTTTTAAGTTTGTTATAAGAATTATATGAGACCACAGTAAGCATCCAGTAAAGGGTTTAGGCTGTTAATATTATTATTATTAAAATTATATCTATTATATGTTGGGAAATGTAGATATAACAAGTACTAACTAACACAGTAAAAGAGAGAGACATATATAAGTCCAGTGCCTCCAAAAAGTGCCTAGTGATGGAATGCTTTGTGAGAGCTGTAGCATACCACAGCTGAACTCTGCACCCATTCCATTCAATGAGCCACACACAAATAATCCTCTTAAATCATTTTTTAAAACTCTTAGCTATTATCATCATAACGGTACAGTTCCTGTTACCTTCCAGTTGCCTCTTCAGTTTTCTCAAGTCTTTGATGAGGTCTTCAAACTTGACTTGGGAAGCCAGAAAGAAATCTTGTGGTTCAGGCAGGGGGAAAATGCTCTTTTCTGTTCCTGCCTCCTAAAAGATATAGTGGAGAAAAGCACATTATACTTCCCAATTGTCACTTCCAGTTGAAATTCCAAAGCATTTCTTATTGAATGTTTGAATAAACATTGCAGCAACACTCCTCCGGGGTTCCTCAGTTTGGACTGGTTACTTTGAAGTGCTTTGGTGTGTTTCACAACATCTTTTTGCTCATACTGGCATTTAGATTGGCTATGGCATGGGTGAGGTTCCATTTTGCCTCATGAATGAAAGAGAAAATTGTCAGGTATGTCCTGATCTTGGGCACTCTATGTCCATGGAAAAGGGCATAGGAGGAACACATGAAAGTATTTAAATTAAAAGTCCCTGTTTGGGTTGCACATGGTAGCAATTAGAGAACTCAGCGTTGAGGTATGTCAATGGGTGTGAATTGGAAGGTACTGAGTAAGGCAGCACTTCAATGGAAGAAACAATCACCCTGCCTTACGCCTTTACCTACCTTCCTCTGAACCTTAAAGCACGCATGCGCACATGTGTGTGTGTGGGGGGGGGGAGGATTGAATTCATATTTGTAAAAATTTTCCAAATGTTGTTTGGCTACTCTTACCACATATTTAACGTGGGCATGACTGGGTATAGTTTTTGACAAGCCCCACAACTATCCCTCAAAGAGCGCCTGAGCTGAGAAACTTCTTGGAGGACAAAACATTCATCAGGCACATTGAAAGATAAACTGAGCCTCAAATTACTTTTCCAGTCTATCTGGCTTCTTCCTGGGTTGTTTAATGTAGCTTCGTATCTTGCTCATCTCAGACAATCCTCAGGTCTCTCCACATAGGCCACTTTGCCAGCTTTCCTTCACATTCCATCTTTCCTACTGCTATTAGGACTGGTTCCAGACTCTAAAACTGCTTTACAAGGCACTTTATGATCTGGCCTCTGTCTACATCTCCAGCCTTATTTCTACCTTCTCCTTATTTCTAACTCCCTTCCTCAAACTTTCTTAAAATAATAGGTCAGGTCATGGTCTCTTGCCTCTAGGCTTTTGTAAAACTTTTATATGAAACTGTTCCTTTTTCCAACCCTTGCCCAGAACGTCCTCATACCTCCTTATTCATACTCATCCTTCAAATCTCAAAACAGACATCACTTCCTCAAAGATTCCTGCTAAGTCCCAGCAACCAACTCTTGGTGTTTCCAAGAGCCCCATGTATTTACCAATCTCACAGGACTTATCAACATTAATTTACAAATTGCCTGTTATCTTGTACGTCTTCCCCACTAGACAGGAAGGCAGGAACTGTGCCTTGGTCTCCATATAGAATGTAACCTCTGGCCTCTCAATAAATTCTGTTTGGAAACATCACAGAAGAGCTACAAAACTCTGCTCTGGGAAATCTGTACCTTCAGCAGGAGACATCTAACTTACTTTCATATTTTCTTGTGGTTTCAGGATTCCCTTGACTCTTCTCCTTCCTTTAAAACCTTTAGCTTTACTTGGAATGATAAAAGAAGGTGGTCTCCTCATTTGCATAGGACAACATTTTACATGATCAAGGCACTTTTTTTTTCATCTTCCTATACTTATTTGACTACTTTAAAAACCATGGAAGCAGTATCTGGTCTGAGTGCCAAGATGGAACGACATCTAAGATGCTTGCCACAAAACTCCATGGTGATCTACACTGGAAGTACTCATGAATAATATCTCTTTCTATTTTCCAAAACTTTTTATCAAACTTAGTCCAGCTTCATTTTTCTTTTCTTTCTTTTTTTTTTAATTGAGAAAATGCTGCTGAGCCAATCAGCCTGGTAGTAGTTCTGGTGAAATTTGCTCAATTAGAGTTCAAAAGACATGGCTCTAGATGGGTTTCTTTAAACTTCACAGACCTAGACTTGGACCCAAAACCTGGCATGAGTGGAAGAAAGCCTGGAACAGAAGTCACCTTTCTTCAGCTAATTGCTCATCACTACTAACCACAGAAATCATCACTTACGCTCCTAAAGGGAGAGGATCGTTTAATAAATCATACAATTTTACGCTCTTGTTGAGTGAAATGCATTTTGCACAGTGAAAACTAGGGGAGGACCACACGAATGTTGACTTCTTATTTTTCCTAAGCCGGACCATTCCAAATTTGAAACTATTCTTACGGTAAGATTTTCCTCTGGGAAGCTGATTTCACTGGGTTCGGCTTTCTTCAACGAGCCGTATATCATAGGCAAATCTCAGTCTTCCTACACAGTGCATCTGACTTGGTTGAGACAAATACCAGGAGGTATATCTGCTCATGTCAACCTGGGATTAGAAAGGTCACCTCTCACAATGCTTCTACCACACTGGTACCTGTTGCCAGAACTTGGGGTACGGTAAGTACATATTGCCTGAAGCAATATACCTCCCCTCTCTACCAGAAAATAGCTTTCACCTCCTCATACCTAATTCTTTACAGATGCCTCTTATTACATTCTTGTCAATATTTGCAGAATATACAACTCAGCAAATATTTATCAGGCACCTACATTACAGACACTAGAAAGAGACAATGAGTTCTGGATCTCAGGGAGCAATACCAGGATGATGGTAATTGCTCATTGATATCTGTAGATGAGGTAGAAAACATATTTTAAGTGAGTCATGCAAACAAAGTGTTCCTGGGCTTAAAACGAGTAAAAGACAAGGAACTGAGCAAAGCCCTCTTGGAAGAAAGGTCATGTAAGATTGCAATATTTTTTATTATATCTTTTTTTCCTTTTACAAAAGTGACACATGTTCATTAGGTTTAGTAATTAAAAGAAAGAAGAAAGTAAAAATCTCTTACAATTCTACTATCCAGAAATAATCAAACATTTTAATATATATCCTTCCAGGTATTTCTGTGTGTATTTATATTTACATATTGGAGATCACAGTATATATTATTCTAAACACATTTGTAATTTAAAAGCAGATCAAGAGCATTTTCCAATGCCAGTAAACATTCTCTTAGACACTTTCCATGGTAGCATATTCCATTGTATGACTCTAGCATAATTTATTTGACTTAGTTTCTACCTTTGGACACCTACTAAAAAATTCCATGATATTTTGCTACAACAAATTATTTCAAATAAAATAGTGATACATGTCCTTATTTTTTCCTTAGGATAAAACCCCTAGAAATATGTGTAATATTCCACATATTCATAGGGCTTCAGATACAGAATGGTCAAAGTCTCACTAGCCCATACAGCACATCTGAATTAGGAAAAGGGGTCCCTGGTAAGCAGACACAGCTCTCTGGGCAAACAGCTTGACAAGCACATGATGAGAAATTTTTTCAAGGTACCCATTACAGACATAGAGTTTGGTGAATCCAGAGCAAACTAGATAAGGGTCTCATTTGACCTATAGATCTTAAACAGATAGGAACTCAGTCAATCATACAAGACAGACCCTAGAAAGGCTGGATCAGTATAGATTGCTAATTCTATACATACAGTTGGCAATTTATATCTTCTATTTGTTTTCTGTGGTTACCTGCAGTCTGTTTTGCCACTATTTTTAAAATGAGAAGGAATGAATTGATATTTGCTTATTGCTTCTGAAGAGCTCACTATATAAACTTTTCCCCCAAAAGGTATTTTAATTATTTTAAGAGATATTCATAAGAAAAAAGAGAAGTTTTATATAAAAAGGCTAGTGACAAGAATAGTTCCAATTAGGGAGAACATCAGATGTAAAAACACATCAGGAAGAAAGCACAGGGTGTGTTTGGAAAACATCAAGTCTTGAGTTGAAGCATAGAATGTGCATAGAGGAAAAGTAATAAAAATCTGGTTGTAAAACACTGGCATTAAATTGGATAGAGTCTTAATTCACTTGAAAAGGGGGAGCCATTTTGTTTTGGAGTAAAAAAGTGATGTGAAATGATCAGAACTATAAAATGTAATCAGGCCACAGGCCGTGGGATGGACTAGAATGGTGGGGAAGCCAGCCAGGAAGTAATCGAAATTCCCTAGGTGAGTTATCATAAAGCCTGAATGGGCGGGGGTCACTTAGGATAAAAACCAGGGAAGAACATGACAAACAATTTGAATTGAAGGACAGAGATCAACAAAAGAAAAGCACCATTTCATGTCTAAATGACCAAAATTATAATATCCTTAATAGAAACAGGGGAGAAGTGGAGGGGTGGGGTGGGATGAGAATCCTGGTTGTAGATATATTGAGAACAATTAGATAAACCCACCGGGAGTGCAAGAAAGAGAACTATAAACCTCATCAGTGCTGTTGTAGATATATTGAGAACAATTAGATAAACCCACCAGGAGTGCAAGAAAGAGAACTATAAACCTCATCAGTACTTAGCTGGTCGTCTGGATGAAATTGCAGGCCTCTTAAAACTAAGGCTCTGGCATCTTTACTTTCCTTCCTTCAGTACCTAGGAAAAACTCTGCTTCCATGGATAGTTAAGCAGGAGTCCTGACAACATTTTCCGGAGACTTTTTCCATTCATCTTGATTGCTAGATTTCTCAACATCTTACAACAGTACCTCTTTCTTCTCAAAGCTAGGACTCCTTGTTCTCAATTTAATGAGGAGGAATAAAATGCAGAAAATTATGCTCAGGTAGATTCTCACAGAAAATGTTATTTCTAATTGCAAATGTAATTTAAGCAAAGAGGAGGGATTTCAAATTCCACATCTGCAGCTTGTTCCCAGATGAACATTACTGAGAATGTATTGGGCATTACTGAATATTAATTTCCTAAATTTTGGTCTGCATTCCAGAATCTAGTTTCAAATATAACCACTTACTGAATGGCTAGACTTCACAAAGGCCCTGGCAACCTGGTCAGAAGGCACCAGGATACTGGGGGTTTCTCCGAAGGTGTGTCACACAACGGAGTGAGAGTCAGTAGACCTGTACCACCAAATAGAGCTTCTCTTCACAATTGGCTTCAGTGTTTCCATCTATAAACCAAGGAGGCTGGCTAGCTCTCAGATTCTATGTTGGACTTGAAATCCATCCATCCATCCATCCATCCATCCATCCATCCATCATCTGATTGCTGAATGCCAACAATGTGTAAGAGTTGAAGCCCCATTTGTGTAGTTTTCCACATAATGCCATTTCTTACCTGATCATAGTAACGCAGGTAGTATTTCACGACATAGTCCACCAGATTAATCCCATTATCCTAGGTTTAAAAGAGAAGCTTAAATGAAAATCATTCACATGAGACTCTGCTGTATTATACAGCTGAGAGCCAAAAATCTCAGTTTATGACCTTAACACTTTTAGTTTGTGATACCTGGTCCTAATTCTGAGACCGGCAAGATTTCTCTCTCTCCTCCTTGTCCCATCCATTTTTTATGGCATCCATGCAAAGAAATAACACTACACTGCTCTTTGTGGGGTAAAAATCCCCCAAATAATCCATAAGACCTCTGAGGTCATGGCTAAAACCAACAAACAAACAAAATAAATAAATAAAACAGTCTCTATATTTTCTGGCATAAAGCCAAGACAGGAGGGGGCAGGGGAGTGCTAAAGGGAACCAGGGACTAGAACAGAAAACCATCCCTCCCTTCCCACCTTTCAAAAGATGTGTGTTCTTAATGGTGTGAAAAACAATCAGGACAGCTTAAAAGGAATGCCATGCCACTTTATGACCCTGGGAGGCCAGGCCCTCCCACAAGGCAGCCTTTGAGTCTTGTTCACATGGATCTAATTCTAATTTGCCTCTGTGTTTCCCCTCCCTCCACTCCCACTGCCCCCCCATAGGATGCCTAGGTATGGCTGGTTGTTTCTAAAGAGGTGGCTCTGCAGGGGTGTGGAGCCAAATGATAATCAGGCTCAGAGAGTTTGACAGTAACGTCCAGCCTGATTGTTGTGGGCAAAAGAGTAAGTCAAATGCTCACCTCAACATTGGTCCATACACAGGAATGAATAAATTACAAGTGGCCAACAACAAATTCAAGCCTTGTGCTAAGGCTAATATCATATGCTGTTTTATTCTCTCACTGCAATTCAACATCTAATTGCATTTTAAAGCAAACAAATATGTAGTGGGAATTTTGCCCTCAAAATAAGATCAAACATTTAAAAAAAAAGCTATTTTATTCCAAAGTCAAAAGAAAGCAAAGGAAAAGTATATTGTTATGGGGAGGACGGAGATAAATGGAACAATCAGAAATAGGTTTTCTTTTTTTAAAATTAAAGGGATAGAGGGAAAATAATGGCAGATCATAGACATTTATTACAAAACAAATAAATACCCGACTTTTGACATCCTTGAGTTTGGGCAGAATTTCTAAGCTGTATCCATCTGCTTGTCCCCGAGTCCTATTTCCTCCATTCATATAATTTCCAAAAGCCAGAATGAGAGCTAAAATATCCTTCACACTCTTCATTTGCAGCAAGCCCTGTGATGACAAACACTAATGATTATGCAGCTGAACTCCAAATATAACTATGTCCATTCAACAACAAATATTTATTGAGTACCCAATAGGCTATTTGGTGGCATGTTACCAACAGAATTAACAGTTAGCAAGACGAAAATAAACTTTAAGCCTTAAGTGTCTTTTAAAAAATACATTAAGAGTCATCATTTCCTATCCTTTCAATGAATTATACTATGTGTGGGTTAAATATTAGTATTTGTATTTCCATTTGAGCCAGTTTTATTTTGTAAATACTTGAAAGTATTTATAAATTCAGGAAAGAGAGTTGTTATAGTTAGGCTTCACATTCGATGACTTGCAAGTAGAAAGGGGTTTAATATCATTTGAGGATCTGTTTTTGGACTATTATCTATGTAAACAGTACAGTTAAGTGTAGGGTAGTTATAATAACATGTCAATTCTTCCTTATTTGTGGTTCTAACCCTCAGAGGTGAACTACAATCATGTAGTTCAAGGCCAGAGGCCACCTGTATTTAGTATGTCTATTTGCTGATATGTCTATTCACTGTTATCATTCCAAGCTGCTTAGAGTGTTCTTCGCTCCCCATTTCATTTGTTCTCTCTCTCTCTCTCTCTCTCTCTCTCTCTCTCTCTCCTTCAAGTACAAACTTCAAATAGATACTTTTCCCCTTTCTCTATAGTCTTAGTTGGCTTTCTTTTATTTTAGGAAAAGAAATCCAAATGCAGCTCTAGGCTGACTTCTGCTCCTGACTCTCTGGGCACTATTAAAGGGTACATATTATACTTTGGTATATATGCCTTCCTTACTGAAATCTTTTATATTTTAGAAAGAAAAAAATAATGCCTTCAGATAAGTAACTAAGTATTAAACTAAAAGCTACAGTATTTGTGGAGAGTGTTCTTAAGGACATGGGTCACTGGGAGAAAAAGTCAAATGCTAGAATTTAACTTTATAATGAATACCAATGTGGTAAAGCCAACAAAAATTTATTTGCTCATCACTCATTATCATAATCATTTGTTTCCTTTAACAAATATCTAGAATCTTTTTATTTCACTATGTAGCACATTTCAGATGATCAAATTCATGGGTCTGAGGCAAAACCTCTTTTGTAATCCAGAAAGTGAGTAAAAAATAAACTATACTATTTGGGTTGGTGTTAAATGGCCAGTATGTACATTGGAATATTTGAGAAAAAATCTGTAAGAATGCCATTTTTTCCCCTTCTCTACTTTTCTCTCTCCCTCTCCCTCGTACTTCATCTGCATGCACACACATACTCACAGCTATACTTAGAAAAACACACAATCTTAAACCCAAAAAGTTTTGGCAAAGGGACTCTAGCTGATCTCTCCCACTCACAGCTTCCTCCTTTACCCCTAATAAGGACAAAGTTGTCTTTTTAAATTAGACAGCAACATACCTTAGAAGCTCGTGTGATGATCTCTACCTTTCGATGCAAGGAGGTGATGCCTTCAGAAAAGACAGATCTGAAGATGATACACTGGGCACGCTCAGCAAAATTAGGGATCTGGGCTAATTCACGTAAAAATCTGTAAAGATTAAGAAGGAATCATCTAGCTTCATATAAAATCACAAGGAAAGTAAAAAGACAGCTGGAAAAGATCTATCATGAGAGCATTTCTTATTTGACAATTAGATTAACAAACTTAAAAGGTACCAGGGTAACTTAAGCAACTCTAAGGCGATGTGTTCTACTGTGGAAAACAAAGCCACTTTTCAAAAAATGGGTTTTTATGGTAGTAAATAAATGCATAGGGGCCAGTCAGCATAGCTCAGTGGTTGAACGTCGACTTATGAACCAGGAGGTCACGGTTCGATTCCGAGTCAGGGCACATGCCTGGGTTGTGGGCTCGATCCCCAGTGTGGGGTGTGTAGGAGGCAGCCGATCAATGATTCTTTCTCATCATTGATGTTTCTATTGCTCTTTCTCTTACTCTCTGAAATCAATAAAATACATAGTTAAAAAATAAATGCCTGGTATATAAATTACTTTAGGAACAGAAAATTAATGCAATTATAATGAACCACAAGTTATCTATCTCCTGCTACCCAAATAGGAGACTAAACCCAAATGAGAAGTGTTAGACTTTAGGGCATGAGAAAATATATACAATATACTTGCTGTATAATGCAGCATTCTCTAAGGATATATTTATACAGGCTGAGTAAAGTGAGGACTGGAGACAAGTGATACAAAATCTCTTAAGTGAGATTTTTGCTTAATGAATTAGATAATAGTCGATAATGTCCCTATTTTGCAGATATTTGTTTACTCTTCCACATCAACTTACCTATATAAACAGAGCTCAGAGCTCAGTGCTTGGAACAAAGCAGCACTCATTAAGTGGACACAATCTAAAGCTGCTTAAAAACTGTGGCAAGGCAGATCTTAAAGCTAAAGGCGAGTACTAACCTACACACAAAAGCTCACTGTCTGAGCAGTTGGGCACCGGTGCCCTTTGCAAAATTAAGTTGGAAGAACTACATACTCTCCTGGCCAATCACCAGAGGAAGGGGCATAAAACTAAACGGGTGGAAAGAGTTGGATGTGAACTCAGAAAAGGAGAGAATCCACTAACAGCAATTAAATTCATTTTGGGGTCGAAATGATTATTACCTGATATTTCTGAAAGCCTCAGTCAACTCATAACATCATTACTTTGACATTTTGCAATCTCTGCCCACGAATGCTTGCGAAGCTGGGGCCTCCTTCTTTCCATGCCTGAAGAAATTCCCTTAGCTAATACTCGGTGCCTCTTTTTTTTAGGGAGCTCTGGGTGTTAATAAGATTCTAATGATCAGCTGTTTTTCTTGATTGGATTTCCTATATTTAATCTTCTAAGGCTTCTAAGCCAACTCTTCTAGTGTTTTTTTAATTGATTTTTAGAGAGAGGAAGGAAGAGAGGCAGAGAGAGAAAAACCTCAATGTCAGAGCGAGACATCTATTGGCTGCCCACTGCATGCCTTCCACTAGCGTTTTAAGCCACAACCTGGGCATGTGCTCTGAACGGGAATTGAACCAGGGACCCCTCTGTGCACAGGACAACACCCAACCGAGCCGCACCAGCCAGGGCTCCTCTTCTTTTTTGTTTTTAAATGACACAGAGATGAAGTAAAGAATACCCATAAAGAAGCCACACCTGTGTTTTAAATTTCTGTAATGGATTATTATGAAAATCATGTAATGGGATATAAAACCCATACGATTTCTGATTAGGACAAGATGAAGAAATTACATGTTTATGTAAATTGTTTCTTCATAAAATTAGTATTAAACCACTGATTTATTTATAACTGGAATTAGGGGTACCACCAGTTTTCACAAATGTGAGTAGTAAAAAGCTTGCGGGACAGGGGCATTTGGCACTGTGGTGACTCAGGGAATTTAGTTACTCAGATGCTGCTGAGAGCTACCTCAAGGGGAGTGCCCTGCATTCCTTCCTCTCCCAAATGTGACCGTGAGGCTCTATTCCCAAGCAGGACCTGATCCCCAGCGTGTGCACACTTCCTAGAGCAAATGAACACAGAGTGAAGCATTTACAGAAACTGTGTAAGAGAATATACTGCTCAACACCTCAACTCAGCAAGAAGGACACAGATGAAAAGCGCATGTTGCTTGAACAATTACTTATAGCTAGTTTCAGAACAGGAGGTTCAGGACCAATATGAGGAGACAAGCCCATAAGTTCACCAACTTACGTTACACAGCAAAGTAGAGTGGCAAGGCTGTCTCGGATTAAGGCTCCCTGGGATCCGGGCTAGCACCAGGAAGGCCTACAGACTCTCAGAGCCAATGTGCTGTGCGTCTGACACATATGCAGAGTTGGAGGGGGGAGGGAAGTTCAGGAATTTTACATTTTTGGATAGAACTGTAGGAAATGCATCACAGAAAATAGCAGAGCATCAGTCACCAAGACTGATTTTGGTCTGTCCTCAGATGCGTGTGAAGCATTTACAGTGTGTCAGGCACCATGCTAGGACCTGAGGACAGAATTTTACTTATACACAGCACCTTCTTGATAGCCTGAGAAATAAACCAACATTACCATGGAGTGTGACAAGTGCTCCCAGTGATGGGGCTATAATAGGAGCTACGGAAGTCACACGCAGGGCACAAAGACAGAGCAGTGAGGGACCGGGTCAGCCAAGGTTCCCTGGAGCTCTCTCTGGTGCTGTGCAGAGCCTAGATGGCTTGCATGATATTTGTGGGGGAGGCGAGGAGGAGTCAGATGTTAAAATGGGGCATGGTGTTCTAAAGAGTTTAAACTTTGCCTAAATGAATGTAGGATTTTAAACAGAGGAGTGACCCTTTCAGCTTTTTGTTCTAGAAAATCACCATGGCCCTGGTTGTCTGACTGATTGGCGGTGACGGCAGATCTGAGGCTGGAAGACCTATACAACCGCAGTTGCAATATTCTAGGAGGGCCTGCAGTGTGAATGGAGAGGGAAAATGGATGAGAAAGCTACTAAGGCAGCAAGAACCAGAGTAACTGACCAATCTCAAAGGATTCTGAGTAGTGTCCACAATGACTTGTAAGTTTTTGACTTGGATACCTGGTGGAATGTGAAGTTGTGATATAATGGGGAAGCGAATTTTGGGTGGGGGGAGATGATTTTATGTCACATTCTGTCCAAAAATAGCCATGCAAAGCCATCCGAAATCATACCATATTCCTTTCCCATTTATCTGGGAAAATATCAGAAGGTTAAGTAACCTCAATGGCCATAAAGCAAGTGTCTGATAAATATCTTATCCCCCAATTGTGTTTTATTCGCTACCCATAAGAATTCTGAGTTTCATACTTTGGGTCTTGGTACTTAAGAATATTTATAGATTGATTTCCTTTGGACTTGTCTAACTTTATACCCTAGTACCAGTAATAATTAGAACTACATACCCCCCAAGGAAGCCTTTCTTTCCCCAGGTTAGGTTCATTTTCCCAGGAAGAGCTACACTTTCAGCCTGTATATAGGAGGGGAGTTCTACACCTCACATTGTGTTGGTTACTCATCCACAGTAGCAACTCAGCTGACAGGTGGAATGACGTAATGTGCCCATTGGTTTTAAGAACCTAACATTTGGTTTATCATCCCCCAAACCCCCGAATGGTATTATCTCAGGTGTGTGTGCGCACACAGGGCTGTGTACAAAACATCATTTCATGTTGTAACCTGTGTTCTTCCATAGAGGACTCCACTCTCAGAGCCTTGTTTCAGAATCTATGTATCTTCCCGAGGTAGCTGTGGGCCCTAGTGGAGCATCCCGATAGGCTGTATATGGTGTCCTCACTCGGCCACAGAAAGCTTGCATCAGGCCCAATCAAACCCAAATCTCACCTCACCTCACCTCACCTCACCTCACCTCACCTCACTACCTCAAGGTAGAGTGTAAAGAGTCAAGGGCCATCTCTGAAGGGAGCTCTCAACCTGGTCCAGGCGGATGACACCTTTATGGGAAATGGCTTTCTAAACCTGGCACTGGGGTGCAAGAAAGCTGATGAGGTGAGTAATGAGGCCAGTCTCTCCATGCTATGATTTATAGGACTGGGCACCACACAGTTCTTAGGAAATTGTAAAGCCAAGACTTCATATTTTCCAGTATGTACAACATGCGTATAGTCAACTAACTTGGAGCTAATGGCAAAGGAGTTGCCAGAAAATCAAACTCTGGCATAGATCAAACAAACGCTGTACTGTGCAGGAGATCGAAAGCAAAGGTGGCATTCACTCAGGCCTGAACTCCCCATCTCTGTGCCTTTCCCTCCAGCAACTGAACCCAGGCACATCACCTTACCAGGACAACACACAGGCCTCTTTGCTATCAGTCACAACTTAGCATGTCCAGGAAGCTGTTACAGTGACCATTTACAAACTTTAAAAATGGGCTTCAATCCAGATCATCGGGAGAGAAAGCAGGAATAATGAGTTATATGTATCCCTGGCTGGTGTGGCTCAGTTGGTTAGGCATCATTCCAGGAATTGAGGGGTCACTGGTTCAATTCCAGGTCAGGGCACATGCCTGGGATCCCCACTGGGGTGTGTGCAGAAAGTAGCTGATTGATGTGTCTCTCTCCTCCTCTCCCTTCTTCTCTCTCTAAAAATCAATTTAAAAATCTCAAAAAAAAGTTATATGTTTATTATCTGCCACCATTATTGTGTCCTGGCAATTAACTTTGAAAAATAATGCTAGAAAGGCATTCACACAAAAGGAAAAGGGGAATACTCCCAGTAACAAAAACCAACTGTTCATTTCACTGGGTCGGCCATGCCCATAGCTTAGAGCAGGTGTTGAAAATTGCAGCCCAGAGCCAAATTCAGCCCACCACTTGTTTTGTATGGCCCATCAACTAAGAATGGCTTTAACAATTTTAAATGGTTGAAAAACATCAGTAGAAAGGTAACATTTCATGACATGTAAAATACATCAAGTTCAAATTTCAGTGTCTGTAAATACAATTTTATTGGGACATAGTCACACCCGTTTGTTTATGCTTTTGCACTACAACAACAGGCTTGAATAGTTCCAACAGATCGTATGGCCCACAAAGCCTAAAATAATTACTATCTGGCTCCCTACAGGAAAGGTCTGACAACTCTAGGCTTAGAGTATCATTGCTCAAGGTGGTATAGTTGGCCCTAACCAAATGCTTGTCCTTGTTAGGGACTAAATAGTTGTGCCCCCAGTGATGAGAGGTAATTAGGTCATGAGGGTAGAATCCTCATGAGTGCAATTAATGCCCAGAGACACAAGAGCTTGCTTCCTCTCTTTGCTTTTGACCATGTAAGGCAGCGGTTCTCAACCTGTGGGTCGCGACCCCTTTGGGGGTCGAACGACCCTTTCACAGGGGTCGCCTAAGACCATCGGAAAACACATATATAATTACATATTGTTTTTGTGATTAATCACTATGCTTTAATTATGTTCAATTTGTAACAATGAAAATACATCCTGCATATCAGATATTTACATTCCGATTCATAACAGTAGCAAAATTACAGTTATGAAGTAGTAACGAAAATAATTTTATCGTTAGGGGTCACCACAACATGAGGAACTGTATTAAAGGGTCACGGCATTAGGAAGGTTGAGAACCACTGATGTAAGGATACAAAGAGAAGTCAGCAGTCCTATTCTGGCATCCTGATCTTAGACTTCCAGCCTCTAGAACTGTGAGAAATAAATTCCTGTTGTTTATCAGTCAACCAGTTTAGGGTATTTTGTAATAGCAGCCCAAGCTGACTAAGACAGTCTTCAAATACTCCCCATGGCCTTGTCAGTGTCCAAATATTCCATTATTAGTCACTTTTCAGTGATTAGCTTGTTAGTGGGGATTAGTTTATTGTATTAGGAAATAAGACTTGGGAGTGGACCACAGAATCCCTCAGCAGTGGGGGTTGATAAAGGGCAGTGGAACTCTATTTGCATTAATTCACAATATTACTAGGCTTCATGAACTAACTGCGGGGGGATGGGGCGGGGGGGAGTCCTGACCTATGCTGCATGTGAAAACAATTCACCCAAGGTTCCCAAAATTATCATGAAGGTTGGTCAATAACTGAATAACCCTAGAAATCTCCTACTCAGCCCAGGCATCCAAGGGGCGAGGTGCATTCTAGAGCAGCGGTCGCCAACCGGTGGTCCGCGGGCCACTGGTGGTCTGTGAGGTCTGAAAGGTTGGTGACCGCTGTTCTAAAGGACCCAAGGGCAAAGCAGGAAGGTTTCTGTACAAGCCACCGAACCTCAGATGCCTCCAGGGCTGACTTGTTAGCCAAAACTTGATCACTCTTCTCTTTGTTTCCCACCCTTGCCTCCTCTAGGCTGAGAGGGGTGGCCTGAATTGGATATGAAGCACTCAAAACAGCAACAGGCAAAGGAGCCCTGTGGTTGCTCTGGACTCACTGCACATGTGCACAGAGTTTGGACTTTGAGTCCTGGGTGGGGCCTGGGGGCTGCAGAGCTGCAGAAGCTTCTCTATGGTTTGCAGACCTAAGAGCCCAGCCAAGGACAAGAGTCACTCAGTTACACATTGGAGTTCTGGGTTTTCAAAGGATGTGGACAGACACCCCAAACTATAGAGCAAACAACTCTAGAGAGTGAATGGAGAGAAAAGCACACTCCAAGAGAAGATGAAAAAGTCACATCTAAACTGGGCAGAGCAGGTGGAGAAATCCGGGGAAAAGCTGACACACTCAGGCTACCTTTACTGGATACACCACTTAGGAAAATCAAATGCTGTGCTGTGCTCTGACATATCTTCTCAACTGCATCAGCAAATCCTTAAACAGAGCAATGACTTCTTCCTTCCTCAGTTACCCTTTCGGCCAGAATGTTTAGTCTAGGAGGAATTAATAAGTTGCTAGAACAAGAAAGGGGAGTCATGAGGGTGGGGAGAGGGGTTGAGAAATAGTCTATCCAGCAGCACAAATCTCCCGGGTGCTTTTCCCAGCAGGCATGTCATTCTGCTACATGCAATAGGTCAGAGGCATGGTAGAGCTGAGACTTAACTCACTGCACCATTTAGAGGTGATTGTTCAAAAAGCTGGGAGGCAGGGAGAGGGGGGCTGCACTGGGGCCCAACAGAAAAGTGTTCAAGCTTTCTTACTGCTCGGGTTTATCCAGCAGCTTCAATTCTTCTTCTTTGGATGTCTCATAATACTTTCTTATTTTAACCAATTCATCCTCTTGGGCTCTCTGTGTTAAAAAAGAAACAAAACAAAATACACACAAAATAATGAGCACTGAGAATCAAGCAATAATTCATCTCGTGGCACATATAAACTAATTACTACAATTCTACTGCACACCAAGAAAATACATTTTTTTGCCAATCTGACAAAAAGCAATAGGTATAATTTTGATTCACTCAAACCAGAGGCTA
>NW_005371823.1:1501711-1526297 GCF_000412655.1 Myotis brandtii | reverse complement strand
TTTACTTGACAATCTAAGGAAAAAGAGGTCAGTGCCACTGACTAAACAGTCCGGTATTGCATGTTTTAAAAATTCTTGAGGTAGGCCAGTGTGCTATGGTACACTGGTTGAAAATCGCTGGTCTAAAGCAGTGTGTCTCAAAGTGTGGTCTCTGGACCAACCCTTTGTAATACTTTAAGCAATAAAAAAAAATTAAGAAAGAACTCCAAAAAAAAAAAAAGAAATGCAAAATTTTGGCCCTACCCTAGACTTAAGAAACTCCAGGGGTGGGACCCAGCCAGCCTCCCAAGTGGTTCTGGTGCATGCAAATGTTTGAGAATCCCTGGCTAATGCAAAGGTCATAAGTGACATCAGCTGATTACAGAAGCCAGGACATTGGGCTGCTGCCTTTGAATCCTCTCTCTGTTTGCCCATAAGCAGATAAGGGTCAACTTGTCCTTAGCATTTGCTTCCTGACTCTCAATAGCCCTCCTAACTTATGTAGGCTCCTGACTTTTTTTTTTCTAGTCACCATCTTCTCTTTTTCTAAATTTTATAAGCATTCCTTGTCTACACTGCTTATTTTGGCATTTAGTCGCACACTTTCTCAATGTATCCAACTATTTCAGTTGGATGCAGCTTACCTCTACTGTGAGCTAACAAGTACTGACCATGTACACAGTCCTGAGCCCAGGGTAACAACAAAAAGCATTAGGAAGGCACTATACCTTCTGCAAAGTCCTTTAACACAATCACTTATCCTCATTATATAGATGATTCCACTGAAGCCACAAAATACCTGGTACAGGGCCTGACTTGCAATCTCTCTCTCATAATAGCATACTGCCCTCCAGGTGCTCAACAAATGCAATGTCAGCTCCCGATGGCCTTGTATCTGTGTACCTTCTTGTCTTTTAATGAGAGCCTTACTGATGGAAACATGAGAAGTTCCCACCCAGTAGTACTAGACAACTCCTGATACATGTAAAGGGTGTAAAAACGTGTAGGGAACTGTCCAGAGAACCTGTAATTGTGCTCGTTATTTCCACATACAGCCCAGATTTAAAGACCATATATGTGTACAGTGCTGTTTGTTTTTAAAGTACAATGCTATTGCTACATATACTGAATTATCTTTTAATGCTCATACAGAATCAGGTAGAGCACATTTGAATTCTTGTTGCACTGATAAGCAGACAGGCTTAAGGAATTTAAATGGCCCAGAGTCGCTCAGCAGTCAATGATAGAGCTAAACCCGTCTGATTCTAAATCCAGAACACACACTCATCATCCTATGCTACACCCCACATTCAACACCGTCAGCTCATTTGGACTAAGAGTAATCCTCCTAGCTGATATTAGCATTTCCACTCCTCATAAGAAGACACTGGTGTACACCAACATTGAGTCAGTAGCTTACCTTCGTTAACTCTGATAGCAGGCTACAGGGCTGAGTTCCGTGGCACAGAAGTGGTCTCCACCTTGAGCCACCCTCCCTTGCTGGTGTGCAAACTGATCTACTAACTCAGATACCACAGTGGGGGTGAGGAACCTTGTGCTTTTCTCATGTCTGCTCTTATTTGAGCTTGCATGTCTGTGCCTTAACCTCATTCATGTTATATCAAAATGCTTACCACCAAAGAACATGAATGAATGGCTCAGCAATTTTTCAGGAGGGAGTTGCTTATAACCACTTTTTTTAGACCTTAACATTTTATTTATTTATTTATTTATTTATTTATTTATTTATTTATTTGTTAGTAAGGACATGGAAATATGGAAACTCTTGCTCGGAATGGCTTTGATACTCACATTTTCATATAAGGCCGCCAGGGTCTCCAGATCAACCACAGAGTCATCCACGTTGAAAATGGCTGCCGAGCACCCGAAAAGGGAGAAAAAAGAGTAACAGCTTTGAGTAGACTCCCCCATACTAACGTTTATTCCGTGTCTAGCTCCCAAGCAATACAATATTGCCCTTTCTCGTACAAGGTGTGTCTTTCAGCATGTCTTGTCCCTTTCCCTTTGCACTAGGGCCCCGAGGAAAGAAACCAAAATGGTTGGCTGCTGTTGCTGGACTGAGCCCTGGCCCCACCCGGTTCAATTTCTTGAGCTCGGTGTCCTTTCTGCAGTTTAATTTAGGCTCCTCGGGAGAAGTGTATGTGATTTAAAACTAAATCAGTTTGTAGGTTTAAAGCACAATTTTAAATCTTTCTTCCTGGCTGGTAATTGAAGAGATTTAGTACCTAATGCACCAGAACTGACTCTTGCCCATTACCAGGAAGAAAGAGAGAAAAAGGACAATGTTGGCAAATTAAATGAATTCAGCCATGTGATTTCAGGCACCTTTCCATGGTCACTGCAAACATCTTGTTTGGATTAAAAAGACAAGAAAAAGCAATAATTGCATCAATGGCAAATTAAGATTATGGAAACCTCCCAAGAGTTGGTCTTAAGGCAAATTTTCATTCCTATGGTTTTATTGGGATTTTGCTTGCTGTTCTGTATCTTAAATAAGTCACTTAGCTATTAACTGATATGCTTATGATTTCATCTAGAGAGATTCCTTCCCATATATACCAGGATACAAACATTGAATTTAAAGCTTTAATGCATTTGGCAATCAAAGTGTTTGAAATAGGCTGCTCCACATCTTTAAATAATTATTCAAAACTAATAAGGTTTGTTTCCTCAACCCCACCTCCCTTCTCTGACTTTACATTGTGAAATTAACCAGCACGCTAGTAAATTTTCTCTGTGGCAGGCTAATTAATTTTATTAAACCAACCAGTGATATTTAGAATGCCTTAAAATCTGCTCGTCAACCATTATTCTATTCATTGGCATTACACCATGGTTTTCAGAGAAGGTAGGGATCAAGGTAAAGGGCAGGTTGCTTTCAAATTGCTTTGCTTCTTCTGTAGTTTAGAATCATATGAATCCCTTTATATAATTTTAACAAAGTTAATTAACTCAGCTAAGATCATGTAACTTCACAGGACATCGAGAAATGTACTTAAAATTCCTTCACAGGCCACCTTCCTCTAACTTAGTAGTTAATCAGCAAGCTATTCCTAGATACATGGGCTAGTGAGAAAGGAAGAGGTTAGCATGCTAGAGACAAAGTCAGTCATCTCAGATTCTACCTCTAACAAGACAAAGAAAAATTACCCTTCTGAAAAGGCCAATCTGAAACCACAAAGGAAAATGTAGTTTGAGAAAGAATTTACCCTCCCAGCACTGTTCTTTGTACATGGAGATAATATGAATTCACTAATTTATTAGACAGACTAGGTACTTTTAATATGGTGCTTTAAAAAACAGAAACTAGCCCAGAACAATGTTTTGTTTTTTAAATGTCAATTCCAACATTCTCCTACAAAAATCAGCCAACAGGAATGCAATGAGAAAACGTGAAATTCTAAGTAATTTATCAGAAATGTTCACTTCTAATCATACATCCTAGCTACTATATATGAACTATATATGCGTAGTTATAATTGAGAAACCTTAACTAATGAGAAAGAAAATATCTGCGGGTTTCTTTCCTTGGAGAGTAAATATTTGGTTTTAAAAGTTAATCAGGCCCTAGCCAGTTTGGCTCAGTGATTAGAACATTGCTCACGGACTGAGAGGTCATGGGTTCAATTCTAGTCAAGGGCATGTACCTTGGTTGCAGGCTCAATCCCCAGTAGGGGGTGATCAATGATTCTCACCATTGACGTTTCTCTCTCTCTCTTGACCCTTCCTCTCTGAAATCAATAAAAATGTTTTTTAAAAAAGTGAATAGCATGGGTCCCAGATACTCAATTGGAGGGTTTTATGGTCTGCCAGTGCCTCTCTAGTGTGCCTGGTGGCAGAAAGAACACATCTAGCAAGCATGGGGCAGAAGCACAATCATGGGCTCTGGAGACATTTGGTTGCTCATTCACCCATCCCTTGAGTAAACATTTGTTGAATGTGTACTAAGTTCTAGAAACTGTTCTAAAATGCTGTGATTATGTATATCCAAAGTGTATAAGATATTCAAAACACTTGACATCTTGACATTTGTACTCTAGCTTAGTGGAAAGAAAAAAAACAAGTAAATCGTTTCAGATAGTGATACACTATGAAGAAAGTAAAGTAGAGAAATGAGTGACATTAGATAGAATGATCGATGAAGGCTTCTTTGATGAGGTCAAATTTTAGCTACACACTGAAGGGGTCAGTTCTTCGAATGTCTGGGAGAAGAGCATTCCAGGGAGAGGTAACTGCAAAAGGAAATTTCTTTTTCTAGTGAAGAAACAAGCATAAGGTACAGAAAAAGACCAAGATGATTATCATGGAAAGATCAAGACATCCTCACTATGTGATCCTGGCAGGTTAAACTGTCAACCTCAAACATATAAAACATACACCCATAAAACATACCTATAAACAAGTAATACCACTTACTGAAAATATTAAGGGAGGTAATGTGTATGCTTGGCATTGCATATAGAGCATATAAACTCAAAATGGTATCTATGAACTATGACTATTATGATTTTAAATATATACATTGTTCATGTGTTTTAATGTTTGTTAATGCCTTATTTGCTCTAACATCTGGAAAGAATTAGAGAAAGAAGACTACAACTACTGAATAGTTTGCTATAAACAAACTTTCCAGAATTCTTGAGTGTTTAAGGTAGGAGGTTCAACTTTAAAAAGCATTATTAATAGAAAAGGTATACACACAGATAACTACAAAAAAATAATGTATCCAATGTCTGAAGGTTAATACAAGATGCCCTTGGGTCCATTCAGAATGTTAACCTAATTTTATCTCTAATTTCCATCTTTCTCACTAATATACCCTTCATCATACCACCAAAGCTATTTTTTGAAAACACGGGTCTCAAAATTTTACTTTGATGTTTAAAATACCTTAGATGTCTTTCCTTTAAATATTTGGTGAAATCCAAGCTTTTTGGACTGATTTTTAAGGCCACCCCCTTCCTGCCCCCAAGCTACACTTCCAGTCTCATCTCCTACCACTTCTGTTTCTCCCATGTACACTGTGCTCCAGCCAGATGGGACAGCTCCCCATTTCTGAACATGCCAGTTTCTGCCTTTCCCACTCTCATCCTCCGAGGCCCAGGTGAAAGGTTTTCTGCCCTGGAAGGATCCCTTTGACCTTGGGATCCTGAAGTTCTCACTCTTTGCCTCTTCCATGGTATTGTACTCTATATTAAGAACCTGTATTATGGTATGTTGCATAACAGTTCCCTCTCCCATTGAATGGTAAGCCCCTGTAGTCAGGGATATTCCTATGCATCTTGATAAACCCAGCTCCCAGCAGAATACCTGGGGTGTAACAAGAATAAAGTAAACATTTGTCGATGGGAAAGATGCTACAGGAATCCCAAAGAGTGAGTCCTTCTGCTAGGTGTCAAAGTTCCTTTGTTATTAGATATTTTTAAAAATTGATTTGAGAGAGAGAGAGAGTATGGGACAGGGAGAGAGAGAATCACCGATGAGAGAAGGAAACATCAAGTGGCTGCCTCCTGCATACAACCTCATGGGAATTGAGCCCGCAACCCCAGGCAAGTGCCCTGACCAGGAAATGAACCGGTAACCTCAGTGCATGGGACCATGCTCAACCAACTGAAACAGGCATCAAAGTTTCTTGATAAAGAGAGCATGGGGTCTTGAAAAAGAAAACATAGTATATTAAAAAGGGATAAGATGTTGACAGATAAAATAGTATGGGGATGTATCTGAATTAAGGTTGTTTGCCCACATCCATTTGTCCCTGTTAAAAAATCAAGGTTTAGCCCTGTCCAGGTTTCTCAGTGGTTAGAGTGTCAGCCCATTCACCAAAGGATCATGGGTTCAATTCCTGGTCAAGGGCACATACCTGGGTTGCAGGTTTAATCCCCAGCCCCAACTGGGATGTGTGAGGGAGGCAACAAATCAATGTCTCTCCTTCTCTCTCTCTCTCATTCTCTCTCTCCCTCCCTCCTTCTGCCCCTCCCTCCCACTCTCTCTGAAAATCAATAAAAAAAAAATCCTCCATTGAGGATTAACAAAACAAAACAAAACAAAACAAAAATCAAGGTTTAGTTAGTACAGTTGCATAATTATGCCCTTAGTATAGGTACATTGCTTGACCAAATATTCCATGCTAAAACATAACTAAGTGTAACAAGTGAATTTTCTCATATTTTAAGAAAAAAAATTTCCCTTCATTCTTGACCTTCAAAAACTTTTAAAATAGCAGTATCATCTTAGGGGAAAAGGTTACCAGTAAATATCCAACTGTTATATGGCTTCAGGAAGACACCTGAAACACCCATTTATTAATCACCATTAATTATGCCAAATTCATCCCAAGCAATGACCGTTTGTAAATTTACAAGTGCCAGTGAGCATCCACTAGAAGGATGTGGGACATTCCCAGTGGAAAAAGCAGATGCAGACAGACTAATGGAACTTGCAGGCAATGGCAGGTAGTTCAATTTTGGCTTGAAGAAAGCATCAATTAACTGGACTAAGGAGATAAGGTCCAACCTAGTCTGGAGAAAGGCTTGTGCGATTCTGAATGCCACAATGAGGAGCCTGCAGTACACTTGATATACTGCAAGGAAGCACTGAGCAGTTACAAGTGGGGGAGTAAATTGGATAGAGTTATAATACACTAAAGGCCCGGTGCACAAAATTCGCGCATGGGTAGGGTCCCTAGGCCTGGCCGGCGATCAGGGCCGATCAGGGCCTTCCTTCCCCTGGCTGCTGGCTGCCTGCCAGGGCCTTCCTTCATCTAGCACCACCCCCTGGTGGTCACTACATGTCATAGCGAGTGGTTGAACTCCCGGCCGGTCGAACTTCTGAGGGACAATTTGCATATTAGCCTTTTATTACATAGGATAGGACACATCAAAATTTGGAACCAATGGTTTCAAACCTCTTCCAGTGGCCGAAGGGAGCAAAAACCTGAGTACTATGGACAGAAGGAACAGGAACAGAAGAGAAAGACAAAGAGAGCATACAGAGTTGTATCACTAGCTAGCTCTGGACTGAGGAAACTGGAGTGAGTGTAAACCACTCAGAGGCTTTATGCCTAGACTTGGGGGAAGAGCTTTGGGCCATGCACAGAAATAGGCAAAAGAACTTAAGAGCTGGACATCCCAGGTGATCTCCTCACCTCTACCCCCACTCCCAGGTCTTAGGGAAGGAATGGGAGAGAGGAAATGACTGGTGAAGGAAGAAGTAGATGATAGAGTAATTTAGGGCCAGCACCAAGTACTCCTCTGAGGCTTCTCATCTTCCATGAAAGGATCTTAAAAGTAAAAGTAAAACAATATCCACAAGTGGAAGGAGCACTATGAAGAGATCCGTCGGTTGAGCACATGAGCTTAAGGAAATTAAATTATTTTCTATTATTTCTATCCTACACAGTGGCCAGGGGAGGAGGTTAGGTTATTGGCCAAAGGTCTAAAAAGTGAAAGACAAAACCAAACAAAAATACTTAAGTCCCAGTTCTTCTAGGAGAACTGTCTTGCATGTACATAATTCTGCCTCCTATTCACCAAAACAGTTTAAATTCCTACATAAGGACAGAATCAATACTTGATCATTCTATTCCCCCAAATTGTGGGGCAGTGTGTTAGAGAATTAACTCTTAAAGACACTTACCATCACACTTATAAGCATTACATGAACCCATTTAATTAGTTAACTGATGATTACGATGTCAAAAGAAATCAATCATTGATTAAAATATTTTTGGAGTTACCTAGAATCAGGCAGTGCCATCCATTTTCTGCTTTAAAAACACACTCTGTCTCTCTTGCTCTGTCTGCTTCTCTCTCACACACAGACTCACACACTCAAGCACCTATACACACCTTTTATCTTAAAAGCTGAATAAGCAAATCCCAGCTTACACAATTCTACAGCACACCTCAAAGCCCTGATACAGTAATTCCAAGTAATTCTAGCTTTTGTTCCCTTCTGTACAGGGCTCATTATACCAACACTCCTGCAGATGGTGTCAGAAAGGTGAAGTGTCAAATCCACAAAGGGGAGACCCCAACAACTCACTGCTACTGCAATATCAATCATTGCTGGTGGGTTTTACTTTTATCTCCCTCTCTCCTTAGTTATCCCGACTCACACTGTCAGTTCAGCTAGAATATTTCACCTACACCTCACAATATGCCGAAAGGAAGTAGACACACGCTGTGAAAAGCTGGTAATTTTATTGGGTTCCTTTACCTTTAAAAATCTGTTACTTGGTCAAGTCTGGTTTCTGGGCTCCTTTTTTGCAGGGAAATTGAGGCAAACATTTTTATGTGGTCCTCTGGTGCCTGCTCTGTACTCCAAGAATTATATACACAAGGATCATTAGAGTCGTGTTTCGCCCATTAAGATATAATAACCGTCAGCAGGGACAAAAAGCAGATCAGTATCACAAATTCAAACTAACAGGCGCACATAAAAACTATGCGCCTGCTCCGGGCACATGCACAGGGTCAGGGTCTCACACAAGAGGTAAATCCCCCCTCCCGTTTGCAGACAGCTTTGCGCAGACCAGGGTAAGCAGAAAGAACACGCAGGAATTCTCAGCCCGGCAGCCACTTTTAACCCTGAACACTTCTATCCCTGAGCGCACCTTGTCCAAATAAACAAAGGATGGCTGCTCGCTGTTTGAAGGGCTTCTAATTAGTAAAAAAACAAGCAGTTACTCACAGGAGCTGATTTTCAAAAATATATATTTTTAATGATTTCAGAGAAGATGGGAAAGGGAGAGAGAGAGAGATAGAAACATCAATGATGAGAGAGACTCATTGATTGGCTGCCTCCTGCACGCCCTTTACTGGGGATGGAGCCTGAAACCCAGGCATGTGCCCTGACTGGAATCGAAACGTGACCTCCTGGTTCATAGGTTGATGCTCAACCACTGAGCCACACCAGCTGGGCAGGAGCTGATCTTTTTGATTGAAGGAGCACCTCCGGGCAAGAAACAGGGGAGACTGAGGGAGGAAGGCACACGTCCTAGTCGGTTAGATTAGCCAAAGGGAATCTTGTCATCCAAGGTGTAGAAGATGTCACAAACAGATAAGACTGGGTCAGTTTACCAGCTTTGGCTAATGTTGGCTTTTAAAAATAAGCTCTATGTAGCCTGCTTTGTTCTTCTTTGTATTTCCTTAAGTAGTTGACAAGCTACCTTACACAAAGGGGGATTTTAATAATCATTTGCAAAATTAGTAGCTTTGTTTTCAGCCCAGGAAAGCAAAGATTAATAGGACTATTTGATTTATGAATAGAAATTATTTTGTTAATATTGTTAACTTCCAAATAGCCAATATAATACTTAGCTGTTTTTGCCCAAATTACTAATATTTTTAGGACTTGATAAATACTCAATTTGTAAAGAAAAAGGGACCAGAATGTGGAAAGTAAAATAAAATAAGAGGCCATGGGTTTTTAAAACTGTCAGGTAACCTGTCCCTGAAAACTACCACAAACTAATCTCCGTGACCTCTACCAAGGAAAAGGCAAGGGTGCGGGAGCGTGGAAGGAGGCAGTGGAGAGTCTGAGAGATGAGGAGAGGCAAAGCAGAACCATCTTCCAAAGTCTCACTCCCAACAACAGCCCATCGCTGAGAGGAAAGACCAAGTTCATGACAAAACTGGGCAAAAGTGAAAAGAAGGGAGGAGCATGGAGGTGGGTCAGGACAGGGGCTGCACAGAACTGGCCCCCACTGAAGGACCCTGTAACCACGCCTCTTCACAATGTCATAGCTCTCTCAGAACCTTTCCTCACTATGTCTCACTTTTCCCCCACTGGCCACTATGCTACACCTCCGATCGGCACCAGGCACGCCTGTGCAGACAAATACGCACGAAGCCTCGCTCTGCGCAGACAACCAGATGAATGCTGAGGGCACCCACTATTAAGCAGCTTAAAGGAATCTCTGTCCACTCCACCAGAAGGTGGGAACAGTAGACAAACCTTACTGGGGGGATTAATACTTAATAAATTATTAGCCAGAATTTATCGGGAGCTTCCTATGTGCCAGGTATTGCTCTGTTTTATATTTAATCGTATAAAATAGATGCTAGTGTGGTCCCTAGTTTTACAGATGATGATGTTAAGGCATAAAATCACACAGTTTGGTTTCCAAAGCTCGGTTCCATAAACACATTTGCTAAACTACAGTATACTTCTTCATCCCTTCAAAAGTGTTAGCCAATAAACGATCACTCCACCTAAAACCTTCACCACCTGAAAAACCACCACACAGACAACTCAGTTAACCAACTACCCACAATGTCTACACAGAGGCCTTGGAAAACGGCATCACAGGGCTTTGCGTTAACCAGCAGTCTCCCAGAGGGGGCCACATATGGCCCCTGCCACAGGAACTTCACTTACATATGCTTCACAACCATAACTTCCATTATTCAGTTATCACTAATACTTAATTCAATTTGAATATGCTGTCTCAATACGTGGGATAATATGATCAAAAATTCAATCTGTTTAGCTATTTGCATTCAAAATAATCAATATTGTAATTTTGCTATGAAGTCATAGCAAAAAAAATACTAAAAAGGAGAAATCTGGAACTTGAAAAATCATTATCTTAAAATAAAACAAAATATAAATGTAAAAAAAAATATAATAGAAAGACTTATTTTCTTGAAAAGATATTAATAACTGCAACTTGACACTGCATGCCAGAACTAAGAAGGGAAGCAGAAGCACCAAGAATGAAGAAACACAAACAAAAGTTGCCTTCAGACACACAAAGAATAAAAATTACCCAGGGAATATACATCACAATCTTATCTACACTGCGGAGTGCCTGCTGGTGCTAACTTAGTCGATACAGACCTTATTTGGGGCTTTGGGGCTTTGATGGAGACAGGAGGCAAGTGTAAAGGGCACAGTGAGCAGGAGCTGGCCGGAAGGTGGAAGAAACAACCCCAAAAGGCACACTTATCTAATCTCTTCCAAAACCTCAAAATCACTCAATCTTATAAAGTAAAAACCCCAATTCTTGCCCAAGTCCAGGCATGTACTATAGGCCTGGAGGTTCCCAAGGTGCCATTTTATAGGTGCAATTAAAATTGTCCATGGTTCAAACCTCAAAGAAGGGCTACGGCATAGCATTCACACCACTTCCCCTCCTTCCTCTCTCTCTTCTCTGTAGGGCAGTGGAATGAGAAACAGTTTGGGTTAAGCTGCTTCTGTTCTTCCATTAGTTCTGGTTCTTTTAAGCCAAAATTACATTCCAGGCAGATTGGATGGTCTCAGCCAGTGCCTGAAGGTAAAGTACAAAGAGCGGCCACCCTCTGCTCTCTGGACGCAGCTCGGAGTGAAGGAATGTACAGTGGTTCAAACAGAGGTGGGCGGACCCCGGCTCCTCAGGTGTTTTAGACTCAGTGGGAGGATGAGAAAGGTGGGAGAGGAAAGGGCAGCATTAGAACTACTGTTTATATTTATCTAAAGATTTTTTAAAAATTGAGCTCTGCCGATATTTAATAAGTTGATTGACCCTGGCAGCTTCATTCAGTATGTCCGCAGGTCATGATTGCATGTCACCTTGGGTGGGCAAAGGCCTTCATACGTGCATCCTCACGTGTTCTTTTACTTTCAACATATTGTGATGGGGGAGGGAGGCAATTAAATAAAGGTTTCTGATTCTAAAATCTGGTTTTAACTAAATTTGACAAAACAAACAAGTTGGCTTCAAAAGGTTCCTGGAGAGAAACTCCAGATTGAAGATAATCCATCAACAATAAGAAAATGACAGAGCAGACACTTTGATTGTTAGTACAAGTTCTTCATCAGCCATGGAATGAATTAAAAGCAAGGACACTCGCATCAGATTTGCCAAGACTCTGACCTCCGCAAGTCATAACAGAATTTATCAAGGGACTGTTTGAAATCTGGGTTTAAGTCCACTATTGTTAAGAATGAGCCTTCCCCTATTTATATATTGCGCCTTGAGATATTAGCTAATGAGAACCCAAAGCCATCAAAATTAGCAAGATATTTAAATTATTATTAATCTCAATTAATATTTTTGCATATACTTCAAAATGTCAATATTAGTTCTGACACACATTTACATGATGTACACATTTTAGAAAACATACCCTGAGGAGCAGACTCTAAAACTTTTTATTGATATGAGTATGTACTATGTAGTACAAATTTAGGAGACCAACTGCCTTTGAGAATAGGGTCTTCTAGGCTAGAATCTCAATGTTCCTCAGGAAAGTCCCAGACAATCACGGTGAATTTCAGAGGCCTGGTTAAATTAATTCTGTTTAGCCCTGGCCGGGTGGCTCAGGTAGTTGGAGTGTCATCCTGTCCACAAAACAGTTGCACATTCCATCCTTGGTAGGGGCACATATGGGAGGCAACAGATGTGTTTCTCACATCAATGTTTTTCCCCTCCCTCTAAAAATCAATAAAAACATATCATGGGGTGAGGATTAAAAAATTAATTATGTTTTAGACAACTACCATAAACCTTGACAGATTATTTCTAGAAATTCTTAGGCAAAAGTGAGCAAAGTCCAGTGGGCATTCTCAGATCTGGGGTTCAGACTCTGGGCATATAACTATCTTCTTACATTTTAATTTAAAATTTACATTTGAAATAGAAAAATAATCTTTGATGCTGTTGCACTCCCAAACTGAGATTCTGGGCTAGTAGAAACTAAACTGAAAAATGTTTTATTTTGATGTTAGATTAAATGTTATAAATATAAATTCTGAGTGTACGGGAAATTTCCAAATGAGTGCCAGGAGGTTTCTGGCACCCAGTCTGTTGCAATGCATACGGAGGTTTATATCAAGAATAGTCAACAGCAATTTTCCATCCCCCTGGGAGAAGAATAAGAGGAAATCACTAACGTGGAATGAAAACACTAATTTGCAATCATGCAGGCAGTAACTGTGCCCAAGGATGCCAAAATGCTTTTAAACGCAAGCCATCCAGTTTAGTGGATGGATGAAGTAAATCGCTTATTTAGAGCCTCTCCTGGACCACATACAAGCGCTGTGGGCAGTACGGTCAGTCTCCTGAAACCACTCTTCCTCCATGACTAAGATCCTGCCTTAGCCATGCGGGATTTTAAACTGCAGGCAGTACTGGATTTGGCTTTCTCCTACAAGATGCCAATTCCATCTTGGGTAGAGAGACACAGATAGAGGCCCTTACCTTTCTGGGGATGTTATATTTCTAACCTAGCTCTATCTACTTAGCATTAGGCCAGAATGTTCAGATGCTCTTTGAACACTTCAGCTTAAATATATCCAGTAATTTCAGATCCAAATAATCCAAAACAGAATTGACCTTCCTGCTGCTACCCAAGCTTTTCCTCCTCTATTTCCAGTTTATGTTTTCGACATCATTATACACATGCTTGTTAAGGCCAGAAACCCAAGGTACATATAAGACTTCAACAATGCTTGCATCTGATATGACTAATTAGTAATTCTCTCTCCAAATTCCCTTATATAGGGTCTCCTTCTCTAAATTTCTACAGACACAATCTTAGTTCTGGCTTTTATCATTTATCTCAAAAATCACAATCCTAACCCTGGCGGGAGTTCTCAATGGTTAGAGTGTCAGACCCTGCACTGAAGGGCCTCAGGTTCAATTCTTAGTCAAGGGCACATGCTTGGGTTGCAGGCTCGATCCCTGGCCCTTGTTGGGGGTGCATGCAGGAAGCAATCAATGATATGTCTCTCTCACACCGATGATTCTCTCTCTCTCCCACTCCCTTCCACTCTCTCTAAAAATCAATGGCAAAAAAAATCTTCGGGTGAGAATTAACAAAAAATAAAAAATAAATCCCAAGCCCTTTCTAACAGATTTATCCACTGTCAGTACTTTTTTTTTTGTATTCATTCAACAGACACTTGATGATCATCACCCAGGTGCCAGGCACAGTACAAGGTGCCAGGGACAACAACAATGACAATCTCCCTGTTGGAGAGTATATTCTAGAGAGGAGCATAAATGAGAACATAAGTAGATGAACAAAAAACTATTAAGTGCTATGTAGAACAGGAGAGAATTAACTCAGGGTGACTTAAATTAGGGAGGGGGAGTCTGGAAAAGTATCTGAAACAGAGCGAACGGGCAGTGCTGTTCATTTGAAATGTGCTGTGCCTTCAAAGAATCAGAGGAAGGGATGGACATGGCCCTTTGAAGGAATGAAAGGACCACCGTGGTGAGAGGGCAGTGAGAGGGAAGCAAGCACAGTCAGCTGCAGTAGTGATGCGCTCTGTGGTCTTCCCCAGCCTGAAAGGTATTTCTGCACTCAAAATCAGACCACAGCACTGCCCATCTTCAATGCTGTCTCCCTGCTACTGATGGGATAATGTCCAACTTCTGTGTGTTGAGACTCAGAGCCTCAGTGCTGGATGCGATGCCTTTCTAGTCCTGTGCCCTGAAACAGTCACACATCAAGCTGGGCTTCCTTTACACATGCCTCCTTTCCATTGGACAGGCTCCTTCTGTGTGTGATGACCATCGTTTCACCCTCTGAAGTTTTGTAGGAGGAGACAAGACATTGCTTTGTTATTTCATGGGCAACTCTATTGTAATCTTGGGCTGCTTTTTACATCTCTCTCTCCATCCTGTGAACTCTTGAGAATCTTAGAGTCTGGACCTTGTATTGTGGTCATCATGGTACCTGATACAGAGCTGGCTTCAAAACATGTTTACTGAGAGAAGGAGGAAGGGAGGAAGGGAGGGAGGGAAGCAGAGAAGAAAGGAAGTTTTGTCCAAATGCACTAATGGAATACACAACATTCAGATTCCATCTAAGATTCAGTTTCTTTTTTAAATTAAATTAAAAAAACATTTATTGACTGACTTTTACATATGATATATTAGCCCAATTAGTTGTAAATGATGCTTAAGTAGCAGAGAAATTCTTAGCAAAAAATGGAACATGACATAATGGAAGAGACACTAGCTCTCTACTTGCAGCTTTAAAGACTTTGAGGTATAGAGCCCCAAATTTCACTTCTTGAGTATACACTACAGCCAACATCTAGTGGACAATGGAGAAATGCCCACCCTACAAACAAGAACAAGGTTTCTTTTTAAGACTTGAATCAGTAAAAACTGGATCACCCATCTGTGGGAGGTAATTGTGGACTGAAATACCCCAACCTATTATCTAGGTGACCAACCTGTAATCTCAGCAGAGGGGAAGAAGGCATAAACAATATATAATGCCAAGAGGAGACAACTGACATGGAGGTGATGATGAACAGATATGATAAATATTTTCATCACGACAAAGGAAAATTCTCTAAGTCAGCGGTTCTCAACCTGTGGGTCGTGACCCCTTTGGAGGTGGAACGACCTTTTCACAGGGGTCGCCTAAGACCATCCTGCATATCAGATATTTACATTATGATTCATAACAGTAGCAAAATTACAGTTATGAAGTAGCAACAAAAATAATTTTATGGTTGGGTCACAACATGAGGAACTGTATTTAAAGGGCCAGAAGGTTGAGAACCACTGCTCTAAGTGAACACACTGGCTGTGTGGTTTATACATTGGTGCCTTACGAGTTTGAAAAGTGAAAGTTAGTGAATTTGTGCAGTGGAAAGATGAATACATGACCAGGAGGTTGAAGAACAGTCTCTAAACTGTGGTCATTTCACCACGGTTGTCGTGCTGTGCGACCTTGCCTGGCTGCCAGCGGGCCTGCCCCAATCAGATCTCACTGCAGCCACACACCCCACATTAAAACAAATGTTTTAGGCCAATGTCAGCACAGGGAGTCCTTTCATCAGGATGACAACACAAGGCCAAGTGCATTCCATTCACGACCAGACATGGACTCAGAATGAAATGTAACTGACATAGCCCGGCTCCTAAGTGACCTTCAGATGCCAGTGTCAGTCAAATGACTCTAAAGAAAAATTAAGCTCAGGTTATAGTGCCGTATTCATCTGGAGTGCATTACTAAATGAAGACATGAAATGGAGCTTAGGAGCCAACTCTGTGGTGGATTTCAGAGGTGCCTGGAGCAGGAGGAAAGGAAAATGGCGCCCACGCGTCCCAGAAGTATGCAATGCTACAAATGACGTTTCTAATGTTCAAATGTTAGTTCACTTATGCTTCTCATAAGCATATTCTTGTTCAGAGTAGAATATTGGAAAGGTCTCTTTACATGACTCACAATGGGCATTCAATCCACAAGGCTTATGGTCCTGAGTTGGTGACTGGACTACCACGTGGCTGGCGTGAATCTTACCCACATGGCAATCTGCTGTCCTACAGCAGGACATTCTGAGAAAGAACTGAATACAGTCTAAGGTGCTATTGCCAGTGCGAAAGCTCATATCTATAGTGCTCTGCACCCTGGTGGTGAAACCACGCATGCTTGGCTTCACCAGGCTTCTGAAGAATGCTGTTGTTTAGGACAAGACTTTGCCACTGAACATGGAAGGACCGTTTTCTAATTTCAATGACCACATCAAAAATGTTAGGATCCTGGACATAAGACTACACACTTCCCTGCTGATAGTTTTTGTTTGTTTTATTTATTCATTTTTCCTTTGTCCTAGCATCGTAATTTCCTGGTATGAATTTACCCAAAACTCAGTTCTTCTAGAAGACCTAATACCTAAAGTGACTAAAGAATTCCTTTCTAATTCTGATGGCTGACATTTTTTAAGCCATCCTCCGCCTCTAATTCAAATCAATTACTGCAACATCTTTGCATGTTTAATATTCATAGTTATGTATTTAGTTCTACTCTTAAGCTTAAAAACTGAAAATAGACAGCTTATTTGAATATATTTTTATTGATTTTAGAGAGGAAGGAAGGGGGGGAGAGAGATAGAAACATCAGTGATGAGAGAATCATTGATTGGCTGCCTCCTGCATGCCCACACTGGGAAACATCAGTTATGAGAGAATCATTGATTGGCTGCCTCCTGCATGACCCACACTGGGGATTGAGCCCGCAACCCAGGCATGTGCCCCGACTGGGAATCAAACCCTGACCACCTGGTTCATAGGTCGACGCTCAACTACTGAGCCATACTGGCTGGACCTAGACAGCTTATTTGAATACTCTGAAAACTTTTTAGTTTTATGTGGAATTTTTAATGTTTGCAATAAAGCAAAATGTTAAGACCTTAACAAAGCTCCTTTGAGAGGAATAGTGTGTGAAAGTATCATAAGCATTTTTTAGTTCAAGACCTATGGGAATCTTCTGCTGGCTACCAAAGCAAAACAACTTTGAGGCAACACAGACTGAAACCTGGGTAGTATGGTTTGAGAGTGTCTCCACTGTTAAACTCATGCTAAATTCTACTGAAAGTATCTACAAGAGACTGTATTACTACTCAGAAAATACTGTCAGAGACATGTTAAAATAACGATTTATAGCCCTGGCTGGTGTATCTCAATGGTTAGTGCCAGCCTACACACCAAAGGGTCTCAGGTTTGATTCCTGGCCCTGGTTGGGCACCTGGGAAACAACCAAGTCTCTCTCTTTCTCACTGATCTCTCTCTCTCTCTCCTCTCTGTCTCTTCTTTCCCTCTCCCTCTCCATTCCTCCTTTCCACTCTCTACAAAGCAATGGAAAAAATATCCTTGGGTGAGGATTAACAACAGCAACAGCAACAATAACAACAACAAAAAGATTTACATTTAATTGATTACTGAGAAAGGGGAGTATTATTTTAATGCAAGACGAAGATTTCAAAAAGCAAAATTGCTTTTGGTCAACTTTTCTACTAAGAACAATATATACAGGTAAAATTTTCTCTTTAAATGTCTCATTTCAAACTGAGCCAAAGACAACCAAATTGAAACAGTGTCATTTGAAAAAAAGAAGGGATTAAGAAACAATAACAGAACAAGTAGATGAATCAAAGAGTTTCAAGGTCCTTGAGAATATTATCTTAAGCAAAATAAGTCAGAAAAAGCTAAGAACAATATGATTTCACTCATATGTGGGATATAAAACTGAAACTCAGACACAGACAACAGTATGGTGGTTAACATAGGGAAGGGGAGGGCATGGTAAAGGGTGAAGGGAACCAAATATATGGTGACGGAAGATTATTTGACTTTGGGTGGTGGAAACAATGCAATATACAGATTGTGTATCATAGGAATGTACACTTGAAAACTATATGGTCCTATTAACTAATGTCACCCCAATACCTTTTATTAAAAAAAGAAAGACAAAGAAAGAAAAATAGAAAAAGTGTTTCTCCAGAATAGTGTCCCAAGTAATGAAGAAATGATGGAATTTGTATATTATTATTTTGAAAACTTCTAATAAAATAATGAATCTAGGTAAAGATCATTAGTGCTCACTAACATCATAAAGAGACGACCAGATATGATGTACTTCTTGACAGAATATTCAATAGTATATATAACGTATTTTCCCCCACTCAGGATAAGTCTCTAGAGCAAACTGACAGTTTACAGGAACCACAGGGGACAGAAGAACATAATAAAAACATGGTAATACAATCAGCAAATCTTGTGGGAAACTCCACAGGACAAAGTGACATGGTTTCAGCAAAATATTAATTACAAAAGGCAAAAAAAAGATGGATGGTAGAAACTTTTAGATTAAAAGAAACGTGAGAGACACATCAAAGGCAATGCATAAAATTTGTTTGGATCCTCAATCAAACTAACTATAAACAAAAGGATGAATCAGTGAGTATACAGACAATCAGGGAAATTAGAACTACTACATATTTGATGATCTTGAGAAATCACTGTAAATGTTTTCAAGTACATGATAATGGCACTGGAGTTATGCTTGAAAAGTGTCCTTATCTTTTAGACATGTACTAACATTTTTAACAGATGAATTATGTCTGAGTTTTGCTTCATAGTTGGTGGAGAAAGGGTGTTTCAGATGAAATAAGAGTAAACTGATTGTTTTGTAGTTGGGCAGTGGGCACATGGGATCCACTGTGGCATCCTAATTTTGTACATGTTTGAAATCTTTCACAATAAAATGCTGAAAAAAATTAATGTTTTGAGAAAAAATGGTAGAGAAGACTTACCCTGCTGGATATCCTTCATTTCTAAATGCAAACTAGATATCAAGATTCCCACAGTTTGAGATCGTTTTCCATCCAATAACTTGATGATCTGGAATTTAAACATAAAATTAACACAAGCTCAAATGACCATGCAATCTTTAAGAAGTATATAAAAAAATTAAGATTTTTAGATACTCTGATTGTTGAACTAAACTGACACTATAGTTACTCTATTTTGATAACCCTTTAATTTAAAAGTAACTTATCCACAACTAAAGATATTACAGAAAATAAGAAAAATACACCACCCCAAACTCCACCAATCTAATACAAGCACACAAAATCTTTATAATATTGGTATATCTAAACAATGAGATATTATTCAAACATAAAGTGATGATTCATGCCACAACATGGATGAACTTGAAGATATCATGCTAAAGGAAAGAAACCAGTCACAAAGGCGATATTATATGATTTCCACTTATGTGAAATGTCCAGAATAGGCAAATGTATAATAGAGACACAAAATAGATTAGTGATTGCCTAGGGCTGGGCGTGTTGGGGGAAGTGGGGTCAACAGCTAAAGGGTTCAAGGTTCTTTTGAGGGTGATGAAAATGTTTTAAAATTTATTATGGTGATGGTTGCATATATCTGTGAATATACTAAAAACCACTGAATTGTACACTTTAAATAGATAAATTGCATGGTGTATGAATTATATCTCAATAAAGATATTTTTAAAAAAGAGAAAAAAATCTTTATAATATCGTTCTCTAATCTTTTATTCAAACACATTTTAACTAAGTTGTAACTGTAATATATGGAAATTACATATATAACTTTTTAACTTATCATTGGCATATTTTCATTTGCTACTTTTTTAAAAGAATTGTTTGTTTGTTTATTTATTTATTTATTTACTTATTTATTTATTTATTTTTTAGAGAGAAAGGGGAATGGAAAGAGAGAGAGAGAAACATTGATGTGAGAGTGCAACATTGATTGGCTGCTTCCTGCATATCCCCTACTGGAGATTGAGCCCACAACTTTGGGCATGTGCCTTTGACTGGGAATCGAACCAGCAACCTCCTGGTGCACAGAAGGATGCCCAACCAACTGATCCACACTGGGCTTCATGTTGCTACTTTTTAAGTCTCTTCATAGCCTCCATTCTTGGCTGTGTCATCTGCTCAGTGGTTTAGGGTAAAGATCACTGTGATCTTGACTCAGTAGTTTATCAGTGATATGACCTCAGAAAAATGACTTAACCACTAGGTATTTAACTTCTTCATCATGAAGCAGTGCTGACCAACTTAGCTTGTACATTTATTCTAGAAATTAAATGACAATGTGTGTAAAGCCCCTAATAAAGTTCTTGACATAGATTATTTAAATAAATTTTCCCTGTTTTGGAGAGTTAGATTGCTTCATATTTGTATTATTATTAATATAAGCAAGATAATACTTTGCACATAAAGCTTTAATTTTAAATTATTTAAATTTGTTCCTTTATAATAACACTAGAGGCCTGATGCATGAAGATTTGTGCAAGAATAGGCCTTCCTTCCCCTGGCTGTCGGCACCGGTTTCCCTCCGGCACCCAGGACCCGGGCCTTCGCTCTGGCCGCCACCTCCCACCTTCACTCTGGGCCAGCCGCTGCCAACTTTGTCGTGAAGTGATGGTCAATTTGCATATTCTGTCTTTATTAGATAGGATATGCATACCAAAACTTTTACAATTTTTAAAAGAAACTCCAGATACCTCACTGCCAATTATTTCAACCTTTATGACTATTCCATAGAGCAGCAGTTCTCAACCTGTGGGTCATGACCCCTTTGGCGGTCGAACGACCCTTTCACAGGGGTCGCCTAAGATCATCCTGCATATCAGATATTTACATTACGATTCATAACAGTAGCAACATTACAGTTACGAAGTAGCAACGAAAATAATTTTATGGTTGGGTCACAACATGAGGAACTGTATTTAAAGGGCCAGAAGGTTGAGAACCACTGCCATAGAGAGTTCCTCATAGTTTTGTTTCCTCTAATCCTAGTAAGCCAAATAAGTTCCTAATAACATATCACACAGTGGTCACTAAAGGAAAAAGGTTATCTTTTTTTTATGGGGCATGGCTACAAAAATCAATATGACATGCACTCAAAACATCACCAAATCTTGTGGGGGTTTTTTTAAAACACTTTCTTTGGTAAAATACAAAATAAACATCTATGCTTCCTCTCCCACCAAGGTACATATAAGCTTACCAAAATACAGTGAAGACAAGATTAAACAGTAACTAACACCTGCTTGTATATTAGTACTCGACTAGCTGAGTTGTTTGCTGGTTGAACAATAAGAGATACCATGAGTTTGTTCCAACCAAGATTGTCTAATTGTATAAACTGTCTAGTTACCTATCGATTGATCGAACCTGAATCGATTATTGCCAGACCTTTGTCTTTTCTTTCCTTATTGCCAGCCCTTTGCTTTTCTTTCATTCTTTTAAAAAAATTTTTATTGTTGAAAGTATTAGCCCTTTGTTTTTCATTTCTCTGTTCAGAATGGCTACTTTTATATAACTATCAGAACTAAAATATAGTAAATACCAAGTTTTCATCAAGATAAAAAGAAAGTCTGATTTTTCAGTCTAATGTGTTTACTAATTTCAACATTAGCCTTAGAGAAAGATTCTGGGGCATACAGAATTTCAAGAATTGTAAAATAAATAAAGAATAAACTTGGTATTATTTATTTATTTGCATATAAAAGCAAAAGAAGAGGAGGAAGAGATCGTGTATAATCAAATATCTTCTTTAAAAGTACAATGTCTGACTTTTTCTTAGAGAACACAATTTTAAAGTGAAATGTTATTTAAAACTTCAGTACCGAATTTTAAAAATCCACATTAGTTTTAAGTAAATATTTAGCCACAAATTGTCATTCAGCAAACATCTGCTGTGGCACCACTCTAGACTCTGGGGGTGGGAAATGACAAGCTATTCAAGTCTGTTGAGCTTAGTGATTTTTAAAACTTGCTGAAAAGAACCAAAAAGGCAAATAAAAACATCACCTGAGCTAATTGCAAATTCAAATTCAAAAGAAGAAAGGCTTTGGGAATTGACTAGATTTATTCTTAAATGTCTAGGATAGCGACTGATACAACCTTGGCCATGGCATATACATCAATGTCAAGGAGAAAGGTACGAGAATCAAATGTATGACAAGATCACAACTGGGTAGCAAAGATTCCTTCATCAAACAAACATTCCCCAAGCTATCCAGTTAGAGTTCTGAAAACCAGGGTAATGCAGTCTACCTACAGGGAAGATAAAGTTCAAATGCTAGTTTTTCTACTAGCTAATTAAAAGAAGGCAAGAGAGCAACCTCAAGAGAACTGAAAGAGAGATTGAGAGATTGAGATAATCTGTCATTAGGAAAACAAGCAAATCCATCCCCACCTCATTGCTCAATCAGGCTGAACTTTGGAAAGGGTGTCACCACAGTCAGTTGTCCTTGCAATTTTGTCTAATGACTTGGCATGGCAGACGTTTAGAGAGAGAATGCTACCTTTAGCTGAACCAAAAACCTTAAGAGTTTTCTGAAATAGGTGGCATCAATTTACACTCCTACCAAGTATACGAGAGTGACCATTTTCCTGTTCCCTCACCCACTGTGGGTATTATAAATTTTAAAAATGTTGGCCAATATGATAGATAAAAATGTTTTTATCAATAATCTGCATTTTAAATTATTTAATGGTAAGGTTAAGCATTTGGTTGTTGGTTACATGTTCTTGTGAATTGTTTTTGTATACTTTTTGCTGTTTTCCTATTACTAAGTCTCTTAAGCTGGTACAGTGCAAAGAAATTTAAATAAGAACATAGCTCATATGATTTCACTCATAGGTGGGCTATAAAACTGAGAACAACAAATGAATAAACAAGAAAAATGAACAAAAACTCATAGACACAGAAAATAGTATGGAGGTTACCAGTGGGAAGGGGGTGAAGGTAGTAATAGGTAAAGGGGGTACAATTTTGGGTGGTGAGCACACAATGCAATATACAGATCATGTATCATAGAAAAGTACATCTGAAGCCTATAATCCAGCGGTTTTCAACCTGTGGGTCACGACCCCTTTGGTGGTCGAACGACCCTTTCACAGGGGTCACCTAAGACCATCCTGCATATCAGATATTTACATTATGATTCATAACAGTAGCAACATTACAGTTATGAAATAGCAACGAAAATAATTTTATGATTGGGTTAGAACATGAGGAACTGTATTTAAAGAGCCAGAAGGTTGAGAACCACTGCTAATCTTATTAACAATGTCATCCCAATAAATGAAAAAAAGAAGAACATAGCTGAATTCATAAGAAGAAAGAGATATACACAGAGATTTTTGTGGATAAGGGGCGTCTTCTAAGGGAAGGAGAGGGAAGAGAACTACTTTGTACTGCACCCCTACTAAATGCTAGGTATTGTGCTCACAACTAATCCAAATGAGTAGTTGTGAATTGGGGGCAGTGAACACCACAATATTGTAAACTTTATTCCTTTAGTGTACCCCCCACCCCTGCCCCATGGATTTCTAAATAAATAACAACACTTCATGCTCAAGAGTCCTATAAAGTGAGTGTAGTCACCTTACTCCTAGGGCCTTAAAGCAAGGCTCATAGAAATAGAACACTGTTCTGCTAACCCAATACTGCTTTTTGATATGTGATCAAATCTCACAGTCCTTAGCCAGATATATACCTACTAGTGGCCTGGTGCACGAATTCGTGCACATTGAAAGGAAATTAATTAAAAGAAATATTTCAATATTGCTATTCGCCCTTTCTCTATAATAGAAGTGTCAACCAAATTCACGATCAACAATGACAGATGGAAACACATGTGTGAGACTGGCGTAGGCGAGAGCTTTATATGTATCACGCATGTGGAAGTCAACTTAGCCTTTTACAGATATAGAACAAACCTGCTTAGTTAGACCTGTTTTCTGATTTAGCTAAACTTTTTTCAGCCCAATGAAGCACCCCAACTTTCAGGTAATTGTCAACAACACAGCAGTAAATATCAACATGAAGCAGATTATTATTGTAGATCACGCAGGGAGAACAAAGGGTAAAATATTTAACTGCAGCAGTGTTTGACTATATTCTGTGCAGTGAGAAAACCTGAAGTCATTTTCAAGGTTCACCATTTCTTATTTCTTTTCAGTCGGGTCAAGTTTCTAAACTTTCTAACTCTTCATTTTCCGGCTAATGAAAAGAAAATAGGATTCCATCGAGACTCTATCTACCTACTCCAGGACTTCTGTGAGGATCAAATTAGATGAGGCGTGGGAAAACACTTCACAGAAATTTGGTTACAGTGCAAAGTGTTTCCACCTGGCTATAAAGCAAGTTGTGTTCCTGGGCTGAAGAAACTGCAAGGAAGCTAGTCATCACTAGGAAGAGGAAGCCGGGCATAGCTACGTGAATTACCTGGACAGAGGGAAGGACACTTAGCATCACTTAGCATATTAGCCATATATATATATATAT
>NW_005371823.1:1470748-1501582 GCF_000412655.1 Myotis brandtii | reverse complement strand
TAATCTGAGGTGTTTACTTTCACAACAGAGTAGTTAGGAAGAAAACATTATGAAGGGATAGAAACAAATACGAAGAAAACTGATGGAGGGAATAAACAAGGGGGAAAAAAGAACAGATTTAGAACATGACAAAAGTTTTTAAAAAAGATGTTTAATTAGTTGTCAATCAAGAATTATTACATCATTTAAAATAAATTTTTAGAATCATGGTGAAGTTTCAAATAATCAGGTGCAATTTATGTAGAATCTTCTGTTAAATGAAAATTCCCTTGTTTTTCTTTTATTGCACTATATGAATTCTCAGTAAGCCAACTTGTAGACCAGGCATCCTCAAACTACGGCCCGCGGGCCAAATGCGGCCCGCCGAAAATATTTATCGGGCCCGCGGGGTGTTTTTGCCGCCTCTGCCTGTCCTGCTTAGCAGCCGACTCATCCCGGGCCCGCAGTGCGCATGTGTGGAATGTCTGAGGGACAGTGAACTGGCCCCCTGTTTAAAAAGTTTGAGGACCTCTGTTCTAGACAGATAAAGTGAACTTCAAAAATTTCTCTCTGAAGAGAAAGAGCATGTGACAAAAAGATAAACTAATATTGCGTATTTATTCTCCCCAATCTACCAGCTTCTCTAATATATTCTGGGCTCGAAAAAAAATCAAATGCAACCTCCTACACCTTCCATATTCACATTATTGAACAGTGTGGACTGGTGATCATAATGATCACCTGAACATTTTTTAGAAATCTAAGTTGCCTGAGATTGTCTGATATTTAGTCTGCCCTTTTTATAGCAAGAAATTTAAATAATACATTAAAAAATAACCACAGCATTTTATTTTTTAAAAAATATTTTTTATTATATTTCAGAGAGGGAGAGGGAGAGAGAAATAGAAATATCAATGATGAGAGAGAATCATTGATTGACATCCTCCTGCACGCCCCCTACCGGGGATGGAGCCCACAACCCAGGCATGTGCCCTGACCGGGAATTGAACTGTGACCTCCTGGTTCATAGGTTGAGGCTCAACCACTGAGCCATTCTGGCCGGGCACAACATTTTAAATATAAAAGATATATCCAACCACTTAGTAATTAAAAAATCTAATTAATCAGCACCAGATTATTCTTTCAGCATTCTGGTTGTTATTATGTGGTGTTACTTTAACAGTTTTTAAAAGTCATCTGGCCCAAGTCAAAGGTTCCCAGCAATATAATCATCTTAAATAGAAATACAAATAAAACTAAGAACTGCAGCCATAAGACAATGGGTCTCCCCTCTGGCTTTTCGGTTTAGAGTGCTAAGCTTCATGGCCTCTTGGCTGGCTATAGTGACTGGCATCCTAGTCTGGTGACTGGTTATTAAGAGAAAAGTCAAGAGATCAGTGATCAGCCTCCTGCTCCTAGGCTGCCCTGACTCATCATCACACCAATGCTGAAACGCAGTCAGTCCAATTCAACAGCATTCACCAAATGTAGACTCCTGTCTGTGCTGAGAGGGATGCAAAGATTAAAAATAGTACATATGTATACATGTATCTGAGTACATGAATATGTATACATCCTCATTCAATGGGAGCTCAAAGACTAGTTTAAAGGGAAACATATAAATAGGTTTGATACAAAGAAGTTATTTACAGAGCTCTGATAACAAAAGAAGTTTCTAATTATTCTTAGGTGTATGATCCCTAAAAAATTCCAGGACTCATTGAAAGGTGGGGTTATGAATGAGATGGCTGTTTCAGGCACAGACTTGCCTGGATACCTTGGAAGCAGTTCCCAAAGTGTTATATTCAGTGCCTTTTTCCTGAAACAAAAGGTCAGATCTCACCTTCTGAAAACCTCTTTCCACGTGTGTTCTTGGAAAAAAGGGCACACTCCAGGCTACTCAGGAAGATAGTTCAGCAAACCTTTATGGGAGAGCACAAGTACGTGTAAAAGTTTGCTATTCAATGTGCACTCTGGTTGAAGTGGATTTTGGAATCACTTAACCCTTAGCATTAAAGAAATCCTCAAATGTTGCCTACCTTATCCTTCTGCTTCTGGATTGGCCCAGAAGCCCAGATATTTAAGGATGGGCTTTACTTAGGAAGAATGTTCACACTTTGAAATTTAAAGACTACTACAGGTAGCCTGGCTGGCATGGCTCAGTGGTTGAGTGTCTACCCAGGAACCAGGAGATCACCGGTTTGATTCCCGGTCAGGGCACATGCCAGGGTTGTGGGCTCGATCCCCAGTGTGGGGCGTGCAAGAGGCAGCTGATCAATGATTCTCCCTCATCATTGATGTTTCTATCTCTTTCTCCCTCTCCCTTCCTCTATGAAATCAGTAAAAATATACTTTAAAAATCATTACAGTATATTTAATACAAGGCACACAAATTTATAGCCATTTTCTATCACCAAACAAACAAAACACAGTCCCACCTCAGCTAACTGTAAACATAACCTAAACTTCTCATGCTATTCTTATACCACAATTACTCCCATACCCATTTTTCATTCTTCTTTGTCCTCATATGCATATTATTTGATTTGTTTAATCCTCAAAATCATTTTCTAGAATTAAGTAACTTTTGGCACCAAAGCATTTTTGTCTGAATCAAACTCCCCCTGCTTCCATGTCAACCTTTTTCTGCTCCCAGGGAAGCCAGACAATAGCCAGTCTCACCATCTCCAACACAAAGCTCCTTCATAAACCTCAAGACCATCTTTTTTTTTTTTTTAACAAGAGATGCTTTATATCAAATCCTTAAAAATTTGTGTTTGAGAAACGCTAGTAAGCCCTCAGTTTATCTTGGTCCTATCTGGAGTCAGCTGAACTTGGCAGCACAAGGCCTTCTCCCAGGTATAATTACAGTCTGGAGGAGAATGCAATTTGTGCAGCATTCCACTGGCCTACAAGATGACCTTGTGCAGGGGCAAATTCACAGGTTGCGTTAAACCCTATTAGACATGCCTAGTTTAAGGCCAAGCCTTTCCAGACCCCCGTCGCATGCTAGGATTAGGGCATGTCACACATGCGTACTATTATAACGCAGAAGGAACTCTCACAATGCCTGCCAGAGGGGGGAAAGCAGGCCCACACCCCACGCTGTCTAAACCTGCACCTTGAGCCAGTGTATCCAAATTATTATTATTTCTTACATGTGTGGATTGTTTGAAAAACCTGCCTCTTTGAATAAGAATTAAGACAGAAATGGGAAGAAAGATTTGCTGCACTGGAAAACCACACCCGGACTTCTCAGCTAGAAAAGTCTTGCCAGACAGACTGAGAAAGAATTCCTGCCAGGTCCAGTGGGACTTCCACATCTACATAAAACCCACATACATCTCCAGCTTGTGCCTGAGCTTGGGAGACATGGCCAGAAGTAAAAATAAAAATACACGGTCTGAACATGCCATGGATGCCGGAAGCTTGCTCGGTGAGTACGTTTGGCACAGCTGCAAAATGAAGATAATCATACAAGCCTTCTTCTCCCAGAGAGCCTTCCCAGCTGGAAATGAAGATGACTCTACACCGCCACCCTCACTGAACACCAAACACTCTCGAACCTACACCAGATCAAGTAGGTATTCTCTTCTTTGGCTTAGTCCTCACTGTGACTTTTCTTATTTTCAGTTCCAGGATTTCCATCCCCAACAAAGTCTATTTTATCATAGAGCCTGGAGAATAGGCTCCAGGCCTAAGTAAATACAGCCACACGAGTTATCACCAATGAACTTCTTCTGGGCACTGAAGGCAAATAAGGGCATGTTGCTCCTTTCCTGTCCAAATCACCCTCCCTCAACCAAGAGCAAACAAATCAAGGATCCACATATATGAGCAGATATTTGCTTTGATGACAATGGTATATATATATATATATATATATACACACACACACACACACACATATCCAAATGTAGAACATTTTCAACATTAAAGAACAAATGAGTACACGGTTTGCCTTTCTCAGGGAGATTGACTGCCACAGTGGAAAATATACAGAGGGTAGACAACCTGACTCTCCAAAGGAAAATTCTAAAAAACACTATTTCTATTTTTGCCTTCAGACTGGCAATATCTTTTGCGTATGCTTCATATCAACACTCACTGAATGCCACTACTTGGCAGAACTACAGACTTTAAGAGGCTGGATTAAAGCACATGCGCTACTGAGGACAAGTCAGCCCATCTCATTAGCACTAAGCCTTTGCATTTCTAAGTCGCTGGATTCCAAAGGGATCAAGGTGCTCTCATAATGACTGTGGCATTTATCTTGAAGACATTCTTGTGGACTAGTAGGCAGGTAGTATCCTATAGAGATGTAGACAATGATGTAGACATTAGTCCATCCTAAGGACTACCAGCTCAGATGATAAAGTTGATAACTTACTCTGGATACCTCTAACTCATACATATAAATCAGTATGGGGTCTGACTTTGGCTGGATTGGAGAGCAGTATTTTCTGGGGATGAGGTAGGGTAGATCAAGGAGTCACCTAGGTTTAATTTTACTCTCATTTAATTGTCACCCATTCACATACCACCGAATTAGAAGTTCTTATTTTTATGTAATAAACATCTAATTTGGAAAAAAGAGTGAGAATTTCCCAGTGGAAGGAAGTTCTAAGAAGTGACATAAGATGGTACAAGGCCATGAGGCATGGTAGCCTAAAGATGCAGACCTTATATATTAAAAAAAAAAAAATCATGGCAGCCAACAGACACAGGCCTTATATTTAAAAAAAAACCACAAAAAACAACAACAAAAGAAACAAAACACCAAACATCATGAGAGGAAACAACTGACACAGCCCCACTTCATAGCTGCAGCTATTCTTGTGCCCTCCCTCCATTTCTAGTGCAGCAGTGACTAGAGATGAGACAGATAAGCGACTACTGCTCCCAGCCAGTCCCAGGAGCTGAGGGCCAGCTGGAGAGTTAGAGCAGGACCAGAGCTGGCAGTCATCTCGCTGTCTCTCCTCAGGGAGAGTGAGCGCTTCCTTGGAAACATTCAACTGTTTCTTGGCAGGTGCCCAGGAAAATAAGTGCTGACTCAGCTTCCTTGCTCCCCTGTCCCGTGCTCTCCCCCCTGCCACTCTCTGGCACCACACCCAGAGGAGCTGGATGGCTGGCTCCATGGGGCCACATTATGAAATGTCACCTGACTTGGTACAAACAAGCCCTCACTGCTGAGGGCCATCGTGGCCGGGTATGCTTCTGGGTAGCAGCCTCCGTCCACGGGCCTGAATAATGTCACTAAAATAAGCTCTCCACACGCAGCCAGATTAGCTGTCCCACTAAATGTTTCGAGGCACACTGAGCTGCACTGTTCTGTCAGGCTGCTAAGTCTGAATCTCTTCCAGGGGCTTATTTTTGGGGACACATAAAACTGCTCATGTGAAGTTTACTTTAAGGATTTAGGCTCTTCACCAAGAAATGTGAAAAGGCAAATTGTCACCCTGTCCTGAGTCTGAGAACATATTTGGCATCCCATCCCCTTACTGATGAGACACAAAAACGCTTTTATTGGTTTTCAGGCTAGTGGATTCTGTGCAGAAAGCAAATGGAGAGAAGGCCATAGCAGGTGAAGGCTGTGGCTGGGCAGGGGGTAAAGGGTACTGTGGGATGGAGGAGAGTGGGAATGTGGGCAGGAGGTAATTCTGGTGGTTTTGGAGTTTTTGTGCCATGCATGAAGCAAACTCCAAACCAAAATCACCTGTGTTTTCTCACTGATTAGAAACTTAGGAGAGAATATGACCAAGAGACATCAGTGTATTCACTGATCTGTCTTCAGACAATGCCAAAGCTACTGTCACACAAAGGTACAGATGAAAAACACCACCCTGTTATTCCTTAGAGCTCAAGGCCCCTTAAAGAGTGCTTGCCTGTAATAATCATGAAACAGTTCTAAACCACTGACCATTAACTTGGTGGGAAGCAACTGGATAGAGGGCTACAGAGTAGAAAGAAAGTGAAGAAGGAAACAGAAGGACTATGAGAGATCCAACTTATGGTAAAACATAACATTAAAACAAAACAAAACACAGGCCAACTGTCCAAGACTCTACTTTTCAAACTGATGGTGTGAATACTAAGAAAATGAGAGAAACTAGGACCTCTGTTTGGGACAGAAAAATTCAATTTTGTACCTTCACATGGCCTCCAACTATCATGGTTCAACTCTAAGGCCAGGAATGTATTCCATATATGTAATCAATTTTTAACAGCAGGAAACATAATTTACTTATTCTCTGCTTCAGGAGGGATGAGAATTCAGAGGCTTACCATTTAAGATATACCAGACGTCACAGGTATATGAGTTTGTTTTACTACTCTTCTTTCCATTCCTCCTGCCCCAACAATCAATCTGCATGGCTGTCAATAATTGGTAGATGAAATGTCCCTTCCCTTCCCTTCTTATCCTACTGGACCAGCATTGAGGAGAAAGCTTCTCTTGATCATTCCTAAATTGCATGGGAAACGTCCTTATCCTATATCAGTGATGGCGAACCTTTTGAGCTTGGCGTGTCAGCATTTTGAAAAACCCTAACTTAACTCTGGTGCCGTGTCACATATAGAAATTTTTTGATATTTGCAACCATAGTAAAACAAACATTTATATTTTTGATATTTATTTTATACTAGAGGCCTGGTGCACAAAAATTTTTGTACTGGGGGGGGGTGTCCCTCAGCCCGGCCTGTGCCCTCTGGCAGTCTGGGACCCCTCGGGGGATGACCACCTGCTGGCTTAGGCCTGCTCCTCGGGGGATTGGGCCTAAGCTGGCAATCAGACACCCCTCTGGCAGCCCGGCAGCCCTCGGGGGATGTCCACTTGCCAGCGGGGAGCAGACCTAAGCTGCAGTCAGACATCCTTAGCGCTGCTGAGGAGGCAGGAGAGGCTCCCACCACCACCGCTGTACTGGCAGCCATCAGCCTGGGTTGTGGCTGAGCAGAGTTTCCCCATGTAGGTGCTCACTGACCACCAAAGGGCAGCTCCTATATTGAACGTCTGCCTCCTGGTGGTCAGTGTGTGTCATAGTGACCAGTCATTCCCAGTCTTTCTGCTGTTAGGGTCAGTTTGCATATTACCCTTTTACTATATAGGATAGAGGCCTGGTGCACGGGGGGGAGGCAGCTGGTTTGCCCTGAAGGGTGTCCCAGATCAGGGTGGGGGTCCCGCTTGGGTGCCTGGCCAGCCTGGGTGAGGGGCTGATGGCTGTTTGCAGCTGGTCACACCTCATTCAGGGTGGGGGTTCCCACTGGGGTGCCTGGCCAGCCTGGATGAGGGGCTGAGGGTTTTCAGGCTGGCCAAGCCTGCCAGCAACTGAAGCTCCCAGCCTCTCCTTTTTTTCTTTTTTTTTTTTATTCTGGGATTTATTTACCTTCTATAATTGAAACTTTGTTGCCACTCCAGCTCCGAGGCCACGGCCTACTGAAAGCAGGTATCTGGGGTTTGTTTAGCTTCTATAATTGCAACTTTGTTGCTTAGAGTGGAGCTCAGAGCCTGGCTGCAGCAGGGAGGAAGCTTGGCTTCCTCCATCACTGGAGCAAGCAAGCCTCCTGCTCACTTCAGCTGCGTGGCTGCCGGCCGCCATCTTTGTTGGTGGTTAATTTGCATATCTTGCTGATTAGCCAATGGGAAGTTTAGCGGAGGTACGGTTATTTTCAATCTTTGTCTATTATTAGATAGGATATTTAAATGCCATTTAACAAAGAAAAATCAACCAAAAAAATGAGTTCGCGTGTCACCTCTGACACGCGTGTCATAGGTTCACCATCATTGTCCTACATACACCTACATGCTGTAGGCAAAGCCCTTAGGAAAGTTTGGTAGAGGCACTAGAAAGCTGTCTATAGTATAAAGCAATCAAGAATTTGTGGGATGTCCTCTAGAAGTTTTGTGTGCATGTGACTTACCAGGGACCTCATTAAAAACACAGATTCTTGCCCAGTCAGTGTGGCTCAATGTAGTTGAGCATCAACTTATGAACCAGGAGGTCACAGTTCGATTCCAGGTCAGGGCACATGCCCGGGTCGTGGGCTCAATCCCTGGTAGGGGGTGTACACGAGGCAGCTAATCAATGATTCTCTCTCATCATTGATGCTTCTATCCCTCTCTCCCTCTACCTTCCTCTCTCTGAAATCAATTAAAAAAAGACATATTAAGAAATTTATAGGTTCTTATTCACTAGGAATGGGATGGGGCCTGTTTTAGATTGAATTGTAGTCCTGAAAAACATGTTCAAGTCCTAACCCTAGTAACACAGCATGTGACATTATTTGGAAACAAGGTCATTGCAAATGTACTTAGTTAAGGTGAGGTCATACTGGAGTCACGTGGGGCCCTAATCCAATATGACTGATGTCCTTATAAGAAGATGGCCATGTGAAGACACAGAGACATGGAGGAAGAATGCCAAGTGATGATGAAGGCAGAGACTGGAGTTATGCAGCTACATGTCAAGGAATGACAAAGATTGCCAACAAACCACTGAAAGATAGGAAGAGAGTAGAAGGATTCCCCTACCGGTTTCAGAGGGAGCATGGCTCTGCCAATACCTTGATTTCAGACTTTCAGTCTATAGAACTGTGAGAGAATACATTTCTGTTATTTTTACTCACCCAGTTTGTTGAGACAGCCCTTGAAAACTAATACAGGGCCTGAGATTCTTATATTGCCATTAAAATGCTGCTTTTGCTTCTGGTCTGTAGACCACACTTTGAACGTCCAGGTGACTACAAATCAATGTATTATTTTGTTTACTATCACTGGCACTTAGTGCAATGCTTGACATACTAGTATATGTATGTATGTTTATATAATCCCCGATTCCCAGAACTTTTTTGGTTAACTAGCTGAAAATGTTTCCCCTTCTCTATCAACCTCCATAGAGTCTTTTCTTAAAGCTATGTGCTCAGTCCAGGAAGAAGGCTTTCTTAGATAAGTCCGATCCCAGGTATACAGATAACCACATTGCCCTCCTAAAGATGCTAAATATCAAAGTTTATAAGACCTTTGGACTTCTTGTCTCATCTATATAATTTCTCATTTAATGTTGAGACATTGAACCCAGTCTCGTATATATTCCTGATGGCTAAAATAGGGCTTTTCTCTCCAAAATGTAAAGTGTTAGGCTTTTGGAAAGAACACATGCTAATAATTACTCCAAGCTGTTTAGAGATAATGGACAACAGAAAAGTTATTATCTTCAATGTCATCGTATGTCTTTGATATGATAATCATTGCATTCAAGATATCAGAAATGATGGATGGCCTTTGATTTAGAGTGTATCATGATGCAAATTACCTGGCTCTTTCCCACTCCTGCTTAGAAGGTGAAGAGCTCCTGACAGTGGGCACTCCTAGCTCCAGGGCCTTGGGTCACTGGACAGCAAAATCTGTGACAAAACTCAAAGGGAAACACTTCCTTTTCTTATGATCCAAGGCTACTTTACTTTTTCCTTTTATGGACTTACTTCACCTAGAACCACCTCACCTCACGCATAGTCTTAATTTGCAGCCATTGCTGTAACATACACTATTTATAACTGAAGTCATTCTACTCTGTTAACTTTCTGGCTAACAGCAGTTGACATAAGTAACACATTGCTCTGGTAGACTCACTGAGTTCCTTCCATAAACATAAAATGACGATTCCAGGAAATGTTAGGAAGAGAGGGAAGATGAAAGAGCACTCTCCATACATACATATTTTTAAATTGCTACAAGATTCTGTTAGGGCTTACGGTGTATAACCCAGCACTTTTCCCCTATAATTAGTCTCTACCATCCTCCTTACTCTCACAGCACATCCATCACGGAAACTCAGCACACGTTATATTCTATCCCTCAGTCATCCATGTGAATGAATAACAATGATCCAAAATATTTACTCACCATCACACATGAAAAGTGAGCCAGCCCTTTCACCCATCCTGACTGGAATCATGAAGATGTGTACCTGGAGGTTCTCTCATATGGATGAGTCACCTTCTGATAGTACGAGTGCCACAAACACACTGTAGGTAATTTACCCAGAGCCACTCAGGTGTCTGACTACTAGTCCTATATCCTTCCCCTTGAAATGCATCTCATTCCAGCAATGATGCACATGTTGCAATAAGGCAATGGCCTCTAAGATGTGAAAAGCAAAACTACTTTGAGTTTTAAGCCAGCAGAGTAAAGGATTTCACTTCCCTTTCTCCTATAAAATCTATGCAAATGATAAGGCTGAGGATCAGAAACACAGAATCTATCTTAGTGAACTCCTAGACCTCTGTAGTTTCAAAACAGAAAATGTGAAGGCAGAAGTAGTTGGAGTAGTAAGTTTCATGCAGAGTGATGAAAGGACAAACCTAATTTTGTGCAGAGGAAGGCAGAACCTTGGACATGTGCAAATTAAAGTCTTCATGTGCTGGGAAAGGTAAGGGTGAGATGGTGGCTAAATATAAGGGGGTTATTTAAAGTTATACTATGGTGCACCTTGGCCAGTGAAGCTCAGTTAGTAGAGCATCATCCCATGCACTGAGGGTCCCAGGTTCGATTCCCAGTCAAGGCACATACCCAGGTTGCAGGTTTGATCTCCAGTTAGGGTGCTTACAGAGACAAGCAATCTCAATCAACATTTCTGCCTCTCATTGATCTCTCTCTCTCTCTCCTATCCCTTCTTCTCTCTCTAAAAGATAAAAACATATCCTCAGGGTGAGGATTTAAAAAAAGCACACACACACAAAGTTAGTCTATGGTGCAATTAGGTGCCAGATGTAAAATCCCAGCTATCATGATCAGAAAGTATAGTTTCTAGAGAAAATCAACCAGACAGACTCACGGGCATCAGGCACACTTGGATAGGGTTGAGGTCTTGTGCTGGAATGGAATGATTATCAAAATTCCACATCCCTTTCTAGGCTTCCCTCAGAATGCTAGCATTCAGGCTGCACCCACTCCCAGCCCCAGTCAGGGGCCTGGAGAAGTTCTGTCTGGAAAAATGGATTGGCTAAGAGCTAAGAGCTTATCATTGGGGGGGAGGGAGGAGTTTGGCAGAAGGAGTGGTAAATGAAACAGCTGGTCTGCAACAGTTTGCCCCACCCTGACATCCATCACTGGGCAAAACCTGTCCCATTACATTGAGCTTCCATCCAGGATCATCACACCCCAATCTGGTACATAAAATAGCAGCCAAGCATCACCAACTATCTGAAGAAATCCTCTAACTAAAATACGGAGGTCAAAACCAATATACATAAAGGGAATTTAGAAGAAGAAACAGAAAGTAGTAAACAAAAGAAAATCTAAAGAAACTATAATTTTTCGACTCAGAAAATTATATTCTTTTTTTAAAAAGTTCAATGAGCTTTTATAAATTAAAATATAATTCTGAAATACAAAAATCCTTGTCTATCAAAATAGGAATTCCATAGTAACTATGTAAAACTGTAGAAGCAATAGGTAGTATATACCAGAGAAACAGCTAAGAGAGTAGAAAACTGGTACCTCTGGTGTACCAAGGTGGGAGTGGGATGGGGCAATAGAGAACTTTTATTTTTACTTTTAAAAACTGTGAAATGGCATACAAAATAGCTTATGTACATTTATGCATAATTTAACCGGTGTCAAAAATAAAGCATGTACTCACGTCCCCCCTTAAGAAAGTGAGTGCTACTAATATATCTTTGAAGACTACCTTCCTCCATAGTTTTCCTCCAAAGAAACCATTCTTCTGAATTTTGTGTTCATTATTCCTTTGTGTGTGTTTTTTTAATAGTTTGGCTCCAAATATATGATTCCATAAACTTACTTGGCTTTTAATGGTTTTTGAATTTCAGACCAATGATCTCATTCTTTTGTGACTTTTCTTTTTAACTGACCATCAGGTTTATGAATCATCAACGTGGATGCACATGGCTGTAGTTCATTCTTTTTCAAAGCTGTGTAGTATTCTATTATGTGGCTTTACTTCAGTCCATTTATCCAAATGACAGTGGACAGATTTTTGCTATTATAAACAAGGCTTTTTGCAAGCATTCTCATATGGGTCTTTTGTACGAATGTGTAAAAGTGTGAACAGATGGTATATACATGTTCACATGAGGTTGGTAGAGCCAAACGATTTTCCCAGTATATGGAATAACGGACCTTCCCATTAATACTAATAAGAGTTCCTACTGCTTGGCCAGCCTCTCAATATTTTAGTCACACTTTTTAATTTTTGCCACGCTGGTGGGTCTAAAGTGGTATTTCTGCGTTTCCTAGTTGGTGACTTATCTTTTCATGCTATTGATCATTCATTCCATGACAAGCCTGTTCATATCATTTGCCCATCTTTCTCTTATTGATTGGTATGAATGCTACTACATTTTGGATAGAAATTCTTCTTTAGTTATTTATGTTACAAAAGTCTTCTCTAAGCTTGTGGCTTATCTTTCCATACTCTTTGTGTTATCTTTTGATGAGCGAGAATTTTGTTTTTATTTTAATGTAATTTTATTTTAATGTACATATTTGTTATTTTATTTATGGTTTATTTATTATTTATTTATTTATATTATTTAAAAAAAACTATTAACTTTTCCCTTCCTCATACATGTGCTGATACTACTGGAATTAATTTTTGTTTATGGCCACATATATATCGATTTTTAAAATATATTTTAATAGTCAATTTTACCCACTGATCTGAGATACCACATTTGTCCTATATTAGTTTCCATATATGCTGAATCTGCTTTGAACCCTCAATTCCTTTTTTGTTTTTTTTGTTTTGTTGTTGTTAATCCTCACCCAAGAATATTTTTCCATTAATTTTTAGAGAGAGTGGAAGGGTGAGGGAGAGACAGAGAGAAAGAAAAATCAATGTGAGAGAGAAACATCGATTGCTTGCTTCCCGCATGCACTCCACCAGGGGGTGAGGATCGAACTTGCAACCGAGATATGTGCCTTTGACTAGAATTGAACCCAAGACCCCTCAGTCGGAGGGCTGAGCAAAACTGACTCGGGCCCCTCAATGCTTTCCATTGACTTTTGTTTTCTGTGCCAATTATTACCATACTATAGCTACCTTACTACATATTACTTAATTGTTATTGATATCTGGTAGAATAAGTATCCTATCTGATTTCTCTCTTTTAGAGTTTTTATTTTTCTGAATTTTATTATTACCTTGCTTTTAAAAATTATAGTTTTGCCACAAATATATGATTCCTTGAAATTCTCTGACTTGCATGTTTTTAACTTCAGACCAATGGAATCATTTTTTATGATGATTTTTTTTTTTTTTTACTAAACATCATGTTTATGATTGTTTTTTTGTAAGGTTATTTAAAAAATATATATTTTATTATTGATTTCAGAGAGGAAGAAAGAAAGAGAGAGATAGAAACATCAATGATGAGAGAGAATCATTGATCAGCTGCCTCCTGCATGCCCCACACTGGGGATGGAGCCTGCAACCTGGCACGTGCCCTGACTGGGAATTGAACTGTGACTTCCTGGTTCATAGGTCGATGCTCAACTACTAAGTCACACCAGCAGTGCTGTAAGGTTATTTTTGAAACTTTGCTCTTCCATACATATTTTTAGAATAAGTTTGTAAAATTCCAAATATCCTAAGTAATTGATGGAATTACTTTAAAATTAGAAATCAATTTGGGGTTAACTGACATCTGTAGAATACTGATCTTCCTATTCATGAAGAGAATATATCTCTCCTTCTATTTAGGTCTGCTCTAATGCTTTCAATACAATATTTTTTTTTATACATTTCTGGATTCAGTCTGTTAATATTCTTTTCATGATCTTTACATCTATATGAGAGAAATTACCCTCTAATTTGTCTTTTACTTCCTGTCCTTGACTATATACTAGCTTTGAATGTCACATCATTTTCTAGTCTGTAAAGTATTTTGTGTAAGAAGTATTTGGTGTAATAAAACCATCTAGGCCTGGTACGTTGTGGGAAGATTTTAAACGACTGATCCAATTTCCTTAATATTTATATGACACTCAGGTGTTCTATTTCTTCTTGAATCTGTTTTAATTATTTGTCTTTTTCTAGGAAGTGATTTCATTTATTTGCAAAAGTTTGTTCATATAAGTCTTACACATTTCTATTACATCCATGGTCACATTCATGTTTACATTCTCATTCTCATTATACTAGCCTTTTATATTAGCCTTTTATTATACAGGATCTTTGTTTTGTTCAATGTCACTGAAAGTTTGTAAATATTATAATAGTTTTCAAAGAATAATTTTTTTTTACTTTATTAATCATCTCTACTGTATTTAATTTTTAAAAATATTTAATTCCCATATTAGGTTGAACCATATGTAATTATAAACATTTGCTCACATTTGACCTACAAAAATGACTTTTCTTGTTGTGCAACCTAATATTTCCTCTGTTTGTTTTTCTTTTTCTAGTTATTAATTTTGGAATCTTAATTTATTTTTGACCTTCTTCTTTTCTAATATAATCGCTTACGACCATACATTGTAGCTATATTCTAGGAGTCTTGTTATAAGTGTTTTTGGAATCTCATCACAATTGCTTTCTTGATCCATGAGTTATTTACACATGAAAGTGTAGATTTTAAGAGGCAAGGAGGTTTTTGTTGTGGACATATTTAGATTGTATTTTTGTCATTAATATATGATTCCTAACTTTATTTTTATCAGAGGATATGATCTGTATTTAAAAACTGCTTAAAATTTGCTGAGATTTGTAAACCTTCGCTTTTTAAAAGTATTTTAATACTACTTGACTTTTAAATTATATCCATGTATCATGTTGACAAAAATTAGTAAAGCATAATAGTTAATTTGGTCTATTTTGTTGTTAATATAGAAACCATCCTAAAATATCACAGTTTAAGAGTTTCATCATCACCTAAATCCTCCATTCTAAACATGTTGTATTTATTTATTTATAGCCTATCACATTTTAAAAGGGCCTAGAAGGCCACCTTACACATATTGGCTGCTAAGAGTTGCACACGTAAAATTGTACCATACAGATTACCATGAAAGCCAAAAAAAAAAAAGTGCTAGAAAATGGAAACAAATCTACATATATATATAAGAGGCTAATATGCTAAGTGTCCTACTATCCAACTGGTTGCTATGACATGCACTGACTATCAGGAGCCAGACACTCAACACAGGAGCTGCTGAGCTGCAGTGACTTGGCAGTGGCAGTTCTCAGGTGACACACCCTGAAACCGGAGGAGGGAGCCCAATTCCTCGTGGGGCCGCGTGGGTTATGTTGTTGTTGGGGCACTGTCGGCCCCAAATCTGATTTACTGCACACTTGCGTTTTGTGTTCCACACTCTATACAACAGCAACTTTGCAGAGTGCCCTCTCATACTCCTGGACCCCTCGGGGGATTCCGGAGAGTAGGTTCTGGCCCGATCCTTGCAGGCCAGGCCAAGGGACCCCATCTGCCAGAGAGACTCTGCTCACTCCACAGATGCTGGGAGTGTCTGGCCCATCTTGCCCAGTCCTGCCCTGCTGGCCACCTTCTAATTAATTTCCTTTCAATGTGCACAAACCCATGCACTGGGTCACTAGTTTTATTATAATTTTGTTGTATTGCATGGTTTTCTTTGACAAACCTTGAGGACGGTCATCTCTGAGCATGGAGCTTAAATTAATTTGCTTTAGTTACACAGTGTGTCCAAGTAACACACAGAGAAACGATAGGATAAAACAAAGATCAGGTAGCTCTCTGGGGCTGAGGAACCCTTTCTGAATGAGAAATGAGGCTTCTGGTTGGAACCTAACTTTCTGTTCTCCTTTCAGGGTGACATGAAGATTTTTCTTCAGTCTTATTCCTTCCTACTCCTGATGGTAATGATGATGATGGTGGTGATGGTATGGTGGCAGCAGCAAATATTTCTGTATCAGCCACAAAGATAAACACTTTACACAGATCATTTTAATCCTCATAATCATCCTTGGAAGTTACCACTATTATTATTCTCACTTTGTAGATGATGGAACTGTACAGAGGAGTCTTAGAGAGATGAAGGGATAAAGTGATGACTTAGCAAGAAAAAGGCTGTGTGGTTTCCAGAAATTGCTGTTGGACCACACTACCACCTTCTGTACTCAGAATAGTGTGGCTCTCAGTGCATGGGAGTGTTGAAAGAAGCAATCTATATATATAAAAGCCTAAGTGACCGAATGAACAACTGAACGACTGGTCAACCGTTCGCTATGATCGCACTGACCACCAGGGGACAGATGCTCAATGCAGGAGCTGCCCCCTGGTGGTCAGTGCACTCTCACAGCCAACCTCCAGTGGCCCCGATCCGCCCTATTGCTGGCCAAGCCGAGGGACCCCACCTGTGCACGAATTTGTGCACTGGGCCTTTAGTAGCATTATAATTTGCTAGTTATTAATCATAGGAAAGGAGCAAAAGGGAGGCCAGACATTAAAAGCATGGTCATCAGGGAAGCTTCACCAGAAAACTGATTTTTTTTACTCCCTAAGAAACCATTCCCTGCAAATCACTGGGGGAATCCCTGGGGGAAGAGTTGCCCAACAAAAGGGGAGATGGACGCATACTCAGTGAAGTAGGGGGGACATGGGGAAGGTGCCTGTCAGTCTTAGCTGGAAACAGATAATTGGCTAAAGGGGATGGGGCCACTGCAAGTACCAAAATCTTAGAAGGTTAAATTAAAATCCCCAGACAAAGGAGTTCGTTCTCTTACTCTCTTGTTCCTCTGGCTGTGTTCCTGCTCGTGTTCCCTCCACAGCCATGTGGCCTGAAGCTGCATAGCCCACAGCCATGTGGACCCCACATGCAATGGACTGATGGACTGCAGCTGGGAATATAAGCTAAGCTAGCCTGATGCTGGATTGGACTGTGCCAATATGGAACAGAAACTTTGGACAATGGCTTTAACCTAGCTCTGCTAAGGAGACAACTATACTTCATCCATGGTGGGACAGAGGGAGAAGGGACCTTGGAAACTCAGAGGTTTAATTCCATGCAAATAAATGCCACTCATTCTCCAATGCAAGTCTCAGAAAATTCCTTTTCTTGTGACATCGCAAGAGGCCCACCTCCCCTGGCAACAGGTAGGGACATGGACAGCTCCCCACCGATAACAGAAGCAGCTGGTCAGAGACCTAGAGCTTAGGCCTCTTCTACAGCCCCATCACTGGCTTCCTGGTGGCTCCGAGGGAAACACCACAATTGTAGTTGATAGGCATGAACTCCCTGTGCTAGTCTGAGTCCTATCTTCTCTGTCAGCCTCAGTGGCTCATCCCTTTCTTTGGTGGCAACTGAAGGGCTGTGTCCTACAGGGCTGAACTGTTCAGACATCTCCACACCCGGGAGAGTATATGTAATGCACAACAAAAGCATCACATGGCCCGGTTTCTCCGATGTCTTACTAAATCATTCCCAACATCATATGCTTTAGGCCTTTTGCTGCTACACTGTGAATCACATTCCTCTCTAATCAACACTCCAATGTCTCAGTTTTTCCATTAGTGAGATGATTGTAGTACAAAGTGAACTATTTATAATGAGCCCCAGCTCAAGCAATGAGGCTTTCAGTTGGCTTCATCTTAAATAAATCTTTCTTTGTTAATTAATGTACCTTCTCCTAGTGTTATAAGTAACATTTATGTTCCTGAATTGAACTGGGAGGGAGAGAACCACACCCAGAGGGGAGGATCCAAAAATCCTCAGCATCAATATGAATGCAATAACCATTTGAAAACAAAGTTTAAAAGTTTTTGTGCTTGTTGTAAACTAAGGAAGTTGTACAAGAGGCTCTACAAGAGAGTAAAAAGTGATGTGATAATTAGGTCATGAATTAACCCCCTGGTACTTGCAGCTCTATACTGTTTTTAAAGACCCCCTTCTCACCTCCTAGGATATTTTGCACATGCAAAATGCCTAATGTGACTAATAAGGTACCTAGCATAAAAGTTAATTAATGAAAATGAAAACACTAAAACTCAGGTTATTTAGTATCCAGGGCCTGGAGCCAGATCCCAATTAAACCACTCTTCTGGTGAAGGAAGGGATCAAAATGCCCAATAGGTTCCATCTGGCTGCTCTCTGTGGGTCAATCTAGAGCAGTGGTTCTCAACCTTGGCTGCACATTAGAATCACCTGGGAATCTTTTTAAAATCCTGATTTCTGGGCCTCATCCTCCGGAAATTCTGTTTCTTTGTTATGGGGTGAGGCCACAACATTAGTAACAAAGAAACAGAATTTCCGGAGGATGAGGCCCAGAAATCAGGATTTTAAAAAGATTCCCAGGTGATTCTAATGTGCAGCCAAGGTTGAGAACCACTGATCTAGAGCTTCATGGCCTTTTCGAACTAGTCTTTCCAAGCTCTCCTTTCCATTGCAATGAGGAGGAGCTCAGGGCAGTCTCCCTCGCCCTTTCCTGGGGAACTCTCAGCCTCTCCCACTCACGTGTAAGGGGCTTGGCAGCTAAGGAATCCAGCTGGAAGCAAGCAGGATTCACTAACTCTTCCCTGCCCAATCCCTTTTGTCATTCATTCCAATGGAGGGGCCCCTAACCCTCCAATCCCATTTGTACCCCACTGAGGAGATCTGATAATGGTGCTGGCAGAGCTGTGGCTTTTCATAACTTCTGGCAGGGACCTCACTGACCCATAACATGGCTGCACACATGATTTCTTCTCATACTGTCTTTGTAAATTGACCATGGCTAACCTTGCTGCCCTAATCAGATCAATCAGAATAACATTTCTTTAGCTGCTGCGTGCCCGTGCTGGCAGCCTCCTGGGCTGAGGCGTGACTCAGAGTCAGGCTCAGATACTGAAGGCGGATTTTGGAGTTTCCAGTGGTCTCAGGTTTCCTTTGCTTTTATCACAGTTGGTGAGCTTTGTAAGGCCCGTGTTTACAGCCATGCAAATTAGCCTCAGCTGGAGAGAAATCAGGCCAGGTCCACATGAAATCAAGCTCTGGCCAAAAGGTATGTTATCAAAAATTGAAAGTGTGGCCATAGTATTGGAGCCAAGCCAGACTGTCCTAAGGAGCCTGTGACGGCTTTGTCTGGTGTAGCCTGAACTCCTGGCTTGGCCTCGGGACCCTGAAAACAGAGACAGAGGGGAAAATGGAAAAGGACCACGCAAGCCAGGGCGGGCTGGCCAGAGCATTCTTTGTTAAGTAGAGACAAGTGTAAGGAGGGAAATGTTGCATCTCTGAGAGAAGAAACACTATGGTTGAGAGGCTGGTTTGTAGTAAATCCCGTTATTCACTGACAAAGCAAGGTCCAAACTCACGGTTTTATTCTACTCATACACTCAGCTTTAAAATGTATGTGTGAAGGCCTCCACATACAGAGATGATCTTGTATGTTGCATCCGGAAACAATCTTTCAAAACATCCATCTCAGACACCAGGACAGTTACGGCAACTAAGGCCGGAGAGGCTACGTGACTGGACACACAACAATGGCTAACTACTGGTTACCTTCCCGACAAGATCTCCGGCGCCTTTCCACTGCAGCTTCCCCAGCACGTTTCCAGTACCTCAGTACACACACAAGCCTGGTTTACTTGGAAATAATTCTCCAATACATGTATGTCTCAAATGCTAACACTTATTCCTGAGCTCCCTCCCACGTACTCAGGGCCCACACCACATGGTGCCCGAGGTGTCAGGCAGCCTGGTCTATGGGGCTGCGCCTGGAGCTGAGTGCTGAGACCTGGGATCACACGTGAATGTCTTGTCCCTCTGCCCTTTAATAAGCAAAACAAAAGCTGGTGGGTCTTAAGTGTCCCCATTTGCAAGTGGAAGTAATGACGGGATTGTTGGGATTCATCTAATGAAAGTTCTCATCTTTTGACAGATAAGAGATCTGAGACCAGAAAATTGAGGGGACCTGCCCAAGATTCAATGGTTGGTGAAGGGCAGAGCCAGAAGTGGAAAGCAGGTCTGCTGACACCAAAGCCAGTGCGCGTCTGTCCGTGGACAAAGACCAGAAAACAAGATTCAGACTCTCCAAGAGAATGTAAAGTCAGGACTTGTAGCTACATTCACACCAAAAGCCCATGTGTCAGGTAACTAAGAGCACAGGCTCTAGGGTTGTTGCCGGATTCACTTTCTTACCACTTCAGAGCTGTGTGATGCTGGGCAGTTACATAACCCCTCTTGGCTCCAGCTTCCTCACCTACAAAACGGGAATAATAGTACCCACCTTACTGGGTTCTTGTGATGATTAAATAAATTAATACACACCAAGCACTTACCCAAAACCCACTTACTTAGCATTAACTATTATTATTACTACTATTGAAATCTTCACTTGAAAGATACTACATAAATGCAAGGTGATTAAGACTTCTCTCTGCCCACTTTAAGCGTGTACCTGCGAGAACATGTGTATGGGCAGAGGCTGTTTTGACCTCGGTGTATATTGGAGACGTGTGCACTTCCAAAGCATGCGTTCAGTTGAGAAAGCATCACTGTGGCCCGGGTTTGTGACTAAGACACACATGTAAGATCTTTGCCGATTCTTGTTATCTTCTCACATACTGCTGAGCTTAGACTGGAGGCCAGAGCAGTCACTGCTGGGACCAAGGTGCCAGCATCAGCACTTACCCTCAAACCACTGCCCAGCACCAGCCTTGGAAAAGGGCCTGTGTTAACCAGAAATGAATGAGGTCCAGGAAAATACAGGCAAGACTTCAAAATTTTCCTCAACTAGGCGGGAAGGATAAATACTTTTTCAAAATACAAATATTTATAATGGTTCTCTCACAGACTGTCTTGTAATATCCAATCATTCATCTTTGTTTTCCAATTAGATAACTCCAAATCCATATTGAAATAAATCTTCACTCCCTTTAGATACTGAAGATTTAAAAAGTGTGTGTTTGTGTGTGTATGTGTGTGTGTGCGTGTGTGTGTTCGTCTGTGTGTAGGTGATTCCAGAATTAGACCCAAAGGGACTAAGTCTAAAACTTCATAAATTTTTATACTGTAGTCATTCATTCTAAACACTGGAACTATGTCTACTAATGATTTCTGTTCTACTAATACCTACAAGCCTTTCTAATATGCATTTGGCTCCCAATACTTTCTGTGGATAATTTGCTGTGAAATTTGGCCCCATGGTCCACAATAAAGTGATTTAACGAGACTAAAGAGGGTGCAGAGGGGCAGTTACTCTCTGGTAGGTTCCCCTTCTCAGGGCTCCGGGAAAGAAGCTAAATTTGCTTATATCTCAGCATTCTAAGGTGCCCTCTGGTGGTTTGGGGTAGGTAATGAGCATCTTAATGACACTGCAGCTGGTCTGAGGTGCAAGTACAGATTAAGTTACTGTTTAACAGCCAACAGGAGAAACATAGCTGAACTCCAAGAATAATATTCAGATTCTACATTCTGAAAGAATCATTGATATCCACACTTGACAAGTTCTAACCACCTTTCCCCCACCCCACCCCCAATAAGTAAATAAAGTAAAAGTACAACTTAACTTCTTGGGCCATCTTATTTCCAAATAAAATTTACAAGGCAGAATTTTTGTAAACTAGTGCCTGTCAGCTCCTGTTTGCTTTTGGTAGATTTAGCCAGCGAAGGGCCTTTAGACGGAAAAACAGGACAGCCCTGATCATCCCAGGTGTCACTCAAGGAATCTGGACACAGCACTAATGACTTCCAGGTCATACTTTGGTGCAATCAACACACACGCAGGTTATTACACTCATTTCTATAGATGATAACCCCTAACTCCGTTGCTCATTTTTCCAACCCATGAGAAATATAAAGGGGCTTGCAAACTCACCCCCACTCCTGGAGGGGAAAATAATGCACATACCTTACTCAGGGAGCTGGAGAAATTATTTTTGTACACAAAAGCTGAAATTATATAAACTTGGAAGGCAACAGGTTATGAAACCCTATAAATTTATGTTCAGGCTTCCAAACAATGTTCGCCGTCCACCCTTCTCTCCCCACTCAACTGAGACACCAAGTCTGGGATTCGAGAATTACGGCTAAGATCCTCGCCAAAGTGACCAAATTACAACTGATGGCTTTTGGCTCCAGGACTTTTCAACAGACTAGTGTCTGCTGAGCCATCCCCTCCCCATCCCTCCCCACCCGACTCACACCCCCACCCCCAAGAGCTCAGGGAAAAGCCATTAGTTGATTATTCTTAAGAAATAGCTATCAAAAAACGAGGGAGAGGAATGATCTCACATATCTTACAGAGGAGGGAACGAGCACAGAGATTATAATTCAAAGTGAAATGGTGACATTTCAAGAGAAGAATAATATTGGCAGGCCATGCTGATTCTCTGAAAGTTGTTGGGCAAGTTTAAAAAGCAACTGGAAAGTTTATCAGAGTAGCTACTTCCTTGACAGGCACCAGGAGAAAGAATCTCAGACAATGAAGGCAGATTTCTGGCTCCTTGTCAAGGTGCTGACCTGTCTTTCCCAGGAACAAATGTAGCTGAGAGGCAGTATAAATAGGGGCATATTGACAGTGGAAACTTATTTTACAGCGCAGAGAGACTATATAAACCAATGTAAGATGAACCATTAGATGTCTGTATGTGTCATTAGAGAAAGTTGTGGAATTCTATAAATATTGAAAAACAGAAATGGTGTGGAGATTACCCTTTGCAAACAGTTTCAAGAATGGACATACTAATGTTTTAAGATCTTCAACAACCTTGTCGGAATCAACGATGTTCCAAAATGTATTTGCAAAGCTTTCATATTAGTTCGTAAACTAAGAGATTAATACATAGTTCTAGAGAATACTTAAAGCACTTTCATAACCATGATTTCACTTTACCCTCATAACCACCCTGTAAAGAGTTGTTATTCCTTATTTTATAGAGAAGGAAGTAGTGTGTGACAATTAAATACGTGGCTCTGAGGGTTATCACAGAGCAATAAATAGGAGACAGTACTATGTCCTGGTGGTGCAAACAAGGGCTGACGTTTTGAACCCTGGCTCTTAGTTTGGTGGTGGCTCTGTCTGTCCTGGCAGAATGGACTGGTGACACAAATGAGGTTGGCACATGCCTTAGTATCCAAAACAAATCTGTCATGGTATTTATTTACAGTTAACATTTAAAATATTGGTAGAGTCAAAGGGAAATAGCCCCTTATCTACATATTTCACTGTTAGAGTTAAATGCAAAACATCTTTTTATTCAAAGATTTGACTTCCTATTGAAAAACTCTGAAGAAAACTGGATGATTTTTACTATGTAGGAAATATTTTCAATTTGCACAAGTGTAAGCTATATTTTTTGATGATTTTAATAATAGCTAATCTCGTTTATAAACATCTAATCATTCATCTCAATAAATATTGTTACCATCACCAATGTGGCCAATTACTGTGTAAATAAAGGGGCAGTGAACATGCTGCGGCTCTTGTACATCCTCTCAAGGGCTCACTATTATCAATGTCGCCCCAGTAAAAGTGTGCAAACCCTAGAAGCCACTTAATCTTCCTAGGCCAGTTTCTCATGTGACAGATAAGGGTACTCAGTTAGATGATTGGGAAGGTTCCTTCTAATTCTTAGACTCTATGGTATAGAACAGGGTACCTGCCCAATTTAAGAATACGTGTCCACTGATGGGAACATCAAATGCTAGTACAGAAGATGAAACTAGAAACTAGTATCTGTATTCAGCAGAATCTTGAGAGTTATTTCTGAACTAGGAATGTGGTCTGCGGAGAGAGATGAAGACCGAATCCATTTAAGAGATGTTCATATGTATCTCACAGTCAAGATTCAGAATGCTGGCCCTTTCTATCTCCAACATATATACTCCACATTAGTCCTTCGAAAAGACCTATTTGGCAAGTGTCCTCCTGGTCATCTTGGTAACCATTCTGTGCTTAAGCAGATGAAGTTAGCCTCTAATGCTGAAACCCCTCAGTTGCTTACCACCTCCAAAATTCACTTTCATTTTAAGATTAAAGAAAACAAATATCTGACTCTTGGAAGAGACCAAGGGATCCAACTTGATGCTGGAAATCTGACCACAGGCATGGAAGGAAGGCCTATAAGGAAGCAGGTTTAGAGTTTTCTGGCTTTGATTCAGTTTGTTATTTTCTTTAAAACTTAAAATCTCAGCCCTAAGGTAGACCACAAAGCTCACTAAAACTTCAAGACCATGTAGCCCAGTAGACCTATATTCTTGGCTCTACTTAAAGAAAACAGTGGAAACTACATAGGTGCCAATTATACGGGTTAACAGCAACCTCACTGTTCAGAAAGATTAAAGAGTTCAAATGGAGGGTATTTTCCTCCTCAGACAGGGAAACAAAATAAACACATCAAGTACTAACTGGCTTAGTGAAAATCCTTTGTTGAACAGGCAAACAATTATGAGATAAGAAATAAGAACAAACAACCAAATGCTTTGATGTTTTAAAAATACTCATTCGCCAAAACAGAAATAATAACAGCATGTTACCAAGCATCCAAAGAGAGAAACAAAAGAAGTAATAGCAATCTGGGAAGAAAAAGAGAACGAAATTAAATTTAATATGATAATGAGTAAGAATGCATTTAGCAGAGTTCCTGGTTAGTCAGAGGCAACTTCCTGGAAGTGGCAAATTGAGGTGAGTTTCTGGAATACAGAGGTTCTATTGCGTGTTGTATAGAATCTAGTCTCCTGTTTCTGTAGATAGCATCTGAAAAGCCAGCTGGCCTATAAAGCACACTTACTTCCATCCCACACAAATCTAACTGCATGGGAATACATTTTATAGTATATTAGTTGACTTCTTTCCTGGAATGAATTGTTTTAGTAGAAAAATTCAAATTGTCCCATGCAATATTTCTTTTTATTTATTTTATTTTTTATTTTATTTAGAAGGAAGGATGGAAGGGAGAGAGCGAGGGAGAAGAAAAAGAGAGGGAGGGAGGGAGAGAGGAAGGGAGAGAGAGAGAAAGAGAGAGAGAGAGAGTGAGAGAGAAAGAGAGAGAGACAGACATTGATGTGAGACACACTGATTAGCTGCCCCTCCCCCGCCCTCACCCTGACTGGGGATTGAACCTGCAAGCCAGGCATGTGCCCTGACCAGGAAACAAACCCGCCACCCTTTTGTGTATGAGACAATGCTCCAGCCAACTGAGCCACGCTGGCCAGGGCTGCATATGTCTTCTCAAAAGGTTTGTTGTGAAATTTAATTATTGTCAGGATCACATTGTTTTCTCATAAAAACACAATTACAATGGATTTAAGAGGTGAAAAATTTTGATTATGATTTTCATTCATGATTCAACTCAGTGGGGAAATCTTTCATTAACAGAAAACTGCACTCAGACTTTTGCCGTTTTTTCCCTGTAAGGCACAGCTGATTTCATAATCACAGTGTTACTTGAGATATGAACCAGGGGATGAACCCAACTGTATAATTTAAGAATGAAGAATTGATGATAATATCATTAAATATTACCAACTTTTCAAAATAGTTCCTCAAACCCTCTTAGATTTAAATTTCACAACATCCTGGTGAGTCATGTGGACTCAGATATTATTAATCCTCTTTTATAGAAAAGAGAAAAAATGATCTAGAGAAGAAAGAAAACCTACCCACGCTCACATGGCAAATCAATAGCAGAGCCCTGGCCTGTGGTGTTCAGTGGTTAGAGTGTCAGCCCATGCATCAAAGGGTCATGGATTTGATTCCTGGTCAAGGTCATGTACCTGGGTTGCAGATTTGATTCCTGGTCCCGGTTGGGTGGGATTGGGGTGAGTGCAGGAGGCAATCAATCAATGTGTGTCTCTCACATTGATGCCTCTCTGCCTCTCTCTCTCTCTCTCTCCTCTCTCTTTCCCCCTCCTTCTTTCCCTCCCTTCCACTCACCCTAAATATCAGTGGAAAAATATCCTCGGGTGAGGATTAAAATAAAATAAAAAATCAATAGCAGAACCAAGTACTTTACTTTTGCTCAACACCATCTAGGCCAGTGATGGCGAATCTTTTGAGCTCGACGTGTCAGCATTTTGAAAAACCCTAACTTAACTCTGGTGCCGTGTCACATATAGAAATTTTTTGATATTTGCAACCATAGTAAAACAAACTTATATTTTTGATATTTATTTTATATATTTAAATGCCATTTAACAAAGAAAAATCAACCAAAAAATGAGTTCGAGTGTCACCTCTGACACGCGTGTCATAGGTTCACCATCACTGATAGGCTATTATCAAAACACTTAGGAGAAAAAAGAATGAACTCCATACAAAAAAAAACATTTATGCAGAGAAATAACAGCAGTGGTAGCAACAGAAGCAAAATGAGAGTAGCCATCATTTGCTGAGTGCCCACAGTGTGCCAGGCACAATGTTAAGCATGATGTATATAAATATATATTCTTACTTAATAATTAGAATAATAATAGGAACAGATGCCATCTCATGTCATGGTTAGGGGACGGAGGCACAGGGTGGAAGAACTTTGACTTAGGTCACATAGCCAGTGCATGGCCCGGTTGTGATTCAACTTCACATCTACCTGATACTTGAGGATCTTAAACCTTTTCTCTGATGGGATGACTGGGAGCCTCAGATTTCAAGTCCTCAAATCTTTGCTCAGAAGGCACCTTTCATAATGAGGACTACCCTAAGACTCTATTTAAAGCTGTAGCCTCATCGCCACCATGCCAAAGTCCATCCTTCTTAAATCATGGTTACGTGATCTAATTTTTGTTTTTAATATTGATTGTCAATATAAGCTCTAAAGAGCAAGAATCTTTGGGTGTATTTTTTCACCAACATATCCCAGATGCTTGGATAGTGCTAGCCAGTAGAACATTTTGTAATGACAGAAATGTTTTATACCTGTGCTATATGATAACCACTAGCCACAGAACAAAACTGAAAAGTGGCTAGTGCCACTGAAGGACTGAATTGTTTATTTTATCTAATTGTGTTAATTAAATTTAAATAGCCATATTTTTTCAATAGAATTAATGGCTAAAGAGGGTTCAGATTAAATTAAGAAAATCACTTGAAAATTCAGGTGCTATGACTGAAATAGCAAGCACACATGCTCAAACTTTTGGCTCCTTTTTGTCATCTGTGACTTGAAATCTTGCAAAACTTTTTTTGAAAGCAGGGAAAGCAAACCAGCAGCACATAATGAATTCCCATGTATGTTATTTATATATGATTACAATGATTATGATAATCAAGCAGTACCTTTTTGACCTTGTTTTTTTTCTCATAGGTCTCTGACAGTGGTTTTTTCTTCTGCTGAGTTGTGTCTTTGGAGAATAAATACTCAAATTCACTAGGATCCCGAATATCAGGTTCTTCTAAGGAGTCCCATAAGGTTGGTGTAGCACTTTGGCTTAAAAGAGAAAATGACAAGAGAAAAGAATAAACACAATCTCTAATTCATTTTTAACTCATTAAAAAATAATAAAAGTTTACAACTGGATTTAAAAAAAAAAAAGTCAACAAACTGTAAGCACCTGTTAATAGAGCTCTTAATTTAAAAAAAAAAAATACACACAGCCCTAGCTGGTTTGGCTCAGATGATAGAGAATTGGCCCCTGGACTGAAGGGTCTTGGGTTTGATTCTGGTCAAGGGCACATACTTCGGTTGCAGGCTCGATTCCCAGCCCAGGTCAGAGCGTGTTTGGGAGGCAACCGATTAATGTGTCTCTCTCATATCGATGTTTCTCTCTCTTTGTCTCTCCCCCTCTCTTCCACTCTCTCTAAAAATCAATGGAAAAATATCCTCGTGTGAGGATTAACAAAAATACATAAATACATACACACATATACATATGCACACACATCCCTAATAAAGCTCAGAGAAAAGCTTTTTGCAAAACACATTTAAAAAAATTTTTTTTTATTGATTTCAGAGTAGAAGAGAGGGAAAGATAGAAACATCAATGATGAAATGATGAGAGAAAATCATTGATCAGCTGCCTCCTGCATGCCCCACACTGAGGATCGAATCTGCAACACTGGCGTGTGCCCTTGACCGGAATTGAACCTGGGACCTTTCAGACCGAAGGCTGACTCTCTATCCACTGAGCCAAACCAGCCAGGGCAAAACACATTGTTTTAAAAATATATATATTTCTTTATTGATTTCAGAGAGGAAGGAAGAGGGAGAGAGAGATAGAAACATCAATGATGAGAGAGAATCATTGATTGGCTGCCTCATGCATGCCCCCCACTGGGGATTGAGCCTGAAACCCAGGCATGTGCCCTTGGCCAGAATCGAACTTGGGACCCTTCAGTTCGCAGGCCGACGCTCTATCTGCTGAGCCAAACTGGCTAGGGCAAAACACATTTTTTAAAAGTCAAAATATAATATAGAACATTAAAGCAAATACACATTTCCAAACAGAATGGTCATTAGATATAATTAAAGAGAGATCTAGAGAGAGAGATCTAGAGAGAGAGAGAAACTTTGTGGGACCAGAAATCCTGGGGTTCATACTGTTAGAGCCATGCGAGCTGCTTCTCCCTCAGTCTGTAGCATTTCCATGGTGGATAAACATGGGCATCGTATAAAGGCTGAGGGATAATCAATCTTGAGACAGTGATGGAATAATTCTTAAACAGAACTAAAATGAGGTACTAAGGTAAAGATTTAGCCTTTCTTTGGATCTCTTCTACTGGTTTTAAATATGGTTTTCTGGTGAAGTAAGTGCAGGACCTGTAATATGTGAATGGGCTGTGCTCATTTAGAAATACTTGATTTATAATACCACACTCCAACAACAGTATTAATAATAAAAATTATTATGGCTCAGTGGTTGAGCGTTGACCTATGAACCAGGAGGTCACAGTTCCATTTCAGGTCAGTGCACATGCCTGGATTGCAGGCTTGATCCCCAGTGTGGGGCCTGCAGGAGGCAGCCAGATGATTCGATGATTCTCTCTCATCATTGATGTTTCTCTCTCTCTCTCCCTCTCCCTTCCTCTCTGAAATCAATAAAACTATATTGAAAAAATAATAATAAAAACAAGCCAAATGATAAAAATGGCCCTCACTGGGATTTCAACTAAAGCAGTCACGGGGAGACTGCTTTGCTTTGTCTTAAAAAAAACAGGGTCACCTTACTTTTGAAACAAAGAAAGAGATGAAGATATGGAAAATGAGATACAGAAGACCTGCCTCTGAGAGCTGAAGGATGGTTAAGATCCAGGCTCCCTTCAGTCAGAACACATTTTCCCCCAAATGTCCGCTTTCTTAACTTCGTTTTTAATCTTATTTTTAAACACTTCTAATGCACACAGATAGAAAAAAATATATCTCATTTACATGTTTGTTTTTTAAACATATGTAGATGTTATTATCCATAATATCGATAAGTATTTACCTTTGTTTCAATATATATTTTCTCAATCAATGGAAACGAAAAGATCTATTATATAAAGTGGCCCGTACAATTTTTTGATACTAAAAGGCGATTTTCATATTTGAAATTGCTTTTCAGATCTGTGTTCACATTTTGCTCTATGTCTGCTTTTCCCATGAAATATGACATTTTGGTTCTGGGCACATTCACAATATTTGAGCCATTGAAGAGCATGTACGTGACATATGTGAGTTATAACATATGACAGTATAATAAATACCTGTGAAATCATCACCCACAGGCTAGAACATTTTCAATGAAGTACATCCATCTACATGCTCCTTCCTCAGGCCCCACCTGTCATTCAACTTCAACTGGTGTTTATCTCAGCGGCACTGAGGAAGGGGGATCTTAGGGCTGCTGGTTTGGAGCTCACAAAATTTCTGGGAAGCTGGGGAGAGGATGCTTGGAGGGAGGTGATGTGAAGCATAAGGCAGGTTGTTCAGACTCACCCCTGTCACCTCTGTACCTGTACTGCTTGGCCCAGCTCCCAAGGACTGAGCTCGGGTCAGTACAACTAGTGATATACCTCATGTTCTGAAGCAAATTGGGTCTGGCAGTCAGGCTGAGCGCTTCGTCACCATTTACAACATTGTTTCTGCGGGAAAATACATTTCCAATAATAAATAAATAAATTCTGAAATACCACCTCTCAGTGAGTTGGTGGTAACTGGCATTTCGTGGGGCAGTGACAAGAACTCACTTACAACGGACCATCTGCTCTCATAGTCAACTCTTTTCTGACCACTAAACTTACAGTTTTAGCTCAAAAGAAGAGGAAGAGGGAGGCAGAAGGAGGAAGGAAGAAAAAAGAATGGAGATGGAAGTAGAGAAGGGGGAGGAGGGGGAAAGTGAAGGGAGGAAGGAGAAGATACTAGGAAGATAGATATTTATCAGGAAGCTGAAAAAGTAGATAGATGAGGATTTCTTTTTCGTTAACTAAATGTCTCTTCCCTTTTCTAGAAATCAGAAAATAGATTTTTTTATAAAAGCAAAATGGCAAGAGTTAAAAATCAGTTCTCATTAGTAGTGAAAAGCAATCTAGATGGATGAGAGGCCGTGTATGTATAACATGGGAAAAACTCATATTTTACTCCCAGTTCCCTAGTAGACCAAGACCAAAACTTTTCATGTGTACATTATACAAAGTGCTTATAACATCCAGTTATATAAAATATTAAAATACCATTTCATCTCCTTTGAAAGAACACATCCCAAATAATTTTACTTTTTTCCATAACTAAATGTTACACAGAATCTTTAGACCATTTTAGTTTAAAAGAAGTAGTCGGCCCTGGCTGTTGTGGCTCAGTTGGTTGGAGCAACATCCCATGCACCGAACGGTCTCCAGTTTGATTCCTGGTCAGGGCACACACTCAGGTTGCGGATTCGATCCCAATTTGGGGTGTAAACGGGAGGCAACCAAACGATGTTTCTCTTTCACCTCTCTCTCTCTATCTCTCTCTCAAAATAAATAATGTGTGTGT
>NW_005371823.1:1468628-1470715 GCF_000412655.1 Myotis brandtii | reverse complement strand
GTATTTAAAAGATAAAATAAAATAAAACAAGTAGTCATGCTCTGAGGAACAAAAAGTCTTGACATAATAAAAGAGATGAAATGTGTGGTGCAGCAGGAAGTGCCATGTCCCAGTCTTCACACATCACAGTGGGAAACCTCCTGCTCCCCCAAAGTCAGGCTCAAGCTGACAAGTTCACCTAGTAGGGCTCTCCTGATGTCCGGAAAGTCAGTACATTCATCCACTTTTCATTAGGCTCAAAACTGAAGCCCTAAATTTATGGTAAAACTGATAAGAGCTTGAACATTCAATTGTTTTCTGTCTCAAAATGGCCAAGTATATAAGGAAGGAGAAACACCAACAATGATTATTTGCAGCTTGACTTCGTCCCACCTTGAACCCTGACAAAGGGCCCATAGCACCTAGCAGCACTGTAATACCCCTGCTGCAGTCATGATAGTGGTTGCTCAGAAAGTCTGTGGGGAATGAAGTGTGGGCACAGGTGTGAGACACAGGTGTGAACAGCAATGTGTGCTGTCTGACCAGGTGGGATTCATCACCCAGGAAGGGCTGCACATTAATCTCAGGACACTAATAAGGGAACACAACTCCAAATAAATATTCTGGAAAATTATTTCTTAGGAAATGTCATCTGAGTCTTGAATGGGAAAAGGGGAATACTAGTACTTTAGCTAAAGGTAGGAGCTATTTCAGGGTCATCTCATGTTTTTTTTTTTCAACCATCACTTGGAAAATTATAAAGCATCAACATTTAAAAAAGTATCAGGATTTTCTCCACATAAACTCTTGGCCCTTAATTTTTGGTGAGAAGAAAGGGGCCAATATGAAGTACCTAATCAACTTAGTTCACCATATGCTTAGTATTCCCACTCCTCCTATATTGATTTCCAGTTATTTTATAATTGTGAATTATATGTTATCTTCTTCAATATCCTGCTTTTTCTAAGTAAAATGTTATATAAATTGAAAAATTCACCACTGTATCTGGATTTGTGAATAATTTCAAAAACAGCCCAAGTGCCATCAGCAGGTGAGTGGATAAAAAAGCAGTGGTATATTTACATAGTGGAATTCTATGTGGCTGTAAAAAATAAAGAACTCTTACCATTTGCAACAGCATGGATGGACCTGGAGAGTATTATGCTAAGTGAAATAAGACAGTCAGAGAAAGACAAGTATCACATAATCTCACTTATATGTGGAAATTAATAAGGAAAATAAACTGTTGAACAAAATACATCCTGAGACTTAGAAGCATGGAATAAGATTGACGAATTTCAGAGGGAAGGCGGGGGGTGAGGCGATGGATGGGAAGGGTGTGATTAACGGGGGAACTTGACATGGATATACACATAGCACATAGACATAGACAATAGAGTGGTGAAGGCCTGGTAGGGGCAGGTGCTGGGTAGAGGGGGTCAATGGGGGGCAAAAACAAACAAACAAACTAACAAACAAACAAACAAACAAACAAACGGGACACCTTTAATGCTTTTAACAATAAAGATAAATTAAAAACCAAACCAAAACTTAACTTAAAAAAATGTGTTCTGTATTTTCTGTTCTCTGTAAACAAATGAATGTCAAACCTAGAGAGTAGTCAAGAAGCAACTCAATGGAGAAACCAAGATGGTGGTATGGGTAAACACCTGAAATTGCTGCCTCGAACAACCATTTCAAAACCACAACTAAAAGATAAAACAGACATCATCCAGAACCACAGGAAGGCTGGCTGAGTGGAAATTCTACAATTAGAAGGAAAGAGAAAAGCACACTGAGACTCAGAGGAGGTGTGGAAGTAAAGTGCAGAGGTATGGAGGTGCGCGGAAAGGACTGGCAACTGAGGACTCGGTTGTCTTTTTCAATCGAGAGGGACACAAGCTCCCAACTGCTCTGAACCCCAGTTCCAGGAGAGTCTCTGGGGACCCAGACTCATACGGGGAGAAACTGGACTGTCTGGCATCGGGTGGAACTCGAGGGTGGCTTTCTCTCAGAGGTGCTTGCAGCAATTACCATGGGACACTGAGACCCGGGGCCTCTTAGGGCAGGGCTGAGGATCAGCCATAGCTGTTTGCTCCGCCCTGTTG
>NW_005371823.1:1459699-1467223 GCF_000412655.1 Myotis brandtii | reverse complement strand
GAGGGTGGGGTGGGAACCGGGTGGAGGGGAGCTATGGGGGGAAAATAGAGGAACAACTGTAATAATCTGAACAATAAAGATTTAATTTAAAAAAAAGAAGCAACTCAGCATCTCTCATTATCCTCTCAACAGGTTCCGAAATAAGGCAGAAGAAATCCCATTCAAATTTTTCTGATTGGAAGTTTCCAAACAACCATATATTGCTGCCTTATAGACCAAGCTTAATAAGCTATAGAAATGGAAGGTGCTCTTTAGCTATTCACATACTGGCACTTTCTCTGACAGGCAGCAAGGTATAAGAGATGAGGACGCTGAGCAGTTAGGGGAACCAGAGTTTAACTAGAGAGTTTCTATGTTAAGACTCCCCTCTGACCTGAGGAACTAATGACTCAGCTATGTCTTGTTCTTGTAATAAAAAAATGAAAAATTACACATACCTAGTAGAAACCAGATCATATGGTTGGTGATACTATCTAAAGACAAGACAGGTATTTAAAAAATCTTCAGTAAATCTACAGTATAGATTCCAGCTCAATGTCTTTGTGATTACTCACTAATTGTAGGAACGTTGGAGAAGGTTCTAGCTAAGACCTGAGCTCTTCTCTAGTCTGTAAATGTTTATCTTAGAGAGGGATATGACACTGAACACATCGTTTCTCTCAGCAGCAAACCATAGAGAATACAGACAAGATGTGATGGGGACACACCATCTCCCCAAAACACTCCAAGGCATTCACTGTACCACACTTGAGAATGAGTGCTGCACTGCACATATAGAAATTAAACTCGTAAGGAAAAACATCACTTGTGCAAAAGTCTGGGAATTCATAAGTTGAAAATGGGCTGGGGCGAGGGGAGTGGTTGAGCTTACCTCTTATCACTTATTTGTATTCTAGTCCAGTACAGAGGCTTCATGGGACAACTGGGCTCAATGGCTGGCTTCCGAGGACATTGGCTAGAAGAAGGGCCGACTCCAAAGAAGAGGCCAGGAGGAGGTGGGGGCACAAGTCCTGGGAGTGCTGGAGCAGGAGGAGGCCCCCCACTGCTGGGCAGAAGGGGTGAGCTAGGAAGTGGTGGTGGGGGAGGAGGCGGGGGAGGTCCAGTGCTTGGAGGCAGAGGAGGTGGCGGAGGTGGTGGTGGCCCTGCACTCACAGGTGGTGGCAGAGGTGCTGGTGGCAAAGGTCCAAGCCCAGGTGGTAGGGGTGGAGGGGGAGGGATGACTGCTGGTGGGGGTGGTGCTGGGGGGAGAGGCGATGCCTTCTCCTGGCTCGGTGAGATGCATTCCACAGACTGAAGTGGTGCAAGGATGTCCTTGTTGTCATTTGGGGGGGAGAGTTGGCTTAAAGAGGAGATGTTCAGCTTTTTGGGTATTATTTGGTTACTTCTGGTTGTCTTGCCTTCCCCTTCGCAGGGTTTGAGGAAAGTCTCTCTGTCTGTCTGGATGCACACATTTCTGTAGGTCTTGGGAGGGCAGTCGTCGTTGGTGGAGATACACACATCTCTCATCTCTTCAGATCCTCCGCGCCATCGGTGCTCTATCTCATGTTTGAGGTTTTCGATGGTTTCTTCTAGTCTTGCTGTTATCACTGCATGCTCACCCCGGATGTGAAAGGCCTGAAGTTCAAACTGAACCTGGAGAGATAGGAGTAGGAAAGAAAGGAAAGCGTTTATAAAAACAAATATCAGAAATAAAAAAAAATGCAATACCTTCCCCATGCCACCCGAGCACAGCTCACCGAAACGCAGGACAATACACAGACGTCCTTTTGAGAATCCGATGGGGTGTAAATTTCACTTTATGAATTTTCCAAGGACTTAAACAGTTGGAGTAGAGGCAGAATTTCATCCAGTATGAACTCATGGGGAATAATTATCATGGATTAAGGCTTAAAGTAAAACTGTCATCTAAGAACTTTCACCCGGTTTTAATATCAAATGCAAGACAAAATTTTTAATAAAGGTCTGAACAGGCATGACTACATCTTTTATTACTTTTGGATTTGGTTTGGAAAAAGAACATTTTAAGAAAATGTTTTGGAAACTAGGGGAGAGACCAAGATGGCGGCATAGGTAAACAATCTCTCATTATCCTCTCAACAGGTTCCGAAATAAGGCAGAAGAAATCCCATTCAAATTTTTCTGATTGGAAGTTTCCAAACAACCATATATTGCTGCCTTATAGACCAAGCTTAATAAGCTATAGAAATGGAAGGTGCTCTTTAGCTATTCACATACTGGCACTTTCTCTGACAGGCAGCAAGGTATAAGAGATGAGGACGCTGAGCAGTTAGGGGAACCAGAGTTTAACTAGAGAGTTTCTATGTTAAGACTCCCCTCTGACCTGAGGAACTAATGACTCAGCTATGTCTTGTTCTTGTAATAAAAAAATGAAAAATTACACATACCTAGTAGAAACCAGATCATATGGTTGGTGATACTATCTAAAGACAAGACAGGTATTTAAAAAATCTTCAGTAAATCTACAGTATAGATTCCAGCTCAATGTCTTTGTGATTACTCACTAATTGTAGGAACGTTGGAGAAGGTTCTAGCTAAGACCTGAGCTCTTCTCTAGTCTGTAAATGTTTATCTTAGAGAGGGATATGACACTGAACACATCGTTTCTCTCAGCAGCAAACCATAGAGAATACAGACAAGATGTGATGGGGACACACCATCTCCCCAAAACACTCCAAGGCATTCACTGTACCACACTTGAGAATGAGTGCTGCACTGCACATATAGAAATTAAACTCGTAAGGAAAAACATCACTTGTGCAAAAGTCTGGGAATTCATAAGTTGAAAATGGGCTGGGGCGAGGGGAGTGGTTGAGCTTACCTCTTATCACTTATTTGTATTCTAGTCCAGTACAGAGGCTTCATGGGACAACTGGGCTCAATGGCTGGCTTCCGAGGACATTGGCTAGAAGAAGGGCCGACTCCAAAGAAGAGGCCAGGAGGAGGTGGGGGCACAAGTCCTGGGAGTGCTGGAGCAGGAGGAGGCCCCCCACTGCTGGGCAGAAGGGGTGAGCTAGGAAGTGGTGGTGGGGGAGGAGGTGGGGGAGGTCCAGTGCTTGGAGGCAGAGGAGGTGGTGGAGGTGGTGGTGGCCCTGCACTCACAGGTGGTGGCAGAGGTGCTGGTGGCAAAGGTCCAAGCCCAGGTGGTAGGGGTGGAGGGGGAGGGATGACTGCTGGTGGGGGTGGTGCTGGGGGGAGAGGCGATGCCTTCTCCTGGCTCGGTGAGATGCATTCCACAGACTGAAGTGGTGCAAGGATGTCCTTGTTGTCATTTGGGGGGGAGAGTTGGCTTAAAGAGGAGATGTTCAGCTTTTTGGGTATTATTTGGTTACTTCTGGTTGTCTTGCCTTCCCCTTCGCAGGGTTTGAGGAAAGTCTCTCTGTCTGTCTGGATGCACACATTTCTGTAGGTCTTGGGAGGGCAGTCGTCGTTGGTGGAGATACACACATCTCTCATCTCTTCAGATCCTCCGCGCCATCGGTGCTCTATCTCATGTTTGAGGTTTTCGATGGTTTCTTCTAGTCTTGCTGTTATCACTGCATGCTCACCCCGGATGTGAAAGGCCTGAAGTTCAAACTGAACCTGGAGAGATAGGAGTAGGAAAGAAAGGAAAGCGTTTATAAAAACAAATATCAGAAATAAAAAAAAATGCAATACCTTCCCCATGCCACCCGAGCACAGCTCACCGAAACGCAGGACAATACACAGACGTCCTTTTGAGAATCCGATGGGGTGTAAATTTCACTTTATGAATTTTCCAAGGACTTAAACAGTTGGAGTAGAGGCAGAATTTCATCCAGTATGAACTCATGGGGAATAATTATCATGGATTAAGGCTTAAAGTAAAACTGTCATCTAAGAACTTTCACCCGGTTTTAATATCAAATGCAAGACAAAATTTTTAATAAAGGTCTGAACATGCATGACTACATCTTTTATTACTTTTGGATTTGGTTTGGAAAAAGAACATTTTAAGAAAATGTTTTGGAGATCCTTGGAGCTGCTGCTCTCACAGTCTTCCTCAGAATGTCTGTTCTATGGGGTTTCCTGGTCAACACAGCAGAAACAAAAGGTGCAAGAAGAAGCTATGATCTATGTGTATTTTCTTAAAAAGTTTCCACAACAAAGCTGCTCATAAGTATTTGTATCTTTCATAATCATTCACAATATAGTAATAAGCAATATAAATGCATAGAAAATGAGAATATAACAATTTGCTATGTTTTTCCTACATACCCAGCATTTTAAACTATACTTTATGACAGTCTTTTTAATACTTTTATATTTTCAGTTATTTCAATGCCTTAAGTCTATGGTTTTATACGTATTAGCACAGACCTGGCATACTCCCAGTATTAACTAGTCTATTCCCAGTTAGCCTATTACAGTTAACTGGGAAGCAGTCAAATTTATAATTTTATTAGAGTTTCAAAAATCTAGTTAAGAGTAATTAAATATTCCCAGTGAATTTATTTAATTTCTGCCTACCCATTTGATTGTAAACTCCACAAGATGAAATCAGAGACAGTGCCTTAATTTCTGTATCCCAGCAGCCTGCACAGCACGTACGTAGTACTGAAGAGATGGATAAAAACCACTGCCACAGTTATATTCAGCCACTGTCCAAAGAGCCTTCCTGTGTCTAACAAAACTGTCTTCACTCTAATTTAGCCCCCAAATATCTACAACACCAAAGTGTATACAAGGATAGATTCATTTTGCATTGAAAAGGTAAAGAAATACTTTTAACTGCCTAGTCAGAAAAGATTAAAAGACATAGGAAGATTTCCTACTTTCATTGAGAAACTTCTAACTGTATTTTTGCTAGGTTCACCTTCCCCCCATGAGTCAACTCCCTTATAACTATGGTCAGTAGAATTAGAGACAAGGCTTTTCTGAAGCTGACTTTGTCATATGTGGATATGGCAGCCCCTGATCCAACTCAGAAAGAATTATCCAGTTCAGGGCACCATGTATTTCTTGTCTAACACAGAGAAGTCAGTACCTGAGTTCTGGATTCATGTGACCTGGTTCATGTCTGCTTAGCCACTGGCTAGCTCTATGTTCTTGGGCAGGTAACTGTGTGTTTTCAAGCTGGAACTTCCTCAAATGTAAAGTGAGGGTAATAGTAAACCACCTCTAGGGTTTTTATAAAGATAAAAGGAGATACTCCCTATAAAGCAACAGGCATTATACCTGAAACTTAGTAAGTTCTGAATAAATGGTACTGTTAGCTACTGTTGCTCATGTCAATATTACAGTAAGAGACGAACAGACCTCTAATTCTTTGAAATGTCCAAATCATACCACCTTTGTGGAGTGATGGGCAGCAAACAAGGAAACGCTTAGTCAGGATAAACAATGTCCTACAAATATAATCATTTAGCCGATCTTTCATGAGTTCCACTACCAAATGCCTGGAAGTAATTTCAAGCTTCACTCAACTATGTGATCAAGATAATCTTTGTTTCAACATCTTATGCCATCTTTCTCTCCATCTCCCTCCCCTACCCACCTCCACCCAGAGCCCAAGACTGATTCCCATCCTGAATTACTTGCCACCATTTCATTTTAGTGAATAGTTCAGTTTGGCCACAACAAACTAACTCTTGGTTGTTATTCCCAACTAACCTTTTTCCAAGGAGGTTAAGTGCCAAATAATATTGATGGGCCAATAATTTTACTCAATCTTCAACTTCTTAATAATATGAAAAACTTGTAAGGACATGCTCACAGAGAAACTTTCCCTTTATCTCACAGCTAGCCTGTAACTATACCAAAGGCCCTAGTCCCCACCTCTCTAGCTTTCCATCCAAGCAACCATCTTTTGAATCCGCTGAAGCTGAGGTATACAGCTAAATACAGTTTTTGTGGTCCTGTAATGCATTTGCTCAATGTAGAGGGCAGAGTACAAATTGCACAGATTATTTTAGCTCTCTGTACCTCAGTTTTCTCATAAATAAAATGGGGATGATAACAGAATTCACTTCATAAGGCAGTTATGAGAAGCGAATGAGTTAATATGTGTAAAACAACACATAGAGGAGTTGGAACATAGTAGATGCTATGTTATCATTATTGCTATCTCCTTGCTACGGGACAGATAAAAGAACAGTGGCCATATCAACTTGCTTTTGACTCTTGGTACGCTCCTCAGCTCCATGTTCTATCCATATAAAGCAAAAGTAAAGAGATCTAAATCCTTCTTTACCCTTCTAGATGTCACCCTTTCTTTCTCACTCTACCTCTTCCCAGTCACAGCAGAGTTTTTTTTTGTTGTTGTTAAATAAAGAATAGAACTCTTGCTTTATCTATTTTCTCATCCATCTTCCTTTCAACCAATTACAATTGGCTTCTGTGCCCACTGTCTTATTGAAACCGCATGATTTTAGTGTTACAATTGGTCAGTACTTTTAAAAAAATATATATTTTGTTGATTTTTTAAAGAGAGGAAGGGAGAGGGATAGAAAGTTAGAAACATCGATGAGAGAGAAACATCGATCAGCTGCCTCCTGCACACTCCCTACTCGGGATGTGCCTGCAACCAAGGTACATGCCCTTGACCGGAATGGAACCTGGGACCCTTCAGTCCACAGGCCGACACTCTATCCCAGCCGTGGGCAAACTACGGCCCGCGGGCCAGATCCGGCCCTTTTGAAATGAATAAAACTAAAAAAAAAAAAAAACCGTACCCTTTTATGTAATGATGTTTACTTTGAATTTATATTAGTTCACACAAACACTCCATCCATGCTTTTGTTCCGGCCCTCCGGTCCAGTTTAAGAACCCATTGTGGCCCTCGAGTCAAAAAGTTTGCCCACCCCTGCTCTATCCACTGAACCAAACCAGTTAGAGCTTGGTCAGCACTTTTTAAGTCCTCTAGTCCTTTGGGCTGCATTGTTAAAGTTGACCGTTGCCCATGCCTTGAAATTCTCTCTGTTTCCCTAAACTTCCAATATACCCTCTCGACCCACCCCCATTTTCCTCCCACTGCTGGGCTCTCTCCAGTCAATCTGTGGACTCCTTTTCCTCCATTCATCCCTTTAATGCTGTTCATCAGGCATCCTCCTTGCCATGTTATCTTTCTCAAATGATACAATCCTCAGGGTCATCTTTTGTACTCATATAAAAGGACACTCACTATAAACTGTAACTTCCAAATTGTTACCTTCAAACTGTAATTCCAGCTATCCTCTTGTCTGGTCTACCTGCATACTTAACCAGCCATCTCAGACTCAATACATCTGCAAACGAAGTCATCATCGCCAAACCTCAAGTTATCCCCCCTCTGAAATCCCTCCTTGCAGTTAATAGCACCCTTGTCCTCCCAATCATCACATCCAGAAGCCTGGATGCCATGCTGAGTTCCTCGTTCTCTCCCATTCCCAACATGTTATCAATTAGTTACATTAATTTCTCTGATTCACCCCTTTCCTCCCATTCTCAACTTTTCTTTACCTGGACAATAGCAAGAGCCACCTAATTCATTTTAATTCATTTTTTCCC
>NW_005371823.1:1425373-1459668 GCF_000412655.1 Myotis brandtii | reverse complement strand
TTTTTTCCCATCCAAGTTTGGCTACATTGGTTCTAGAAGGATGAATTAAAAAAAAAAAGCAGATCTTTATTTCTTAAAACCCTTTCAATAATTGGCCATTACTCTCAGACTGACACTGAAAACCCTTTAGCATGAACACACAAAACTCTTCCCATCCGTTTTCTACCAACTTTCTCCACTTTGGCACCTGCCCCTTTCCCAGATGTGTCCTGGACTCCAATGTTACATATCATCTTGCCTCTCCATGGACCACACTCTTTCATGCATCTGAGCCTTTGCAAATGGTGCCCTCTCTCAGTACCCCTCTGCTGCAAACACCCAAGGCAAGGGGACAGATTACCAAGCACAGATCCCACGAATGGCTTCCTTACAAACTGTAGTCACTGAGAGGAAGAATTACCAAATAAGGAGGAAATACTGAATTTCCATGTACTCCATATCAATATGCTGAGATTATAGTAAGAAACCCTTCTGACAATTAAAATTTAAATGGCCCGCATAAAGAAACAACTTACCTTTGCCCTTCCCTGTTTCACAACCCCTTTGATCATTCAGATTTTGTCTTGGTTGTGTTCAGAGCTCAGCATGACACAGTAATTCAAAGTGATTAAAGTAATAAGCACCTCATTCATTCTGTATCTGTCCATATCCTATCAATTATTGCAAATTGTGCCTGGCTCTGCTATAAATGAAGAATCTCAAGTCCATGCACACCATGAGCCAAGCCTTTGGGAAAGCTAGTTTTTAACCCCATTTTTCACTCTACTTCCTGTGAAGTGCCACTTCTACTTTGCACATGGGAACCATGTGCTGTTTCCTATCTTGTGTCTAGAGCCATAGCTAGAAGGACTGTTAATGATTTGTGAATCAAACACAGAGTAGAACTTTCTGGTGGATAAGCATGGACTGCTGGATAATGTTTGCCTGGGATCCCGGGAATCTTTATGAAATGTCAAGCCCAGGTTCTTACAGCCAAAATTGTAGCTAAGGCTGGGTCAAGGGAACATAATGCTTTACAACCCTGCCAACTCTCTTTTCAGTGTCCTCTACTTTCATATCGAACATGGGGTTTGTACACAGAAGACAAAAGAAACCTTCCATTCACTTTCAGATAAATGCTCCTTGGGACATATAAAGCATTATGGGTTTCCCTCTCCCTGATCCTCTCTGCTAAAAATCTGTTTTTCTGCATTCATCTCAATATATAAGTTGAAAGGACATAGGTGCTGAGGTTTCACATTTTTCCAGTTTTCCTCAAGTTTTATCTACCAGACTTCATTCAGTCTATCTACCTTCCTTTACTCTTAACTTGATTGCTTCTCTTATTTTCATGTTTAATCACATCCTCTTTCCACCTGCAATAATCAATTAACCTACACCCATCTCCTTCTAAACAAGATTCAAATTCACAATCTTTCAGAGAGTAAATCCAATCAAGCCATTTTGTTTTAATCATCCTTTTCCTTCACTAGCACTATTTTTATGTTTAATGTACTGGCTCCCATTAGACAGCTTTGTAATAATAATAAAATAAAAAAACCGCTGATGGGCAGGACCGTCCTCACATATCATCATTCAATTGGTCTGAGATGGTGTCCTTAGAGCTCCCCAAGAAGTTCCAATGTGCGGCCAGAGTTAAAACCAACAGTAAGTGTTCTTAATCTTTACTGTGCTCCAAACTCAGCTGCGAGAGTAGATCATCAGAATATTGGTGGATTATTTTTGGTAATGATTACTTGGGTCATTTCAGAATCTCCAAAGTAACTTGTGTTACTTGAAAAAGCCCCTTCCTATTCTGACATGTCCCCATAAGGGGAGAATCCCTCCATTACCACTACTGAGGACAGTTATTCTCCATAGCACATAAGCCTAAATGCTTTACATGGCTCTTCAAAACCTGCCCTCTGCTTGCTTACTTTTCCAGATACTTCTCTATCCTTTCCCTGTGTTGCACCATTACAGATATAAACATATGATCAACTCCCACATCTGTATGCTTTCATGCATGCTTTTCCCCCTACTTAAAACACCCTTTCTCTCCATTTTCACCCAGTGAAAGCTCCAAGGACAATTCAGTCCATCTCGACTGAACCTTCTGGCTTAAGCTTTTCTTAATTCTTCCTGACAAAAGTTTTCCTTTGATTTTGTTGCCAAAGAACTTGCTAGGTTCACATTACATTAGAGTCGTTTATGTTTATCTTCTTTGCAAATCTTAAAGCTCCAGGCAGTTGGGGACCATGTCTTATTTGTGTTTGAACTTCCAGAACTGTGCACACTGCTTCGCTGGTTAGTGATCCATAAATGCTTATTGGATGGAATTATTTCTTTATCTTTCAATATTAAGACTTTCTTGTGCCTTTGTATTGCCCACCAAACTAGACTTGAAGATCCACAAAATCTTAAATAGAGAGACAGGTGGTTGCCTTCCTCTCTGTCACCCAATGCACAGCATAAATGATGAGATTCCATAGTTGTTATTGCCTAGAAAATTCAGATAAAACATCTAGACTTTTTAAAAAGTGCAAGTATCTCTAAAAGTTGATGTTGACCATATTTAATTTTAACAATTCAAAATACTTCATGTAGATAAGTGTTCTCTCTACAGTAAGCTTAAAGACTGTTCTCATAAATATAATAAACTATCCAGTAGAATTGAAGCACATTTGTGATTCTAATCTGATTAGAAATTGGGCTCTAGGCAATTTCCCCAGCCCTCCTTGGGGGCTGGTCCTCCCTTCCCCTACCAAATCCTCATTATTTTTTAATATCCTCCACATTACCACTGCTCAGAGATATCATCAAAGGAACACATTGTACTGAAACCCAAGCAACAGTGGGAGACTTTAGCTTGTCTGGTCCCCACAAATGTGTCTGTCAAAAAGAAAAGTGCCCACTGATGAAAGATATCATCAAAGTGCCAAGCACTGTGGAAAAATCATCCATTAGCATTCTGTTGTTACGAACATTCTCTCCTAAGGGTGCTGCCAGGGCCCATAAAATTCAGGTTATCTGCTATGCAACTTGAGTAAGTCAACCTTTTCCAGGTACTCTTCCAAATATGACATTCTTAGAGTGGGAAAAGCAAGACAATTCCTGAGACTGCTCAGAAGTACAATGAAACTTCACTGCTTCAGCAAAACAGTGTAAGCAGAGGAAGGAAAGGAAAACGGGGCTGGAGGACATGAAATGCCTTGAAGGGAAGGGATTCCATTCTTACATACTTCGTAGGTAAGGCAAGAAGATGAAGGCTCTATGGCTTTGCATGTGGGCATCCTGGCTTTTCTGTTCTGCTTATAAAGGTTGCACAGACTTCAAAAACCCCCTACTTAACTGACACTTCCTGCTGTAAAAACAAAAGTCTCCATTAATAAAAATAATGGCTTTGGGTTTGATGAAAATTCCACAAGTTAACAATACCTGGTTTTAATTAGCTGTGATCAATACTTTTTTTTTCTTATCAGAAATAGATCACATTGTGTTATAACTAAGAGGCCATCCCGGGGACACTGGGAAACATGACACACATCTGACACATCTCCGTAATTGCAACTTGCTAGGAGGGTTAAAGAAATAGAGGAAAAGAGCAGGAAAAGAAGGAATAAAGAGCAAGCGAGAGATGAAATAGCACTTGAATTGACTCAGGAGTAAAACCCAATCCACGCAGTGCTCAAGAGTCCAAGTTAAACCACACAGGTGTCAAAGCAGTGCTATCTCCAGTAATTATCTGCCGCGCTGATGGCCAGTCCTGATAGTAAGGGAAGTGAACCCAACATGGAGTGTGTAAACACTGCACTGGGCGCCTTCATTTAGTCCTTGCAACTCTGTAAAGCAGACAGATGTTCTGGACAATGTTGGTAACTTGTATAAGAACATAACTTGTACAGCGAGAAAGGAATTTGAATCCTGATCAGGTATGAAAATTCATGCTCTTTCCACTTTACCATTTTGAATTGATATCAATTGACAGTGGCTAAAATAATAATTCATAATTACTGACTGACAACATTACATACTACGTATGCCTTGCAATGCATTTGTATTATATTAATGCATATAATGATGGCAATATCCTGTAAGAATGCTGGTGTTGTAGCTGCTTCCTAGATGAAGGAAGGCACAAAGAAATTAAGTAAACTGCCAATGAGACAAACTCAAAGTCTGACCTTTTACCCTAGTCTAGTGCTCTTTTCACCTCATTGGGATTCTGAATCATCAATAACCCTCCCCGTTCAATAGTACTATTTAGGAAGTCAGACTGCTAACACAAAAATGGAGATACTTTCTCATTAAAGATGCTTTCTTTAAAATATATGCCCTCCATCCTTCTGGAAAATAACTGGAGTCATTGAGTAAATAAATCTGAAGGTTTCTGGTTCCCAGTCAGGTGGGAGGGCAACACTGCCTGAGAGTCAACAGATCTGGATTCTGCTCCATTACTCTAGTCATTAGCTACTTGCACTTAGCCAATTCTTTCCCACTTCCTGTAATCTTCATTTTATTAGTATCTAAAATGAAAGGTTTCATTACTTAACACTAATTTGGTTATAAAATGCTATTCCTACACCCAAGACTTCATTATATCTTTCTATCAAAACTTCCCAGGCCCTGCTGATGTGGCTCAGTGGTTGAGTGTCGACCTATAATCCAGGAGGTCATGGTTCGGTTCCTGTTAAGGGCACATGTCCGGATTCTGGGCTCAGTAGGGGGCATGCAGAAGGCAGTTGATCAATGATTCTCTCTCATCATTGATGTTTCTATCTCTCTCTCCCTCCCTCTTCCTCTCTGAAATCAATAAAAATATATTTAAAAAAAAACTTCCTAGAATGCAGCTCTGCTCATGAAAGTTGCATCAGGACTTAAGCACAGTATTATCTAACCAATATAAATAAAGAACCCCAACACTCATTATGTATGCAGAAGTACACACAAGGCCAAACAGACTCATTAAGGGGCTCTGAAAATACACCAGTAGTTCAGTATGCAGTACAGATGGAAGCTGTGAATTATTTTTGAAATATGATAGTTATTACAAGTATTCAGGAATATACTTCAAAAAATAAACAAGTATAATTATGCACAGTCATCCAAAGAAGTAGTGGGGAAGAAAAATAAACAAACAAAAAATCTTTGAAATGTGGAGTGAGGTTCCTACCTGGGACACAAAATAAAGAACCACTGTAGCCAAGAGTGCTTTTGTGAAATAAAAGGGAAAAAAAATCATTATTCATGGGGGATTCTGGTAACAATTTATTTTTTTAAGTTATTAGACTCACTAAATATTGTGTGGGTCACAGAATGGGTATACCTGGGGATATCCATGGAAATGATTTTCAGACTTCATTTTTCCAAAGAGTAATTCTAAAACTAATGAGCAAACCCAAGATTGTACATTTCTAGGCAATGAGCCAACACACTAAGTCCTTCTCTATTAAGAGAGAGGACTTGGAATTTTATGTTGCATTATTATTATCACTACTGAAACTACAGTTAGAAGAATGAGGTATATACGACCCATTCCAGAGTACATATGACATTAGAAGCATCAGGTAGTAAATCCTGGTCCTTAAAACTGACAAACTGAGGCACTTCAAGTAATTAGAGCAATTACTTTAATATTTCTTTCTTGCCTCATGCATTTCTTCTTTTATTATTATTTATTTTTTAGAGAGAGTGGAAGGAAGAGGGAGAGAGAGAAAGAATCATCAATGTGAGAGCTGAACATTGATTGGCTGCCTCCCACACATCCCCGACTGGGGATCGAGCCCTCAACCTGGGTATGTGTCCTGACCTGGAATTGAACTAGCAACCTTTTAGTTCACAGGACAATACCCAACAATTGAGCCACAGTGGCCAGAGCTTGGATCATACATTTCTATGAAAGAATACCATACTATGGCCAACGCCCATCTGTCCAATAGTATCACTTTGGAAACTATGAAATGGATCCCTCAATTATGTTTGCCTCACATACTCCCAACTTGTATTTTTTTAATTGAAAAGGGGTAAGAAATTAAAAATGGTATTAGGTCACTTAAATAGCATTGTCCAATTGGAGCAAGTAAGGAGGGGCCACTTGTTGAATTCTTTCTAATATTAAAAGTAAAGATGAAACTTCTGCATAAGACTCTAAGATTGTTGATTAGAAAAACATTTTCCATATCTTTAACAATTTTATAGCATTCTGGCAGTGAGAAGAGGCTCAAGAGAGAGAGAGTGATTGTGATAAATTTCCTACTTATGGGCTTACTCTTCATAGTGGTGTAGTTAAACTCAATAGACTGTAAAGAAGTCTTCATTATAGCAAAGTGAGATGAGACTGTGGTCTCTCTACCATCTAATACTCAAACAAACTTTAATAAGCATCTACAATACACCAGGTATTGCGAAAAGAAAATTAAGGACTAGAACTGTATGATTTTATTCATATGTGAAAAATAAAACAAGAACAACAAATGAACAAACAAAACAAACATACACACATATACAAATCCAAAACCAATAGACACAGACAACAGAATGGTGGTTACTGGTGGGGAAAGAGTGAGGGGAGGACAGAGGATAAAGGGGAAAGAGACTAGGCTTTGGGTGGTAAGCACACAATGGAGTATACAAATGTCATATTATATAGTTGCAAACCTGAAATTTGTATAATGTTATAAACCAATGTTATCCCAATAAATTTAATGAAAATTAAAAAAGAAATCCGCCCTGGCTGTGTAGCTCCATTATTTGCATCATTATCCTGATTGTTGGTTGGTTGTTCAATCCCCGTTCAGGGTGCATGTAGTAGTCAATCAATGAATGCATGGGTGGGTGGAATGACAACTCAATTTTCCTTCCTTCCTTCCTTCCTTCCTTCCTTCCTTCCTTCCTCTCTCCTTCTCTCAATAAATCAATAAATTAAAAAATTAAGAAAAAAGAAACCATCCACACTTTGAGAATTTCTAGCTGAAGAGAGATAGTTGTGAATTATTTTTCATTTTCAACACAGCTGAGCTATGTGGGTCTTACATTATTATTATTATTATTATTATTACTACTACTACTACTAGAGGCCCAATGCACAAAATTCGTGCAAGAGTAGGCCTTCGCAGCCCCGGCTTCCTCCGGACAGTCGTTACGCTGTTCGGCCATTTGGTCGATTTACATATTATGCTTTTATTATTATAGATTGTTATTATTCAGATATAACTTTTTCGTTGACAACTGAAGAAAACCAAGGACAGTCAATTTGTGCAGCAAAGACATCCCAGGTTGTCTGTGTTGCCTTCCTTATCCAGTAATGAGACACTCCAGGCCCAAACACTCATAACTAACCTCCCTGAATATAAACTCATGAGTAAGCAAGGAATAGTTGGCTTCCTACCTTAATATTTGAACAAATGACCAGTGACGTGTGCCTAGGCCACAACCACCTTCTCTTTGCCACTTTGAGCTTTCCCAGGGATTAGTCACTTGATAAATCTGCCATTGATGGGTTTTAAATTATAGGCTAATCGACAGGGAAAACAAACAAAAGGGTTTATGTGTTTTTCATTAAGATCTGGGCTCTGGCCTAAGATGCCTCCTTAGAGGAACCTAGGAGGAGAAATGTCTTAAATATCCCAAAATTGCTCATCCCAGCCAAAAGGAGCCCTCATTATACAAGACATAAGGTGAAATGCCAAAAACAAAGGGCTCACAAAATTGAGTATAGTCTTCATTCTCTAAGTAACAGACCCAAGGAGAAATATTTTCTACTATAATTCGAGAGGCTGGGTTCAGTAATGGGAAAAACACTAAAATCATGGTCAGAGTGCCTCAATTTAGTTCAGCATAAGACTGCTGTATGATCTTAAATTTGCTTCTTATCTCTGGCTGTTTTCTTCATCTGTAAAGCAAACGGGTCAGAAAAAGATTAGGAAGCTTACAAACCAATTTTCTAGGGATCCATGGAGATGTTTCAGTAGTTTCGCAAACACTTAGTTTTAATGCTATTTTAAAAGTATATTTAACCTGTAGTCCCAAAGTGTCTAAAGAAGTACCTATGTCATAAAGAGACACAAATGTCCAAATTCCCTAAGATAAAAGTTGAACCTTTCTCCCCAAGGCTATAGCATTTTCACTTCTGTGGCCCTACTTCCAGAGCTTTCTCTCTCTAGGTCAGGGAAAAGGGGGTTAGTGGTAATTACCTAAGATGTATGGGTAATTCAATGTCATTCAGTGTCATTCTCACATTGCCAGGGAGTGAGTGACTACTGAAAGTTCATAGTGTTAGGCAGGATGTTACGTTGCCTTTAACACTGTGATGTCTCATTTCTTCCTCTTTCTCATTGTCTATTTTCTATCACATTGTTTATTATTGATCTGATTTTATCAAAGTAGTTGATCAATAAGCCCTTTCAAGAATACAAGGTCCTAATTTTCTGCTCTATAAAGAAAAGGGACCTCACGTCTTTTATTCCCAGGGCAACTTTAAGAGTTACTAATATTTTTCCTAAGCCAGTTTTTTTTAAGTATTCAGTTAAAAGTATACCTTGGATTGATAATTTTTTTTTTCCTTAGAGATACCACGTATAAAAACAGTCTGTTCCACAGTGCAATTAGAACAGTTTCTTTCTCTACTTACATGGTCTCCAAAACAACAAGTCTATCTTCCCACCAGTAGGATAAGCTGCAAGTTCTCTGTAGTCTGTAAAGTGAGGATGACATTACCTGTCCTGCTTCCTAATCTATATTTCATGGGAAGTGAAAGGAACTCAGAATAACATAGTCAGAACAAATTAAGAAATACGCTGACTGAAAAACACTCAGAGTTTATATAATATTGGGTACAATTAACAGCAACTAGTTGAGTTTATAGTGCATTGTCAGTTGGAAGCTACTAGCACAACCCATATGTTTCCTATGTGTAGGTTTATATGTATTTTTAAAATGGGTGAAAACAATGTGGTTTAAACAAAAATTAACATTTCTTCTAAATAAATTGCATTAAATAGGATCCATATGCCTGAGAATGCACATTAAAATAGACTAGCATTATATCCTAAAACAAAAGCTACGGTACCTCGTATGTACAAGATACATTGACGTTTATGTCGAGATTCTTCTCATGCAATTTTTACACATTCATTAATAGGTACCTCTCTTGCCTTTTTACGCCTACCTAAAAAGTGCTCAAGTCCTTTCTTTTCACATCTACCCACTCCTCACAAAAAAGAAGAACACTTGCCTAATTCTGCCACCCTCACCCAAAGATAAAATCTCCCATTATGTTCACTTACAAATGTTACTCTCAAAGATTTTCAATTACCTACTGTTTTTGCATCTTTTTGTAAAATAAAAAAAATTAAATTTCAGTTTACATTCAATATTATTTTGTATTTGTTTCAGTTGTACAGTGGCTAGCCAATCATATACTGTCTTTGCATCTTTACCATACCCTTTGTGTAATTTTTCAAACACCTAATTTAGATTGCCACCATTATACTGAAAAAATGCTGATGAAAATCACTAATAACTTCCCGAGTTACCCAATTTGATGGGACTCTGCAGCTGAACTTGAAGGTGGCCTCTCTTGCTTTCTCTGGTCCTCCTCCTACCTTGGTGGTTATTCTGCCTACTACTGTGCTAACTTCTCTTCCTCCTTCCACCTTCTAAACAGATCAGTTTTATAAGGACTCCCGATTTTGTCTCCTTCGATCACTGAGCATTCCTGGAACCATGAGTAGTGTCTGGTGTGTAGCAGGCACTCAGATAGTAATGCCCCTAGCCAATCTGTAGAAGTCACTAAAGCTATTGTGCCTATGACTATTGCCTTCATAGCAAAAGGAAGAGAATGGGGCAGAAATTCTGAATAGTACCCATGTAAGCCCTGTTACATGTATGATTAAAAAGCCTCTAATCTATATGATGACTGCTATTAGCCCTCAGTGAGGTCCTAGCTGATAAGTGCATAGCTGTTGGAGACCACGTTCTTTCCAACAAGTCTCATGCAATTCCAGCAAGCATAAGCCCAAAGATGCAGGCCCAGCTCCATTCAGACCTGGTAAGTTTGTTTCACTCAGTGGACCTCCAGGCCTGATTACTTTACAATATGCTCAGGGCCTAAATGAGAGATGACAAATGGACGGACCCCGAATTAGTCAAAATAAACCTTCTACTCCAAAGACATTCATAATGCCATCATTGTGAATACACAATCTTTTATTGGTAAGAATTTTTATAGTTCCCAATACATTTCCATTTCGAAATAATTGAGGAACCCACAGACATGTTTTATTCCATGTGCTTCCAAGTGTTATGAGTTAGTTTCCAATTTTCTTTTGCTGGGACAGACACCAAAATGATTAGAACAGGGGTCATATAAATGCCTGGATCAACAAAAAGAACCTTCAAACTGCACCCACGATAATGTGGGTGACAGGTTTATTCTTCACCATGGCTTGGCTCTTTTCGAGTTTCTGTATGTAAGCAATAAAGCTTATCAAACATCTCCGGTTATACACCCATCTAAGAAGAGGCACAGTTATTTCCAGAGCTGTGCTTGCTTCATTTGGAATATCTGCAATTGAGGATGCATGTGGTCTGACAGCACACAAGTGATAAAGTCCATCCACAGCACCGAAGCTCATTTTCTTGAAAACAGAGGGAAAGAGAATAATGTTCTTTTTGAGCATCAAGAGAATTCTGAAACTTCCTGACTACAGGGCATCAATACCCATGTTTTTTAGAAACAATTTTGACAAAGTATCATGCTGATTTATTTGAGCTCACAAAGATCTGAAGTAATATTTAAAAACAGATCTCTTTCTTTGTGTAAACATAGATTAAGAAAAATGTAAATCCCCCATCTAGGTTTATTTTTTTTAAATGAGGATTTTAATTATATATTTATAATTCTGGGATGCTCAATGCCTTAAACAGTTAAGAAAATAAATGGAATTTGGCAGAACATTTGTTCTGATTACTAGATGTTTAATGATACTTGGAACATAGAGATGCATGTGAAATTACACTCAAGTATGATGCACACAAGAACTTGGAAAGGGCCAGATCTCATTTTGACTTAATTCTTTTCTCCTGGAATACAGACAAACCACATTCTTGTTTTCCTCCCCCACTCCACCTCCCCTTGGGTTAAACTAGTGTATTACTTTTGATTGATATTCATCACCATAATTTGTGTTTTTTTGAAAGGATAATTGTTATAAGAATTACATTTTTTTACTTCTTCCAGTAATTGAAAGATATGAATTTAAATCAGTATTCTTCTTTCCTAACTCACCAAACAGAGAGCATAATTCATGAAATAGTTTCAAAATCAATGTTTAACTATTCTATGCAAAGTTTAAATTTAGTTTGACAGAGGGTTATGGCTGGCTGTAATTTTTTTTCTCCCTGGCAACATTTCCATTTTAAATATTACGGCTACACATATTAATAATGTGAAAAGACAGGGGCACTATTACCTGAAAACTCATATATAATTTCTTCAGAAGGCATTCAAAAGTTATTAACTAAATATACAGGTTAATGAAACGCAGGGCCAGCTATAAAACATCAATATCACTACATAACTGCTGTAGCATTTCATATCATCAGTGCGCTGCTTTCTCATGTTCTGGGCCTGTCAGCTACAAGAGCTCATAGATGCCAGGTCGTGCCATGCACCCTTCATGAAAAAATGAACTGACTCAAGTACCCACGCCAGTCGTCTATTCTCAATAATTATAAACTACTTACACTCTAAATATTTAGATTACTAGGAATCTCGGTGTTGGACCATCACCTTTCCCACACTGCCCAGAGCAGAAGGCGCTCCGATCGCATGCCCTTGAATACAGTATTAATACACATATGAAACAGATTAGAATGGCTGAGGTGTCTGAAAGAAAGGAATTTTGATTTTTATAAAGATTGGCATGAAGATCATTTTTCTTGGTCCAGATTTACTTTGTTAAACATACCCCAACCTCAACTGTCGTTGCCAAATATAAAAGCAAATGCCAATTTTCTTCCAAGTCACTTTCTTTTTTATATTTTTCTTTCATGTGTTTTCAGATTTTCATATCAACATAGCACAGGTAAGAATAAAAGTGTACAGTTCAATCCAAACATGATGTACCGGAGGGGAAAACATTGATCAGCCCAGCACTAAACATTGGGGCTCATGAAGAAGAAAACATTTGTCTTTTTGTTTCTGGGTTTGATTGGTTTTAAGGCTGATTTGAGGGGACAGGGGATGCTATGCAAAATCCCCTCACAACATTCATAACTTCTCAGTAACAGTCCTTTGTTAAAGGTGGTGCTTGGTTGCAGGTTTGGGGCGGGGGATGTAAAATTCCTCCAAGAGGTATTTCTGACCGCTGGCAGCCTCTCTGTCTCTCCACTTAGAAATGTGTGTGTGTGTGTGTGTGTGTGTGTGTGTGTGTGTGTGTGTATGTTGTGTGTGTGTTTGTGTGTGTATTTTAGGTAATCAGTTTACTAATGAGCAGGGAGTGAGTGAAGCTGTGGGAATCCAATGGTGGAGTCTAAGTCACAGTAGAACAGAGTCGGTCTGGACAGTGATCCGTATCTCACAAATCTAGAAAATCTTGTCTGAGAATTATGACATAATCTCTCAAACTCCTATTTATAAACCCTGGACGCCATTTTTAATCTTGCAGAGATAAAGAGTGAGGAAAGAAGGAAAAAAAAGTATTAGACAACCGTCTGACCTTAAAAAGCAACAAAGTTGGAAACGAATTAAACGTTTGGAAGAGGTAGCCCTATTTTCCTCCAATTGATCCGTGTTTAATTTTGTTCGTGTGGCTGAAGACTGTGGTTTTAAACATGTCATTTGAAACCTCAGATAGCATGTACTCAGGACTGCCCGCCATTAAGGGCTGCATGGCAGCTTCTCTGCCCATCACTTAATTGCTGGTAACACTTTCTCTGCTTTTGGCAGAACCATCTCCATATGGCTTAAGTGATGAAACACTGGATTGAGATAAATCCTGATTTCCAGTTATAGTACTTCTATCAGCTGCCCACAGATTCTTGGGCTCTATTACTGCTAATGAGTAGTAACCAGAGGTGAACCTCAATGGGTGGTTGACTTCCTCGACTATCAAGACCCCTGTCCTGTTGGAGGCATGCTGCTTCCCTCAAGGGCACTGAGGAAGAGAGGTTTGAGAACCATTACGCTCCACTGTAAGATCAGCTTTTCAGCCTTCAATTCCCCACCTATAGAACGCAAGGGTTAACAAATTACTACAAATTCAAATGAGTCCATGTTGCTTTAACCTAAACCAATACAAATGATCCCTCATCAGAAGCTGTCTAAACAGGCAACATGTGATAAATGTGCATCTAAAACAATGAGAAACAATAAACACCATTCTCCCCGAAGAAAAACATAAACTGTAAAAAAGATGTCTTTTAAAAACCTTCTGGGAACATAGTTTTCTTTGTATCGTTCTCTGTCTGTACTGAAGAATACTGCCTGTAAAATCACTTTGGTTTAAACCCAGTTTCCATTACAGAGGAATAAAAAGGGAAACCAACCAGTGGTTGATTTATGCATTAGTGCGTGCGTTACTGTGATGGTAGACTCAACTGTGTGCTATTTACTGAAGGTTTATGTCCCTCTTGTGCTCAGCACTTGGGGGGGGGGCAACATCGTTGCTTTCATGATTATGAGAGTCTGCTATGTGCCTGGGTCAGGTATGAAACCATGAGGTTTCAGAAGAGGAAGCCCTGGGCAATCAGAGATGGTTTCACATATGAGGATGAACCCTTGCCAGGCCACAAAGGATTGGCAAAAGGTGAGCAGATTGTGAGCAATCCAAGTGGGAGAAAAAGGCAGAGTGATGGGAAAGCATAGGCAACCAGTGGAAGAGAAAACTAAAGTCATACATTTGAATCAGATTTTAAAAGGTTTTTAAATGGCGTGCAAAAGACTTTGAAGTTCACCTGATAGGCAATAGTGAGCCACAAAAGGTGTTTAAGAGAGGAACAACGATCTCTAAGCAATTTATAACATGGCTGGGACATAGGCAAACTATGAGAAGGGCTACATTAGGATGAAAGCACAGGGTGCCGAGGAACAAGTGTATGAAGGGACCAGGGTGCTAAAATTAACATAATTTGCCAATCAATGGGATGCAGAAGGTGAGGGGCTAGGAGCTGCCAAAGAAGCACCTGAGATTTTTTGGCCTGGACTTTTACTTTTAAGGGAAAAGTGGAACATTAAATGTATAGGGCAGCTAAGAAAAGAGACGGCTTGTGTTGTGCTTATAGTGGGGGGGGGGGGGGGGATAAGTCATAGGCAGACAAGTCCTTTCAACCCTGGGTATTATAAGAATTTTTGATAATCTGACTTTGGAAATTTTAAATTTGTGATAGTGAATACATTTCCCAGTGTAGGTTTTCTAGAAAAAAACTAGAATTTCCTTGGAGCTGGAACTCAGGAAAACTTGAATCCAAATAATTAGGTCTGAAAAGCCTTTACGCAGCAATAAATGAAACCTCCAAGAGATAATGTATAGAAAGTCAGGTAACTATAGCCCACCTTTTGGAGAGTCATGGTTGAGGGTGCTGCAGATTTAGAACTGAGTGACAGCAACTAAGATGTAGAGACACTCAGAGGAGGAAGCACAGAAGAATTCAGTGTCTCAGATGTCCAGGGAGGAGATTTTAACACTGACACTCTAGAACAGTGGTTCTCAACCTTCCTAATGCCGTGACCCTTTAATACAGTTCCTCATGTTGTGGTGACCCCCAACCATAAAATTATTTTCGTTGCTACTTCATAACTGTAATTTTGCTACTGTTATGAATCGTAATGTAAATATCTGATATGCAGGATGTATTTTCATTGTTACCAATTGAACATAATTAAAGCATAGTGATTAATCACAAAAACAATATGTAATTATATGTGTTTTCCGATGGTCTTAGGCGACCCCTGTGAAAGGGTCGTTCAACCCCCAAAGGAGTCGCGGCGACCCACAGGTTGAGAACCGCTGCTCCAGAATCAATGAAGAGTGGTGGGGACCAAAAGAGTTCATAATTACTGCATCTGTGGTCTCAGCTGTTTCAGAACAGCGATAACAGACAGCAAGTAGTGTGAGAATTGTCTGCATGGAACTAAGGTTTGAGAACTTTGCCAGTGAGAGGAGAGACAGAAGCTCTAAGAAGCAGAGTGGTCAAGCGAAGGGATTTCAAAGTAAAGGATGGCTGAATTTATCATTAGAAATGGGGTAAGGCACCTGCCAAAAAGAGAGCAAGGGATGAGAAAACGTGCAGAAGGGGTGATAGGGGATGGCATCAAGGAGCTCTAGTGGACAAATATTCACTGTTTGAGTTTCTTTTTCTATGCAGAGGGGCCAAAGTTAAAAAGGAGGCAAAGAGCCCTGGCCGGTTTGGCTCAGTGGATAGAGCATCGGCCTGTGGATTGAAGGGTCCTGGGTTCAATTCCAGTGGGCATGTACCCTCGGTTACAGACTCCTGGCCCTAGTCAGGGGCATGCAGGAGGCAACCAATCGATGTGTTTCTCTCACATTGGTGTTGCTCTCTGTCTCTCCCTCTCCCTTCCACTCTCTCTAAATATCAATGGAAAAAAATATCCTCGGGAGAGGATTAAAAAAAAAAACAGGAGGGGGGGGAGGCAAAGAAATGAAGGTGTCAATAGCCTATAAACAAAAGCACTGATTTTTAAACGTTTAAAAAAAAAAAAGGGGGGGGGGGGGGGAAGGAGGCAAAGAAATGAAAGTGTCAATAGCCTATAAACAAAGGCACTGATTTTTAAACGTCTGCCTTCTTATCTTAAAAGAAATGCTCCCTTTTTCACCCAGAGTTAATTTAGCCTCCGGGGTCCCTGATCTCACCCTCCTCCACCTTCTCAAGGACATTTTCTTATCAATCTGTTCCTGACTGGGCAGCTCTCCCCTTCACCTACACAGGTCTCCTGTGGACAGTGCAAGGCTGGCTCCGCTGGTTCCAGGCCTAATCTACACCTTGTGCACATCTGTTCTTACTGCTGGATGGTAACTTCACAAATATTTCACTACATAATCTGGACCATGTATTCTGTTGGTGAAGGTAGGATCCCCATGTTGTGGACCGTCTGAAACCACAATCACACAAAGTGTCAGGGCAATGACTCAAGACTGGGTCTGATGCTGAAGCCTCGTGCTGCTTTCTCATGCGCAGGGCTCTCTCTAGACACTTGTCAAGAGGCCGCCGTAGACTCTGTTTCTGTCTAAACATTACAAAGTACTGGCTTGCTGTCAGAGACCAAACGCTAAATGGCTGCAATCGCTTGATAGATTGTGTGAAAATTTTATGGTCCTTCCGTCAGACACCATAATTTATTATCACATAATACACAGTCAGAAGAACCAAAAGAAACCATCCCACAAGGGCAAACAATGTGGAGGCAGTGGCCCTTTGACACTCTGAGGCCACAGGCATTATATGGATCCAATAAGAAAGCCACCTCCAAGAGCGAGAGAACCACCTCTTGATCTTGCAAAATGTTTTTGGACACCTAAAGGCTCTTTTATTGCTGGGGCTGATTAAAATGAAAAGCTTAAACGACTAAAATGTTCTTTTTGATGAGTTTTTGCCATGAACTATGGACCCTGTAGTCCAGTGGGATTCGAGCCCTTTGATCCTAGGCACTCACATAAATTCAGAGTCATAAAACAACATTGGATTTGATTTTACTAGTGCGGCTGATGTGCCAGATTTGTAATGCAATCTTGTTTTCTCCCCTCCTTGTTTCTGGGCCCGTCCACCATTGTTTTATAGCAAAAGGAAAGGAGTTTCCATTTGCTTTTGGCAATCAAGCTTCAAGATTGAGCCACTACTCTGCAAAGTGGGAATTTCATACAAAAATAATGATACTCTATTACAGTCATCACCATTAGAATCCATGTTATTTTATGTGCTGAAAATAAAATACCAAAAAGAAAAAATGCTTTTGTGCATAAAAAGAATTATAATTTCATTATTTAAGAGGGTTAGAAGATCATGTGGTTGGAAACTATAAGTTTTAAGTAGGAAAAAATATGATCAGGGGTAACATTCATAAATTTATAGCAGGACTAGCTGAAAATAAAATTTAAATAATAAAAGACCCCCAGGTTGTTTAATATGTTAGTTTTCAAATTTCACTTATCTAAAAAAACTGGTACCTGAGAGGGAAGTAAAGGAAGCAGTCAGAGACATTTGTTTACTGAAAAATATATGAAAGGAATGTAACTGAGATATTTAATTCACTTCCTTTTCTAATCTTCTAATTGTTTTCCTGTGTCTGTATCCATACAATAGTCCTATAACTTCTAACTCTGGAAGTGAAAGTGTTATTATAAAAGATCTATGAGGTAACTAAAATGCAGATAAATTTACAAAAACCTGTATTACAGAAACCAAACTGATCAGTAATAGGTTACAATTATGTATTTTTTCATGGAGTAAAACATCAGTTTGAGCTCATTTCGAAAAAGCAATGATATATTCAGCCTGTTCATTAGATCAGGGAATGCTAATTTAAGTCGTATAAATAATTTTTAGCAATTTTATTTTTCATATATTACCTGAATACTGGAAAACGGCTCACCAAAATTATTTTGTGAGTGACATGGGGCACAAGAGTCATGAGAGGGCTCAACAATTCTAATTTGAAAAGAAATATGGTTAAATATACCAATGTCATTATCCCATGGGCAATGCCTGATGAATTTTCAGCTGCAGTCTCTCAATCCATGCATGAGGCCCCATGAACATCTCAGAGAATGGCCCATCCAGAGAAAAAAAATTCCAGCACACATTCACCTCCTTGCCTTTGTGTGTGACTATATTAGAGTAAGCCATATGAAATTTCTATTTTATCAGTTAAAATAGGTCAAGTATCAGAAATTTCAAATGGATAAACTCCATAAAAAATTGAAAAAAAAACAAATTAATTTGTTCTTCCAATTAATACTTTAAATTGTTATTATATCTATGTATTTGCAGCAGATATAGGTCAGGGGGATCTTTTGAAAACCCAAATCTATTTATGTACATGGTCCTTTGCTGAGAATTAGCAGATTCTCATTGTTCTGAGGATGAAATTGGGAAGCCTTCAAAAGACCAACAAAACCCTCCAGAATCTAGCCTCTGGCCCTCCTCCACTTCAATGTTTTTCAAGCTGCAGACCATGAACCATCAGTCGGATAGCAAACCACCTTATGCTTTATCACAGCATTTTTTTTTAAAGAGAATTGAACATGCCAGGAGGTGAGATTAAACAAATTCTGTTTAATAAAATCATTATTTCTCATATAGACACACATACACATGTAATCTGGGTTTCAATATGAAGTGCGTTTTTTATTCTGAGATGCAGCCTAACAAGTCTGAAGTATGCTAATCCAGAGCTTCACCCCAGCCTTTCTCCTACTTGTCACTTACTGCTCCAGTCACACTATCTCTCTGCAGTCCTTCAAACTAGCCACACTCCTATTACCCTTTGGAACTCAGCTTAAATGCCACTTCCTAAAAATTATCCTCCCCTGACCTTCCAAATCTACATTATACCCTATCATAGCATCTCATTCTATATATTTCTCCAAAGCACTCATCCTATCTAATAAAGAGGGAATATGCTAATTAACTGCCACACCCTCAAATATGGTGGCACCCACAGCCACAAGATGGTGGCGCTCAGTCCCCTCAGCCCTGCTGGGGCGGCAAGCCCCCAGCATGGCCAGGCCCGCCCCCAGGCGGGTCCGGACACTCCGCATGCATCCCCCAGTCCCTTCAGCCCCCTAGCTGCCTAGGGCCGGCCCAAGGTGCAGGCAAGCCTCGGATGTTTGCTGCCCAGCTGCCCAGGGCCACCTGAGGCTCAGGTAACCAGGGCTGGCCAAGGCTTGCGCTGCCGGCAGTGGCAGCAGCAGAGGTGTGATGGGGGCGTCACCTTCCCCTGATCGCTGGGTTGCCTCCCACCCCTGAGGGCTCCCGGACTGTGAGAGGGGGCAGGCTGGGCTGAGGGACGCCTCCCCCCCCAGTGCATGAATTTTCATGCACTGGGCCTCTAGTCTAATTATACTTATTGAGTAGTTGTTTTTATCAATATCTGTCTCTCTGACTAAACTACAAAGACCAGAACGTAAGGACCATGTCTGTTCTGCTCCCTCCAGCATCTAGTACAGTGCCTGACACCCAGTACTTAATATATAGTGAATCAATGAATTATAGAGAGACCTGTAATTTCCTTTTGATGACTTAATTCTTAGATGAAATACAGATAACCAATTTCATTAGGCACTGTTTTTAGGTGGCTCTTTGTCTTTTATCATATAGAGTGTGTGTGTGTGTGTGTGTGTGTGTGCGCGCGCGCGCGCGCGCACATATGTATGTATGCATAAACACATCACATATTGTTTCTGTAAGTACATTAAGCATTATGCCTATGAGTACAAACCTATATGCACATATCTGTGAATGCTGTTCTGTGAAATAAGCTAAGGGAAATTTTATTTTTCATGTGTTTTGAGCAAAGCTCTGAACTGGAATGCTGTTTCAATCATCAAAAAAAAATCTACTTCAGTTTTAAGAGAAAAGGGGTCAAGCTGACCTCCAGTGGTGAGACTGGGAAATGGCTTCTAAAATAATTGTAAAATACCCAGATTACCTATCACACAAAGGGACACATGCATGCAATATACCTGTTGCAATTAATACTTTCAATTATATGTGTTATATATGTTTGAAACAGGCAGGGGTTATACCATACAGAGTATTAAAACAAAATAAGCATACACCGTTTTTACAGAGATACCTACAGCAGTTTCCAGAGACAGTAAAAGAAACTGCCACTCATTTATGGCAATCAGTAAAATCTGAGACTTCACAAATCTTAGTTGAGATATAAGATCTGAAATTCACAAAACACATTAAAAGCATATAAATTCTAGATGCTAATAGTCACATTAGCATAGGTCCTAATATTATCTAATATTAAAAACTTAGTTTAAGCTGCCTTAGTTTAAGTTGTCATTTAGGTATTACTTCTCAGTCTTTTGGCTAAGATCATGTGCATGTAGTTATTTAGCTTTCATAGTACAAGTTCTATTCTCCTAATTAAACAGTAACCTCTGATTCCAAAATCCAGGGTATGTGCTAAATATGGTGTCTGGCATATAGTAATAGGCAATAAGTGGTAGCTGCTATTGCTATCATCATTATTAAGTGATATTTTATTCTCCAGCACATCTCTTATATTTGACAGATGCTCAATTAGTATTTAATTACATAAAAGATAAACAATAAAAAGCACAGTTAGTATATAAAACTAGAGGCCCAGTGCATGAATTCATGCACCAGTGGGGTCCCTTGGCCTGGCCTGCGGGATCGGGCCGAAACCAGCTCTCCGACATCTCCTGAGGGGTCCTGGATTGCGAGAGGGTTCAGGCCAAGCCGAGGGACCCCACCGGTGCACGATCGGGGCCAGGGAGGGACACGAAGGTTGGCCAGCTGGGGAGGGACTGCGGGAGGGTTCCTGGGTGTGTCCGGCCCATCTCACTCAGTCCCAATTGGCCAGACCCCAGCAGCAAGCTAACCTACCAGTCAGATCATCTGCCCCCTGGTGGTCAGTGCATGTCATACCGAGTGGTTGAGCGACCTTAGCATATTACACTTTGATTGGTTGAATGGCTGACCGGTCGACCGGACACTTAGCATATTAGGCTTTTATTATATAGGATTATACTTTAGAAAGTTAATCTTCATAGCAAAAACAATTTTGAAATGCAAATGTAACATCTTCCTCAGGGCCCCCCAAATCTGTGCTATAACTCTTGGGGTGTTTTTACATATTCAGATATTTTCTTCATAAAATCATGGCAGCAGTAATAAAAATGAAATCACACTGTTATAACAAAAAATATTAAAAGCAATACTCTTTGAAACATTAAGTGTACATTAATCACAGAATGTTTTCTTTTATATAGGCTCATGGTTTATATTGGGAGAACTTCACCACCATAAAACACTCAACAGCCACTGACTTAAAGTAAATGAAACATGCTGCTCCTCAGAACAAATGCAATAGTTACCACTTATTGGACATCTACCACTTGCCATTGTACTTCCGGTCCCATTCTTAACGATCACAACACCTGTAATCAGTATCCTATCCACCAAGTTAAGATATCATCACAACCACTTTTCAGAGGAGAAGCTGAAGCTCAGAAAGGTTTAAATAATTAGTTCAAAACCACACATCCAGCAGATAGTGGAGACAGAATTCAAACACAAGGAAGGTTTCATATCTGTGTTTCTACTCAGCTGATCTGCCTAGAGTTATGCTGCATTTCTTTCAATGAATGACTAGATAACTTCAATATATAGGTTTATTTTTTAACATATTCTTCTCCTAAAGTCCATAATTTTTAAGGACCAATATTCTACCCAAGGACAGATCCAAGAAAGAAGGTCATGTCATGAATACTCTCTAGGCAAGGACCTTCGAGGTGTAGAAACTTCCATAGGCAGTTCAGTGCAGAAGTCAAAAGTGCCACCTCATAGGGTTGGCATAGTAACTCATTTAATCCTCATTTAATCCCAGCACATAGTAGGTGATCAATAAATACCACTAGGACTCAGAGCAAGCTAGGACACAGAGTTGCTGTGAAACGGTCAAAGCATACACATGCGTACCTGTGTGTACACACAAAAACTCAATAAATTCACACTACCGATTCCAAAACTCATGAGGTTGGACTTATTAGAAGAGGCAACAGGTGCCATTTATCATGCATGGGCACACGGACAAATAATTGACAGCAGAGGGGACAACCACATATCCCTGTGCTTAAGGAATCAGTAATACTGGGAGCTCCATTGGAGAAAATAAGATTTTTAAAAAGCTGAGAAACCCCATGTTTAAATTGAAGAAATCAATGAAGAAAGGAACTGGTAAGACAGAAGTTTTGCCCCAGTATTTTCTTACTTAATTTATGGTCTCAGAAATTGATTTCTCTGAGACTCAGGTTTCAAATCTCTAAGATGAACACAGACAAATATCAAAATTATGGTGACAAATACTAGAGGCTCTTCCTCCAACTGGGCTCAGGACCAGTTGTAAGAAATGAAATTGAAAAGCAATATTCTATCTGCTCTTTTCTACTGTGCTTATGTAGGAGGAAGGGAAGAAGAGCTTGTCATTTCTGAAACCAATGAAATAAGAAGACTCTGTTGATATTTTCCCTTTCCCAGCACCACACAAATGTCCCCATTGTAGGTATTTTTTTGTTGTTGTTTGTTTTTTTAATCATACAAGGAGCTTGTATAGGGTAAGAATAGGGGATGATCTATAAACATCCTTGCCACAGAAAAAGAGGAAGCTGGTAAGTAAAAAATTAGAAAAACCATTATACTGGAGAAAATTAATCAAACCAGTTGACAAGGTGACAGTGGAAATGGAGCAGGTTTAGACACCAGACAGACCTGGTGAGTAAATCTTGCCATCACACTGACCAGCTGTGAAAACTCAGGATAGCACTTCACATCTCTGAGTCTCTCCATGGATTAGAAATTGTGTCCATGAAGCACCGAGCACTGTGCCTGGCTGTGTTGGTCCTTCGTGCTCCACATACAACTACGTTTATAATCATCTCCAATCAAGTCAGAAGGCAAAGGACACTCAGCATTTAAACTCTAAAAATCAAATCCTTTCTTCCCACCCCTTCCTAATAACGTCCTGTAACATAGACCACACCCAATTTTTTAAACTAAGAGCTCATTTTTCATGCACCCTTTCAACACTGCTGCCCTCACTCTCCCATCAACAGCCCTTCCAAGAAAGGACAGTAGAATGGAAGGAAAAAAGGAAAGGAAAATAAATGCAGAAGTACACAAAAGTCTAAAAGCCCAGGAGACTTTTGCTTGGTACGCATGACACCATGGAAAAAGTAGATGAGGACATTTTTACCCAGCTTTTCTATGCTCCAAACCAGAGTCACCAACTCAGATGTCCACAGGGCCAGGCAATCAACATAAACAGGGAAGGGGGCCTGGATACTAGACAACAGGAAAAGTGGGAAAGTTAGAACATACATGCTCATTATAATCCATCAAAGATGACAATTTAAATAACACTGAGCTGATAAAATAAAGTTTTGGGGGGTTTGTGCTTGATGGTGTCACAAATTTAAGAGCTCTGTGGCTCTCCTAACACTACCTCAAAAATAGCCTTCTACCAAAATACTGTGAATCATGAAGGCAATTCTAACAATATCCACTCAGAACACTCAGCAACCATTCATTATATTTCAACCAGTTGCCTAGCACTGTTGCAGGTAATGTGGGACATGGGGACCTCCAAATCTTTTGGACTGAGTTGAGGCAGACACATGGAACCACTCTGCCCAGGCCACAAGTAACAGAACTTCAGAAGTGGAAGGAAACTTAGACCACCTAGTCCTACACTCTTAATTTATAGCTGAAGAACCTATTATTCACCCAGTGGTACAGGATTATGGAAAACTCATAGAATTATTGGGTGAGGAAAAACAAGTCTGGAGAGAAGGAAGCACCCCCACAGGCTCTAACATACCTCCCTTCCTCCTTTATGAAGAGTCAAGAAAGCAAAGGACACCACTCAGAAGGTCACCTGCTCCAAAACAGCCTGTCACATAAGTAATAAAAAAAACTATTGAAAAAAGGAAAATTAACTTGGCCCACACAAGTGGCTCATGTTTAGAGTTTAAGACTCAGCGAAAATGATTGGGGCAGGTGGTGCATGAAGGGGGCATACACAACCTGCATCAGCTTCCATGAAACAAATGAGTAATGCACATATTCTTTGTTCTACAACCAGCTTCCCTCCATTAGCAAGCACGGCTTGACATACTGTCTGACTCACATGGGGCAAGACAGCACCCCGAAGGCTGAAACCAAGGGCTCCTGGGCTAAGTCTGCCAGGGAATTAATTGCTTTGTGTTTTTCATGAAAATTCGACTCCAAAGATATCTACAGGCTTCGAGGTAGCCAGTGGCCTAAAAGGCATCTCAACACCAGTGAACCAGCAAGTCTACTAAACTCATAATAGTGTATTATACATCCACAATGAAACAATGGATTAAAACATTTCTCAACATTTAATTTTCTTTCCTTCTTTTTGGCACCTCAGTAATGACTTATACTAATATCAGCACTTAGGGGAATACCATAAGGGTTTGATGAAATCATTATATTTCATCTTTGTGAGTTTTGTTTATTGTTCTATAAATTACTCCTTTTCCATTGCAGTAATCTCCAGGAATTAACAGATTTAAATGTATTGTGTTGATAACAAAGAACATAACAAATGGAAAAGGCTCAGGATTTATGTCTCTATAAATTTAAGCTGTATCAGCTCAAGTGTAGTCTGCATTTAATTTTGTTTCAACGACAGCAATGTGTAACCAGTGGAGTGGATTGAGAGAGAGAAAAGTAAGGAAATCTGTAAGTTTCTCTTCATGGAGGCCAACATACCATTTGGTTCTCTTGGGGACAGCAAGGTACAGGGTAAGTTAATTTCCAGTTTGGCATTCATCCCTGGATCGTTTCGCAGAGAGAGTTACCATATTAGAAGTGTGACTGCATTGCACAATGAGCAGGGCCTGCCAGAGGCCATCACTCAGCAAACTTTCCCTCAGTTTAGGGCTATGGTCATGATGAATGGGGTACAAGAAAAAGGGTCCTCTAAAGGAAATGTCACTGTTGGCTAGTCCTTTGTCTTCTATCCCACAACCCAAAGAACATTAGTTAAAAACAGATAAAAACAATCTGTCATTTCCATGGCACCTATTTCCAAACTGCTTAAAGTACTGGTCAAAACCCAATATTCTTAAATTATCCAAAGCTGCTCAAAGCCAGACAAGGGGTATGCAGGTTATTTTTCAACTTTCAAAATTGAGGAAGCAGAGAGCCAAAGAAGTCCTACCCATCCTATGCTCAAGCGTCCCTCCTGCCATAAAGAAGAATTGGGCCCTATGGTTGCTTCATTTCCCATTCTCATGGAGTCAGGCACCTGAACAACACTGGAAGGCTAGAGTGCTTTGGTCACACTGTGACTGAAAACCTGAATGTGCTGCACTGTTCCACAGAGGCAGGCAGAACCGAGAAAGCAACCCCTGGTTAGAAAGAAGAACTTCTAGAACAGCGGTTCTCAACCTGTGGGTCGCGACCCTTTGGGGGTCGAACGACCCTTTCACAGGGATCGCCTAAGACCATCGGAAAACACATATATAATTACATATTGTTTTTGTGATTAATCACTATGCTTTAATTATGTTCAATGTGTAACAATGAAATTGGGGGTCACCACAACAGGAGGAACTGTATTAAAGGGTCACGGCATTAGGAAGGTTGAGAACCACTGCTCTAGAAGAAACTATAAGAAAAAGTGTGGGGGATGTAATAGCAGGGACTTAGAAAGTCTCAGTTAAATAGCACTAACACTAAGAGCGTAATGTGGTGGATAATAGAATTCTATTTTATTTTTTGGATGGTGAGGCCAATCATAAAATTCAAAGGTGCTATTAGAGATTACAGGGCCTGGTCCTTCACTTTAGAAATTAGGAAAGTGAGCCCAAGAGCACTGCCTGATGTTTATCATGGCAAACCTAAAACCCAAGAATCTCAACCTCTGACTCCAAATCTAATGTTCTTTCCATTAATGCTGCACTGATTATTGGAAAGAAAACGGGCTTCACAGTCAGACAGAGCTGGGTGGACACAAGTTCAGGTTTTCCTCTTACTACTCTAAGACTTCTGACATGACAAGTCAATCTCTGAGAGCCTCATGTTTTATCATCTGTAAAATGGGGACAAATATATTACTTTGCTTATATTTCTACATTTACTTTTCATAATACTGATGGTCTCTCTCTGCCTCTCTCTCTCTCTCATCTACCCTCTCTCCTTCCTCCCTGATAGAGAGCACAGAGGCAGAAGAACAGCTGAAAGATCATGGAAAAATCACCCTAAAAGAATATGTCAAATGTCCCAAGGAAGTCCTCAACCAAGAGAGCCCAAGGATCACTCTAAACTCAAGTTGCTTAATCATAAGGAGATCTACACAGAGAAAAGGAATGAGAAATAACACATAACCAGTACCATTGGGTGTACCCTGTGCCGAACAATCCTAGAAGGACATTATCATCAGCAGCATGAGTATTACTGTACAGATGTGAAAACTAAGTCCCAGAGAAGTTGATTCATTTCTTAACGTCACAGTGCAAGGAGCTGAACTGAGCCCTGACTCAAAGACCTGAGTTCTTTCACATTCTCATCATGCATAAAATAAAATCACAGCTTTCCAGTCACACAACCTGTACAACAGCCGTGATGGTGGTTTTCAAACCTTGCTCCTAAGCAAGCTCTCAGAAATAACTCTTTATTTGTACCATGAAAGATTTAGTTTTATCATATGCTTTGGAAGGGCAGATCTGAAGTATGTTTCCACCCAGTAGTCATGAACTATGTTTCTACACAGTAATCATGAACACATGCAATGGCTACCATAGGCAAAACTTCTCAAATAAGTGAAAACCTGTAAAGGTAGGTGGTAACTTTTTAAAATTAAAGTTAGTAACATAGAATTATCTAAAAGTGAAAAATGAACCAGATGATGCCCAGGATCATGAAGTGATCATAAATTCTCAAGGCACAGTTTGCTAAAGAAAGGGCACACTTGGACAAAATTAAAGAATTTTGCTGTGGCTATTTATCAATGACACGAAATAGTGAACCCACAGGGAATATTCAATGCGGGAAGCCACCGCTTGCCAATACTGTCATGAGAGTGCACCAAGGAACGCGGAAGGCCGGTGGACCTTGAGTGTTAGAAGGGCTGACACTAAGCACCGATTGTTGGTGTTGAGAAAGTGGTGGCTCGAAGCAATTTCCTGACCTGATAGCATCCAAGTAAATGATTACTGGACCTTACTGATCTTTACTGATCTTTACTGTCTGCTACCTGTTTGCCGTGCTTTACTGAGAGCAAGATGTGTATCTAAAACTGAATAAAAGCAGACAGGACCGTTTCGGTGTGTCTCTTCAAAAAAGAGGCTCCACCTGACCCCCAATGCCTTCTAAATTCATATTTCTTGTATAGTATTTTCATTTGTGTGTCAGCCCCTCCTTCAGATCCTGAACCCCACTGCAAAGGTCGTGGCAGTTCAACCTGCCACCACTCTCCTACCAGAGATTTTAACAGAAAAGTCAGCCAAGTGCATTGACTTTGTATAGAAAAAAATATAAACATAAGACTCCTGAAATGGATTCATTCACATAATCAACAAACCTGTTTTTGATAAGGGGAATCTGTATGTTAGTTGCTACACATCTTGAAAATCTGTTCCCAAGACCAAGCCCTGTGTCCTCTCTATAGTACAGCACTCCGCAACCGCAGGCATGCGATTAGGAACTCCATACTCTCCCACTTACAAGACTTGGGACTCTGGGCTAAAAATGTCAACCTCCAACCAAATTATTGTAGGTGGTAAGAATCCCTTTTGCAGGTCGGAGAATTGAACAATTAAGGTTCTCTGAATTTAGGGTCTCTGTTTATTGGATCATGTTATTTCTTTAAACTCTCTGAAGACATTCCAAAAAATTAAATGTGATACATATCAATTCTTATATTTGGTCACATAATTAATCACTTTTCTCTTGTCCTTTACCCATGAAATCTTTCTTTTTCTAGAAGGGCATGTGAAAAAGTCCTGAAACACGCTGGCTTGGCCATGAGCTGTAAGTGGAGAAAGAAACTGTAACAGGCAATTGGAGGCTGCCAATGGAAATCACATACTAAGAAATGAACATCACCACAGGAGTCCTCCCACCCATTCATTGCCTTCCACAAGTCCTGTGCCTTCGTTGCTTTGTAGACTAAAACAGGTAGAGATGATATCCTGGGAGTGCCCACGAGGACTGCCAGGCCAGGTTACCGTCGGTTTTATGCGCAGCTTCTGTGCGGACTGGTTGGTGTTGCTGTCAATCTAGTTACTGTATTTTCAACATCTCCCAGAGAACAGGGGTTAATGAAAGCATAAAGGAGCCAGGCCAGTGAAATGGCCCAGAGCAGGGCAGTGGCAAACCAGAAAACAAGTGTACCAGTTGGAGTGGATACCTGCTACTCAACTCCTGCAGGCTGAAGACATACAGGAAAATAAGCCCACTGTTGACACATTTTCCTTTAAAACAAACAAACGAAAAACCAGCTAGAAATCCCTGCATATTTTAAAATATTTATTCCTAATTCAATCTTTAAAATGTTGTTTGCCAACAAAAACTAGAATACAAGTTGCCAGTTTCCGGTTGAGGGTTATCTGTGACTGCTAAAACAGTTCTGGACTACAGTTAACTGTACAGACTGGGCACCAGGCCCTGCCCTGGCGGCAGTGGTATGCCATGGCAATTAAGTATAAATCACAGGTATATGATTTCAGCAATTAGTTATAAATCACAAATATGGGACAAAAATATTCTTTATAGTTTACTGGAAATAGCATTTAAAGAGCAGAGAATTCTTTCAGAGATACTTAACACTTAAGATACAATTAGAAACATTTTTTTAACCTTTACTCTTGCCAGTCATACCTTGTTCTGATTTTATCTTAAATAGAGATCACAATTCCAATATACTTTTTTCTTTTCCATTTACTCTTCTCTTTCCCTTCTCCAAACTTCCCTTCATTTGAGATGGAAGATTATAGAACTTTTATGGAGATGACACAAACTAATGTATGTAATGTCTAAAACAATGACCAGCACAAAGTAAAAACTCAAAAATTTTAAGCGCCAGCTATATCTATGAATATTATTTAGTAGTCAAAGTCCTCAACAGGGCTGGTCTACAGCCTGTGGAAAGCTAGTGTTAACTCTTAAAACCAAGTTGCTACATAAAATGTCTGCTCACAGAACCGCTCTGTACCTACTCGAGTTAGCAACCTGTTTCTTAAATTAATCCCAGTTCAGCTCCTCTGAGACAGCTGAGAATCTTTTGCACATCAGAACACAGATAAAGAAAGAGAGGTCTCTGTAGAGCATTTTGCAACAAAGGAGGTAAGGGCCTCCACCTCTCTTTTTCCCTTAGGAGACCAAGGTACTTTTCCACCTTTTTGTTTCTTTGTGAAATAGACTCATTCCCTCTTCCGAACTACTTAGACCCAGCTGGATGAGGGTGGCATGAATTTCTATACCATATGACTTAATGATCTTTTTGCTACTTGCAATGGCTTCATGTATATTCTAACACGTTGTCTCGGTTATTGTAAAAATGCATTATCACTTACTGAAAAGGAGAATATCTGATCCACTATGTTACTGAATTAGCAAGTAATCAGTTAACACTAAACACCAAGTTTTATTTAAAGTTTGCTACTGTCCTCTCCTGAGGGATGGAGTCCACCCAGTCATCAGTGAGCTAGAATCGGTGCCTGATTCGATATTCACTTATTTGAAATTAAGACCCTGAAACTTCCTGTTATAGGCACAGCAAGCAAACACCAAAAATAAGGGGTTGACAGTTAGATGGTGGAGGAAATGATGGCTCAGTCTTTCTGAGCTTCGCCAAAGAGGATCAAGTCAGCCATTTCCAAGCACTCCCTGGGGATACACAACTCAACGCAACTCTTCCTCCTACTAGGCTCACTTCCTTAATGCCTTAATCTGCATGACATCATATCGCAGGCATGTGCTAACAGGCAGACAAATACAAACACATGAATGGGAGTAAGCCAAACAAAATAATTTACACTGTGCCTACAAAAAATAACTATTTAAATACTTCTTATAAACAGCAAAAGGCTAAATACTCCATCATCTTTCCTGCTTTACAAATAAACCCATCATTTTTCCTGATCAAATTCTTTTCCCATGCTAATGCATTTGTGGTATTTTTTAAAAATAGGAATTGAGTTATATTAAAAACAGAGTCCAAGGCTTTCATCCCCAGGACAGACTCAGTGCCCACTGGCAAGTGCAAGCTACAGGTGCTGTCCAGGTAAATATGCCGTCAAAAGGGAAATGCTTATTTCAGCACATGAGGAAACTAAGAATCAGCCTCAGTAATCAGTTCAATAGAATCAAAGAGACATACCTGTAGGTTTTCAATTTCTTCTTTGTGCTCCCTCTTCAAGTGTAAAATAGCAGCTTGGTATTCTGCAAGATCACAAAAGAAGCCAATTACAAAGAAGCACAAAATGATATACAAAATTCCAAGTGAGCATCTCCAAGATTCTAGAGGTACTTCAACAAGTAAACTGACTGAATAATAAAAAAAAAACCCACAAAAAACCTGAGTAAATAAATGCACAATTGGATATTCACTTGACAAGAGATGTTGCAAACTGAGACAAGACAAGACAAGGAGCTCAGGATAAAAGGAAGATTTCCTTCCATTTAGCAAACTTTGAATTATCATAAGCTCCAAATTAGGCAGATAGGATAGGGTTAAAAAAAAAAAAAAAGCTTGATGAGTGTTCCAGATAAAGACTGGGTCAGGGTTTGTCTTTAAGGAGGAGTTGGAAGCTAAGGCCCCACAGAGAACAAATACAGATGTGTTAAGAACAGACACACAGGAAATAAAACTTTCTATGTGAGATCAGAGAATTCAGTTTTTAACTCCCCCATTCACCTCCCCCCCCCCAAAAAAAAATCTCCATTTGAATGCAAGGCTAAGCAAGCACCCAGGGCTGATTTTAATCTTTAGATCAACTTCATAAAGTCAAGACCATTTGTCATTTGGGTGAGAGAATAGAATGTAGGTTAAGTTGAAGTTGAAAGGGGGACAAAAATAAAAATCCTGGTCCAATTTTAGTCTGAGTCTAATAATGTTTATTCCAACAATAAGTCCCAAGTGTACACAGGAACTGCAGCCAACCACTAAAACGACCATTCCCTGGCTAAGCATGAAGCAGCTATGACAACTTGATTCCCAGCAATACAGCTAAGTATGTAGGGTCACAGAACTATGCAGGCTGCAGAGAACCACAGAGCAAAATGCTGTGAGAAAACGTTTTTGTGGCATAAGCCAGTTTTTTACAAATGGGTCTGGGTTGTGAGTATGAATAAGAAAAATGTCAATTAGATGTCATTTTAAGATGTATGAAAAGACAGGCTATTTCGTCAAGTGAATTTCAGAATGAAAGGCTAGGTTTCAGTTCAAAAGTGGATGTGCGAAATCTTTGGTAAAGCCATAATGGAGAGGACTGTTGCTGTTGATAATTATGACTAGTCATACCACTGCTCTTGTGGTCCACTGAGCTGGGAATCCATCAGCAAATTTGAAGGTTTCTACATCCATACCATGCCTTGAATCAAACCACTTCTACCATCCCACAACCACCACTATGGTCCAAGCCACCAGCATCTTTTCCCTGGACCACTAAAGTAACCTGAAAAGGTTACTGCTCTCTCTTACCACCACCAAAACCCATTCTCCTCACAGCAGCCTGAACGATCTGTTAAAGGAACGAACCAGATTATCACCCATCTCTGGGTGTCTGCTGCACACAGACTGAAATCAAAACTCCCTCCTACAGCCCATAAGGCCCTTTGGAACCTGATTCCTACATACCTCTTCCTGTCTTCCTTGCTCACCACACTCCAGGCACACTGGCCTTCTTACTATTCCTTGAACTTATCAGCTTCTTTTCTACCTCAAAATCTTTACTAATATTGGGGACAATAATAATGAATTATATTTGTTGAGCACTTACAATGTACCAGGTGTTACCTAAGCACTTCACATGCATTAACTCATTTCATCCCCACAATAATCCTATGTTGTGGGTACATTTTCCTCATTGAAAAGGAAGAAACTGAGTAAATTACAGAGCCCGAAGACATACATAATTCAATGAGTGAATGTATAAACAAGCTGTGATATATCGATAGATGGAATACCACTCAGCAACAATAAGGAATGAACTATGAATACATACATCAACATTGATGAATCTCAAAGGCATTATGTAGAGTGAAGGAAGTCAGTCTCAGAAGGCTAACCATTGTTTAATTCAATTTATATGACATTCTGGATGAGACAAAACCATAGGGATGAAGAATATCAGAGAAGAAGTGGCTAGAGGTTAGAGATGAGGGAAGGTTTGACTATAAAGAGTCAGCACAGCACAGCTGGTGTGGCTCAGTGGTTGAGCATCAACCCATGAACCAGGAGGTCACAGTTTGATTCCCGGTCAGAGCACAAGCCTGGGTTGTGAGCTCGATCCCCAGCAGGGGTTGTGCAGGAAGGCAGCTGATCAATGATTCTCTCGTATCATTGAGGTTTCTCTCTCTCTCTCTCTCTCCCTCTCTCTCTCTTCCTTCCTCTCTCTAAAATCAATAAAAATATATCAAATATTCTTTTAAAAATAAAGTGTCAGCTCGGTTGGTGTGGTTCAGTGGTTGAGCAACAACCTATGAACCAGGAGGTCACGGTTCAATTCCCGGTCGAGGCACATGCCCAGGTTGCGGGCTCGATCCCCAGTGTGGGGCATGTAGGAGGCAGCCAATCGATGATTCTCTCTCATCATTGATGCTTCTATCTCTCTCTCCCTCTCCTTTTCTCTCTGAAATCAATAAAAATATATCTACATATATATATATAAGCCTAATATGCAAATTTTCCCCTCAGGAGTTTGACCAGGAGACTGGGAGTCTGGGAGTTCAATCGCTCGCTATGATGTGCACTGACAACCAGTGGGTCAGTGTGGAACGAAGGAAGGCTCTGGCCGGCAGCCAGCAGCTAGGGAAGGGAGACCCCGGCCGGCAGCCAGAAGGAAGGTCACGGCCGGCAGCTGGAAGACCCTGATAGGCCCTGATCAGCCTTGATCGCTGGCCAGGCCCAGGGACCCTACCCATGCAAGAATTTCATGCACTGGGCCTCTAGTGTGTGTGTGTGTGTGTGTGTGTGTGTGTGTGTGTGTGTGTGTGTGTATCTCAGCACAAAAAAGGCCGTTTGGGTGATATGACTATTTTCTATCCTGACTATGATGGTGGTTACATGAATCTATACATGGGTTAAAAATTAGAGAACTGTACACCAAAAAGAAAAGAAGTGAATTCTATAGTATGTTAATTTTTTAAATCTATATCAAATATTACACTTTTAAATATTTTTCCTAGGAGATTCAGCATAACACAAAAATGCATGTTACTACCACTTCTAATCTTTGTTTTCCTAAGGGAACTATCAGGTGCAGTAGGGCAAGAAAAAAGAAAACAAACATGCTCATGCACACATGGCATACTCATGTATATGTATGTACATATATAGAAAGGGGAAAATAAAGCTATTATTCACTATGATTGTATATTTAGAAAATTCCAGGATTCTCTAGAATATTAGATTTAATATGTGTTTAGAAGGGTTGCTTGGTTTAAAATCTGTATATAAAAATTCTGATACCAGCAAGAGTATAAAAAATAAAACTTAAGATAACACTTACAGTGCCCCTGCTTAGTACAACGTACTTAGAAATAACCTTAACAAAAATATGTAAGACCTCATGAGAAACCAGAAATGCTATGTTGAAATATATTACAAATGAAAATATAGACAGGTAGTGGGCAAGCCATATTTTGGTAAAACTCGATATTGTAAAGATGTTGATTTTCTCAAATTGATCTATGGACTCAGTGCAATCCCATTCAACATTTCCAATAGTTTTTGTTTTGTTTGAAATTGAGGAGCTCAATCTAAATATTGGTTGAAGCACAGAAGTGCAAAAAAGCAATGAGCAAAAAAAAAAAACACCTTGAAAAAATAAAAGGTAAGATGAATTATTTTTAATTATCACCACATAATTAAAGTGGTGTGATACTGGCACAGGGATAACAAATAGACTAAAAGAATAAACTACAGAGCCCAGGCATAGACCACGAATCTATGGTCACTTGGTATATGACAGAGTTGCATGGGAGATATTTGTTTACAGTAAGAATTGTCTTTTCATTAACTATCAATTGGGAAAAATAAATATTTACATGGAAAAACATAAAACTGGACTCCAAATTTACACCATATAATAATCTACTCTAAGTTGATTAAGAGCTAAATTATAAAAAACAAAGCCATCATTGTTTTATAAGAAAATATAACATAATTTTTTGAAACCTCAGGCTAGAGAAGAATTTGATTCAAACTGCATTACATATTTTAAAAATAATAATAAATTTCACTACATTAAAATTAAGAACTTCTTTTAATAAAAATACACCATAAGAGAAAGAAAAGGCAAGCCACAGAGAAGGAGAATATGCTTGAAACAAATAATACTATAAATATA
>NW_005371823.1:1421259-1425229 GCF_000412655.1 Myotis brandtii | reverse complement strand
TATAATATCAATAATTCCTACAAAATTATAGAAAATGAAAAATAGGTAAAAAATGTCAATAGGTGCTCTAAAAAGAGGACATACAGATAATGTATAAATAAATTAAAAGGTGCTCATTCTCATTAGAAATATTTAAGGCCAAAACTGAGTGTCGGTGAAGATGTGGAGCAATGGGAACTCTCATACACAAATGTCAGGAGTGCAAATTGGTACAATCCCTATGGAAAATGCTGGGTTTTTTTTTTAATAAAGTGAAAAATATGCCTACTCCCTACCCAACAATCCTAATCCTAGGTACACATAAATGAAAAGCAACTAGAAAAGAATATTAACAAAAGTCAGGATAAGTGGTACCCAGGAGAAGAGAAATTGAGTTAGGTCATGATAGATTGAGCAAGGTGGTGTCACATAGGCATTCGACGAAAAGTTATTTTTTTAACCTCTGTGTTTTATGCCATTTTCATGTATGCTTTAACATTACAATATAAGAAATAAGATTGCTCTGGTTATTATCATCTACACTAATAAAAGAGAAACATGCAAATTAACCATCACTCCGTCATTCCGCCACTCTGCTATATCCACCAGCCAATCAGAGCTACTGTAAATTAACCCAACAAAGATGGTGGTTAATTTGCATACTCAGGCGTGGAGCAAAGACTGAAGATGACTGAAGATGGCGGTGGCCACGGAGCTGGAGCAAGCAGGAGGCTTGGGTTGCTCCTGGCGACGGAGGAAGCCAAGCTTCCTATAGGCCCTGGGCTCTGCTCAAGGAGGGGCTGGGGGCCTGGGTCACTGGGGGCGACGCAGGCTTCCAGCCAGCCCTGGCCTCCACTTGAGGAGCTGGAGAAAAAAAAAAAAGGAGGGGCTGGGAGCAGCTGGAGCGTAGAAGCCAAGCCTCGCTGCTGCGGCCGGACCAAAGGCCTGGGTCCCGGGTGCTGGAGGAAAACTGGTGCCGGCAGACAGGGGAAGGAAGACCTATTGCGCGAATCTCCGTGCAACGGGCCACTAGTATATCAAATAAAGAATATTACATAGGTACCAGAGAGTCTCTAGATTCATATAATAAGAGGACAATTTAGTAAATGTGAGTCGTATAAATGTTGAGTCCTAAACCATATGATGATCAATAGCTAAACCCTAATCAATCCTCAGCCTCTACAAAGTATGCAAAGGAAGGTTAGCTAAACCAACCTTCTTGTAAAACTGATGCCCCTTGGGAACAACATCTACATTCTAAATAGAAATTACAGAGAATATATTTTGAAATGATTAATCTTGTGTAAATTGTGCCTGTAAGAGTGTGACAGATATGGTTATGACTAATGAACAGCTTGATAAAGGAGATCATCACAACGCTAACACCCAGGAAATACTGATTCATCTCCTCCTTAAACAAATAAATACTTTTACCAACAGCCCCAGAGTGACAGCTGGCAAGAAAACACATCCCCATTCCTGACAAGGATGATGCAATAGGATGCCTTGGCAGCACGTAGAAGCAGGAAGCTAATGCCCTCACTTGTAGAATACTCATTTTGAGAGTCCACAAGAAAAATGATGAAAGAATAAAGATTACAGAATAATGAGTTAGGGTGGTAGTTAGAAGCTACTGGGTTTTAGCATAGTTTGCCACACAGCATTATTGCAGCAATAGCTGATGAATACATTTGTTAAGTGTCTAGCTGGGTTTACTTTGGAAGATCAGACCATTTTGGAGGCTTAAAATAACTGGAATGGAGTCTCACCAACCAATACAAACAGACAGGGCTCAAGAGAAGAGGATAAATGAAGCAGGGAAAGAGCAACACATTTATATCATTTATATCAAAAAAATATTTCAGAACAATAATTGAGTCTTTATGTACTAGGATGCTGGTATGAAATATATACAAAGGTCAGCAAGTTCATATTTTGGAGGCTTAAAATAACTGGAATGGAGTCTCACCAACCAATACAAACAGACAGGGCTCAAGAGAAGAGGATAAATGAAGCAGGGAAAGAGCAACACATTTATATCATTTATATCAAAAAAATATTTCAGAACAATAATTGAGTCTTTATGTACTAGGATGCTGGTATGAAATATATACAAAGGTCAGCAAATATATACAAAGGCTATATCTCTTTGATTTTTACCTGGATTCCCTAGGTAAGTATTAAAGGCCAAACACCATTTGATGGACAGTCTACCATGGAGAACACAGTTAAATCAACTTCTAGCTGCCAACACTTTGATAACCTATCTTTTCATTTTGCTTCTCCTCTACATTTATTTTCTAGTCTGTTAAAATAGGGATTCGAAGAAGTTTGGAACTCTAGGGACACAAGCTCAGATAAACATAAATTCTCTTTTCTATCTATGTAGCTGTATGTATGCAGTAAAGTATATGATTGACTAACCACTATGCTGTACACCTGCAAACTATACAAAATAATATTTAATGCAGACTGTAATTGGGAAAGAAAAAAAAGTAAACCTAAATAAAATAAATAAAAGTCACAAAACATCTACAGAAGCAGAAAACTTGTCAGAAAAACATTTTGTCTACCCAATGCCTGCCACTAGGTGGCAGACACAATACTTCATATTTAAACAAAACTTGCTACCAAGTGGCACAGTAACACTTGGAGTTGGCACTGGTGGCCAGGTAGGGAGAGATGAGGGTGCACCACAGCTATGAAATGAACATTTTTATTTGATATGAAGGATAAACTAGTATGGATATGGTAGTTATATGAGAAAAATAAGAACTAGTAAGAGATATTTACAACCACATTTCCAAAGTTAAAAGTGACCCAATAGATTCCTAGTTGTTATAGTTTCACCTTTTTTCGTTCTCTCCTAAGTCTGCATAGCGATAAAATCTAAAATATGAAGCAAGAAAGTTTAGTCATAGGCAAGTACCAAACAGAATAACATCTCCAAGAAACAGCAATGGAACAAAGCAGCAAAGGGGTGCTCTGGGCCGGAAGCTCTGGGCCTGCTGCGCCCCAGTTCCAGAGGCAGGCAGGTGGCTGGAGTTAAGTTACTGCAGAGAACAGGGACTGAAAGGGGCCCTGTGGGGCAGGAAACCAGGGCCAGGCTTGTGGCTTAGGAAAAAGGACAGAGTGGGGTTCCCAGATGGTAGGGGAAGCTAGAAGTTGCTGTCAACTACTACCTGGGGACTTAAATAGGAAGTTATAGACAGGGATTAAGAGCCATCTCCAGGCCTTGTCCATTCCTGTCCCCAGCGACTAGATCTGCAACATCCACCTCACCACCTGGGTCTGGGAACCTCAAACACCATTGTAAGACCACCTTCTGGGCTGGGGGTATTGCAAGGACCAGGGGAAGCTACTGCAAAACAAACAAATGTAAAGGGGAAGAGGAAACTTCTTTTTTTAAAGGCATCCTACATGTCATGAGCCTTCAATCCAAACTTGAAATACATATGAAGGAACCTAGATGTCAAGACAGACAACAAAACAACCGAGACAGGAAATCACACAAAACAAATTTTAAATGTTAAAAATTGAGATATTTTAGTAATTTTTAGAACCCTTCCAAAGATAAAAGGATAACAACCATTACAAATAATAATGACAGGAACAGCATACTGTGAAACCAAAATAAAACAATTCATGAGCCTTCAATCCAAACTTGAAATACATATGAAGAAATCTAGATGTCAAGACAGACAACAAAACAACCGAGATAGGAAATCACACAAAACAAATTTTAAATGTTAAAAACTGAAATATTTTAGTAATTTTTAGAATTCTTCCAAAGATAAAAGGATAACAACCATCTACACTAATAAAAGAGAAACATGGTAATTAGCGTACGACTGCTACCCTTCCCATTGGCTAATCAGCATATCCTTATGCAAATTAACTGTCAGCCAAGTGGCGGCCCGGCAGCCATGCGCTGAAGCGAACAGGGAGGCTTGCTTGCTCCAGTGACAGCGGACTCCAACGTTCCCCGCCT
>NW_005371823.1:1394607-1421164 GCF_000412655.1 Myotis brandtii | reverse complement strand
TTTTTTAATCCAGATTTAAGAAAAATATTCATACTTTAAAAAGAATCAATCCCAGGGGATTAAAAATCTAACTGTGAAAGCCTAACAGAAAAAACCTTGGAAGAACATTAGATTTCTTTTCTTTTTAAATGATTTTAGAGAGAGAGAAAGGGAGAGGGGGAGGGAGGGAGAGAGAGAGAGAGAGAGAGAGAGAGAGAGAGAGACCTCAATTGGTTGTTCCATGTATCTATGCATTCATTGGTTCATTCTTGTATGTGCCCTGACCAGGGAGTGAATGTGTAACCTTGGCATACTGGGACGATGTTCTAACCAGCTGAGCTACTTGGCCAGGGCCAGAACATTAGATTTCTTAAGTAAGGTATTTTTTTAAAAAATAAAGGAAGATATTTTTTGTTGTTGTTGTTAATCTCATTGAGGATTTTTTTTTTTTCATTGATTCTTAGCTAGAGTGGAAGGAAGGGAGGGAGGTGGAGAGAGAGAGAAACATTGACTTGAGAGAGACATCCATCGGTTGCCAGCCAAACAAGGCAGGGATGAACCTGCAACCCAGGTACGTGTCCTTGACCAGGAATTGAACCCAAGACTCTTCAGTTTGCAGGCCTATGTTCTAACCATCGAGCTGCACCGGCCAGGGCAAGGAAAACATTTTAAAACCCAACTATATTAAAATTACCAAAATTTGGTATATTAAAAAAAGATATCATTAGAAAGTGATAAACCACAGCCCGGCCAGTGTGGCTCATGGTTGAGTGTCAACCTATGAACCAGGAGGTCATGGTTCAAATCCTGGTCAGGGCATATGCCTAGATTATGGGCTTGATCCCCAGTGTGGGGTATGGAGGAGGCAGCCAATCAATAATTGTCTCTCATCATTGATGTTTCTAACTCTCTCTCCCTCTTCCTCTCTGAAATCAATAATTTTTTTAAAAAAGCTTTTTTTAAAAAAAGTAATAAGCCACATACATAAATGGAGAAGACATTTGCAAAGCATATGACCAACAAGAGATTAGTTTTCAGAACAAGCAAGTACTATAAAAAAATTTTGAAAAGCATCAATATAAAAATGAGCAAAAGGACAGTACTTCATAGAAAATAAATGGCTAATAAACATATAAAAAGATATGCAACTTCACTGGTTTTCAGGATAATGCAATTAAAACTACAGTGGATGTCACTTCACACCTATCAAATTTGCAAATATTAAAAAGTCTGGGTAGTTCATTTGAATTTGACTATTTTAATATCTTTTGTTAATAAAAAAAAAAATGCTTGCAAAAAAGTCTGCTAACACTATTTGCCGGTGAGAAAGAGTGAGATTGAGAATTCCACACACTGTTGATAGGAATGTTGTTTAGAATCACTTTAAAGATCATTTTGACAATATCTTATAAGGTTAAAGGTGCACATAAACAAAACCAGAAACTCTAAAGTTTAGCCCCAGTCAGGGGTTTATTTACACATGAACACAAAGGTTTAAAAGGACACTTATGAACGCATTGTTTCAAACCGTAAAAAATAGGAATAAACTTAAATTTCCATCAACAGCAATACAGGTAAGCAAATATTGAGTGACATATTCACTCAAAGTGATGCATTGAAATGAATGAATTAGAGCTATACATACCAACACAGGTAATCAAACAAATAATCTTGAAAGAAAAAGTTGCTGCAAGACATACACAGCAGGATGCCATTTCAAACACATAACCATATTATATATTGTTTGGGGATTTTACACCTAAGTATTAAGAAGTGCATAGGATTAATAAACAAGTTCACCTAAGGTGAAGGTAGAGGGTACATAGGAAATTTTAAATGTATTTCTAATGTTTTATTTCTTAACTTAGCTGGTGGGTATAATCATGAACTTAAATGCAACTAACATCTTAGCCTTAAAATATATAAAGTAAAAACTGACTGCCGAAACCGGTTTGGCTCAGTGGATAGAGCGTCGGCCTGCGGACTGAAAGGTCCCAGGTTCGATTCCGGTCAAGGGCATGTACCTGGGTTGCAGGCACATCCCAACTAACATCTTTCAATAAAATATATTTTTAAAAAAACTGACAAAAATATAACAAAATTAACAAGTAAATCAATAGAAGATAAGTAGTACCATTCTATTAGAAATTGACAGATCAAGCAAATGAAAACAGTGATTAACACAATTAACAATCTTGATCATATATATCTCAGAACCCAACAAGTGACAACATGCATCCTTTTCAGGAGCATATATTTGCAAAATATTGATAATTCATTGAAACAATTCATCAAAAGATTTCAAAGTAATTGCTTTGCAGATGCTGCCACCCCAGAGCCACTGTGACCAGCCATGGTGAACCCCATTGTGTTCTTCAACATTGCCATTGAGGGCGAGCCCTTGGGCAGCGTCTCCTTCGAGCTGTTTGCAGACAAAGTTCCAAAGACAGCAGAAAACTTCCATGCTCTGAGCACTGGGGAGAAAGGATTTGACTATAAAGGTTCCTGCTTTCACAGAATTATTCCGGGATTTATGTGCCAGGGTGGTGACTTCACACGCAATAATGGCATGGGCGGCAAGTCCATCTATGGGGAGAAATTTGAGGATGAGAACTTCATCCTGAAACATACAGGTCCTGGCATCTTGTCCTTGGCAAATGCTGGACCTAACACAAACGGCTCCCAGTTTCTCATCTGCACTGCCAAGCCTGAGTGTGTGGAAGGCAAGCATGTGGTCTTCGCCAGGTGAAAGAAGGCATGGATATTGTGACAGCCATGGAGTGCTTTGGGTCCAGGAATGGCAAGACCAGCAAGAAGGTCACCATTGCTGACTGTGGACAACTCTAATAAATTTGACTTGTGTTTTATCTTAACCGTCAGACCACCATTCCTTCTGTAGCTCAGGAGAGCACCCCTTCACCCCGATTTGCTTGGAATGTTCTATAATCTTTGTGCTCTTGCCACAGTTCATTGGGTCCCATAATTTCCTTACCCTTACCCAGTCTAGCTGGATTGCAGAGTTAAGTTTACGATTATGAAATAAAAACTAAACAGTTGTCTGTCAAAAAAATATTTTAAAGTAATATTATCATACAGATGATGTTCTTTTTCTATAATGTGATTTCAAAAACAATAAAAGGATAGACTGAAAATGAGAAAAAACTAAAACTAGCAAATCTAAATCAGAAGTTTGTGAAAGTAAACAAACCATACAACTATGCAGAGTTTATTCCAAGAATGCAAGATTTGATACATATTATCTGAAAATTGTATCGGTGGTATATACCATATTAATATACTAAGAGAGGAAAACCATTATATCTCCAAATGGTACAAAATGATAAAGAAAAATGTCTTGATAAAGTTCAACACTCATTCTTGATATTTAAAAAACAACTCTTAGCTAACTTAGAAGGGAATCAGATCCACAACTATCGATCAAAAATTTTCAGCAAACTTCAAATGTAATAGTGAAACTTCAGGAAACAAGATTAAGAATGCCCACCATCACTCTTATTTTCCTATATACTAGAAGTCTGGAACAATGCAATACGAAGAGAAATGAGATGTAAAAACTGGAAAGGAAGAGACAAACTGGTATTATTTACAATGATATGATTGTCAAAATTTAAATGGTGATCCTGATACCATTATAATAACCTGGTTACTATTTAACAGGAAGGGAGCAAAGGGGAGAGTAGATAATACAGGCATGCATCTATACAGCTTTGACAGGAAGCTGCAGTAACATTCTCCAAGTCTGTTCCCCACAGGTCACCGGGGGAAGGGACTGGACAACAGACACATGCCCAGTAAGTCTGGGTGACATGGGGAGATGCTTACCTGTCAGTCACACCTGGGAGGGAGTCAGTGGCCAGAAAAGGCGTGGCCATGGCAAGGGCCTGGAATCTGAGATCCTTAACTCCTGAACAAAGACAGTTCTCTCTTTAGCGCTCTTGGCCCTCTTGCTCTCTTGGGACTCCGGTTGCAGGGGGCGCGCGCCCCTGCACTCGCCCACATGGCTCAGGGCCACATGGGACCCACACAATGGACAAATGGACTAAATCTCGCCTGAGGCTACATCGGACTCGACTCCACTCTGGAATGGAAACTCTGGACACTGGCCCTGCTTTTAGCTCTACGAAACGCCCAGCTGCACCTTCTTCAGGACTGGTTTAAGGGACATGGGACTTTTGAACCCGAGGGATATAATCCCACACAAATAGAGCTTTCTACAACATCTCATCCTCCCATGGGGCCTTCACAAATTCTTATTCCAGCGGAACTCCAAGAACCCCGCTCCCACTCCAACGGAGGATTCCACCCACCCAGTCCTCCTGCAACAATACCATTTGTACAGGGTTTAGGAACCCCGTGCTATGCATTGTCTAGGGCCACATAGGTTGGTTGTGAATGGCACCACCCCAAGTTCTGCCTGGTGGTGACCCCCGCACAAACCTTGGGAAAGTGGCTATCTCTGGGGAGACAAGCAGAGAAACTGGATTGAGAGGGATTTAGAAGGGGGGCCTCGGCCACTGGCTTCAAAAGTCTGAAGAAAATATGGCAAACTGTTTAAATGTAGATGGCTAATATACAAGTGTACATTCACTTTGGTATTTTTCTATTAGTTTGAAAGTATGCAGGATTCTCTTCTATAAATGGTAATGACATGTCCAAAATTTCACATATAGACTTTTTTACACAAGACTAGGTTTAGCTTTATAGTTAGTGAGGCAAATTATCTACCTCCAACAGAATGGATATATAAAATCCTAATAAAAAAAAACAGAAAAAAAGAAAAGAAAAGAAAGCATATAAGCATTAGTTGCCTTGACTGAAAACTTTGGGAGAAGTTCCCTGCTCTGTAGAAGGTGCCCTGACTCAGTAACTGACAGGGCCCTTTATTTGACGCCGAGAAAATGAACTTGGGGAAGGTGGGGGTGGGGGGGGGGTGAAGGGCAGTCTCTGGAGAGGCAGGTGAAAGCCAGCCAGCTTTCACTCGAATGAGAGTGGAATTTTCTAGTAAACCAGGCCAGACAAGTACCCAGGAGGCCAGGCCACCTGCACAGGTTTCTAAGGGAGACAGGACACTTGTGTCTCCCACATGGTGGAAAAGTACTCCAAATGAAAACATATTGCACCTGCCATTGAGCTTGGTGCCTATTAAGTATAAGGTCTTAACCTGCATTACTTCTGCCATGCAGAATTTAAGAACTGACTTTTGTGGCTATTTTCAAATCTCTTCTCATCAAAGATAAGAAGAGCTATTAGACATAGAAGGAAAAATAACAAAAAAAAGTGAGAGTTTGGGATGGAAAGCCATGTAACTGTAAGGTCTTAACTCACATTACTTATACCATTCAGAATTTAAGAATTGGGGTGTGTGTGTGTGTGTGTGTGTGTGTGTGTCTATTTTTAAATCTGCCATTTCTCAATCCTAATACCAAGATGAGAAGGCCTATTACACCTATAGGAAAGCCAGCACAGCGAGCATTTGAGATGGAAAGCTTAGTAGCTTCTCTGTAGGAACATGGTGAGAGGTAAGGTCACATCAAGGAGATCCAGCTCAGAAAAAATGGACATTTCTCTGGCCCTCTGGTCCAACCTCCACAGGTTTGCCAGATTCAGAAAATAAAATTACAGGATGCTCAGTTAAATGTGAACTTCAGGTAAACAACAGATACTTCTTTAGTATAAGTAGGCCTCATGCAGTATAGGGGATGTACTTATACTAAGTAATTATTCGTTATTTATCTGAAGTGCACATTTAACTGGACATCCTGTATTTTATCTGGCAACCGTACTCTAAGATCTCTTAGCACTCTTAGTGGAAACTGTACAACAGGCCACTTCAATTTATAGAAATTGAAGACTGTGTGCACACAGACTGAAACAGTCATCCCCAAAATACTGCTTCTACACATTTCAGTTTAACGTCTTCTCTAAAATCTGATGTTTTAGTTTTAGCATGGTAGTTTTAGCTTTATTTCCCCCCATGTAATCTGATTTTTTTTGGGGGGGGTAGATAATTTCTCACGGAAACAGCTATGAGGAAGTCAATTATCTAGTTTTTCAAATGAACAGAAAGAATAAGGCACCAAATGAAATGGAAACAACACACCTCTCCCAAATGTACACATCTCCCACTTTCCATTCCGGTACAGAGGGAGGAACACCCCTGATAGAGCATAGGAAAGAAGTGTACCCTCACTCACAGGCAAAACACAGCTGCTACTCAAAGGTTGTAAAAAATCAGTCCTGTGCAGCTGGCCACCTCGGATCTTGCTACTGTGTTACGAAAGTCAAAATCAGCCGCAGTTCAACTGGAGACACAATAGCTCACTTCTGAAAGCCAAGACTTCTCCACCAGCCAACCAATTTAATCCTCCCCTATAAAGGCTTTATTCAGTGCTTCTCAACCTTGGTTACATATTAGAATCACCTGGCGAGGCTTAAAAACTACGCATGGACCCCAGCCCAGAGACAGATTTAATGGGTGTGAGATGCACGCCAGGCACTGGGGTTTTTAGCCGCCCGGGTGATTCTGACGTACAGCCAAGCATCCGTGTTATCCTCAAACAACGATGTCCGCGAGGTGGAAAGTGATGCATTTGCCCGGGTTGTAAAAAGCCTGCTCCTCCATTCGTTAACTCCAAGCTCTGCTCTGCCCACGCTGACGAGGCCACAAAGGCTAACTGCATTGAGCCAAGAGCTTATACAGTGGGGCCTTGACTTACGAGTTTAATTCGTTCCGAGACAGAGCTCGTTAAGGAGCTCGTTAACTCAAATTACTCTATCAACTCAATGCAAAAAATCTGCAGAGAGACAGCTGGTATCTCAAAAATCTCGTTAGTCGGGACACTCGTAAGTCAAGGCCCCACTGTACGCAGGAACTGGGTTCTTCTTGCCCCACCGCAGTTTCTCTAAAATTTCAGAATCCAGAAATTATGTTCAAATACTGGGAATATATAGAAGGGACTTCAGATGGGGAAAATAAAGAAAAATGGCAAGCTCTTTGAGGAAATCCCATTTTACCAGAAAACCCCCAACATAACCAGCCAGATTATCGTTTTAGAAATGGCGGCCTCTGGCAGCATGTGAAGGGTATCAGCTCGTTTCATAGAGATGTTCGGTTTGGTCTGGCAGCAAAGCTCCCGGCCCTGCTGCCCACACGCCCCACCCCCACCCTTTGCAGTAGAACCTGGTCCGGAAACATGTCCTTCTTCCTCAGAAGCCCCAGGCTGAGGTTCAAGGCAAAGCCTAACTATTACGGAAACCAGACACTCTTACGTCTCTCCTCCTTCCTATTGATAAAATAAATGGTCGGCCAAACCATAAGAAGTCATTTCACTAGTTCAAAAATAATAAAATAGAAAGAGAATAGGTTTGTCATATCAAAAGGTAACGTGCCTTACAGGTTCCTATGATAAGTGAGACCGTTCCTGCTTTACTTAAGAAATAACATTATCAGCACTAGTCTCTAGAGCAGTGGTCGGCAAACTGCGGATCGCGAGCCACATGCGGCTCTTTGGCCCCTTGAGTGTGGCCAAAGTTTCAATCGCACTGTATGTGCGCACCCGCACGTGGTATTTTGTGGAAGAGCCACACTCAAGGGGCCGCAGTTTGCCGACCACTGCTCTAGAGTCTATCTGAAGATGAAAGCTGGTTTGAAAAAAACATATATAAAACTTAAATCATAAAATCACAGAACCTTAAAGATAGAGTCCCAGAAGTCACTTAGTCCAGCACCCCTCCCTCAAAGAACACAGGCAGAAAGTAATACCCAAATAAAATGACTTACTAGTAACTGCTTTACAGCATAGAGAATCTCTGACCAGCACCCAGGGGAAACACAAGAGAAAAAAAAAGGTCACATGACTGTTTCGCAGCATGCAGGTGTCCTGACCACTTCCAATCCACTTCCCACCATACTTTGCAGCCTCTTTACAGCTTTTAAGTGAGGTCAAATGTTCAGACAGGAAAAGAACTAGAAGTTCTGAAGCAGCAGAACATGATTTGAAAAAGCAGCTGCTGCAAACTGAACAACAGTACAAGCTAGGAACACATATTAGGGTCGGGGTGGGGGATGGGGTTGGGGGGAGGGCAGTGTGCAAGGCCCACTTGGAATTAGAGACCAAAAGTCACAGCGGCAGATCCTGGACAGTTGTGTCGTTTTCTCCAATAGCGTCTTCAGTTCAGATATAGATAGGGGACAGATGTTTGGATATCTGCAGGGCCGGGGCTTTGTCAGGTGGCTGCTATGGGTGGTGATGGGGTAAAGAAAGGAAGAGCATCATGAAGAATGTTCCGGAAGGGATACATAGATCACAGACAGAATTAACGTCATAAGAAGGAAGTGAAGACAGAACGGTTGGTAGCCATGGAGAAAATGCTTGGAGTCAAGCCCCTGAGGGAGAAAAGGGATCTGTGTTTTCGGAGAACTCGGGGAGAAAGCTGGAATGATAGAATGGTGGACAGAAACTGGGTGCTATAACTTATCACTTCAAAGTTAAAGCTCTCTTGAGTAAGTATAAGGTCTAGGATGTGGACAGAGCATTAGCTGACTGCAAGGGAAAAGAACAGCACGGGAAGGGAGGAGAGGCCAGGATTTGAAATAGGTGACCCATTGGTCTGATAGGAAAGCAGAGGGTGTGGCCGGGCCTGGGAGGTCAATGAAGGGAAATAAGGAAAGGTAACCTAGAAAGTCACACAATACAGCCCTGAGGCCCCAAAGGACCAAAAGTTCATGTGACTCTTTGTGGATATATCTTCTGTCTTCTTATTTGGGGTTTTGTTTTGCTTTACGGAACTCTCACAGTACAAGGATATGGGGCTTGCAATAAATGAATCCTTTCAGATTTAGTGGGGCCTTTAGGATCTGGTTGTGATTATAAAGCCCGGTAAATGGTAGCTAACAGTAGCATTTTCCATTACCAAGTCATGGAAAATGCTTTAATTCGTAATGCTTTAATGCTTTACGAATAACATATTTCCTCAAATACAGAACACCATGAATCCTAAGATGCATGAGTATTTATATGTATATTCTTTATTTATAAGAAAATAATTCTAATTCTAAAATGTAAAACATACCAGAATTTCAAATGCGGAAAATGTGCATCATACGTTAGATAAAATAAGTTATTAACTCATTGAATTCTCGTAAGAATTTTATGTGGGAAGTGTTGTTATTGCCACCCCATATTAGAGATAAGGAACCAGGACACGCCCTAGCCGGCTTGGCTCAGTGGATAGTGCACCGGCCTGCGGACCGAAGGGTTGCAGGTTCCATTCCGGTCAGGGGCATATGCCTGGGTTGCAGGCTGGGTCTCCAGTGCGGGGCGTGTAGGACACAGCCGATCAATGATTCTCATCATTGATGTTTCTCTCTCTCTCCCTCTCCTTTCCTCTCTGAAATCAATAAAAATATATTAAAAAAAAAAGAAAAAGAAACCAAGACACAGAGAAGTGAAGTACTTTCCCATGCTCACACAGATAAGGAACAGAGGCCAGATTTGAACCCAGAAAGCTTGGCTATAGAATATACTCTGAATGTCTGCACCATTGCACCATACTATCCCAGCTCAATAAATACTCATTCTAGAGGACAACAAACATCCTGATACACCGACCTACGCTTTCCTCATCCCCTGCAGGAAGGAGCTGGCATGTGGAGTGCCTGCTGCTGGCGCAGCCTGAGGACATGGACTTCCTGACAGACTCACATTCCCTGGACCGGGTCTGACTCAGCCTGTCCTCTCCAGAGGACCCGCCCCAATTAGTGGTTTCCTGAAATTCACTGCTCCAGGCACCAACTCATCCCCAAACATGCACAGGTGTTTTCCACGTGGCCATTACTATACTCCTGCATCTGTAGCCACGTTTACTCCTCCCCTTCTTCCAGTTGTCATCGCGAGCCACACTTCATGGAGGCGACTCCTGGAGCCACAGCCACAGCTGCCACAATAAAGAAGCCACAGCGGAACGAGCACCAGATGCATCCAGCCCTCAGATCATACCGCCTGAGGCTGCTCCAATCTCTGGCTCTCATAAGGCATAAGCTGGGGCCCGGCTCATGAAAACCACACACTCCCTTTACAGCTCACTGCCTTAGTTACTGTGGTAACAGATATCACACAAACACAAAGTCAGTGTCACTGTTTCCATGTCCTATAAACATACGAACAAATGTTCAACCCTGCCAGTCATTAAAGAAATATTAATAAAGCATAACATACTATTTTGTTCCTCTATTTGGAAAACAATTTTAAATCAAGAAATCCAGTGTTGTCTAAAAAGCAGTAAATCATGAACTGTCAACATAATCAACAACAAAAAATTACTGCGGTTAGAATTATTGTTAGCATTAACATTTATTGAATATCTTCTATGAACCAGGCATTGTGCTAAGCAGTTTACTTTACTTTCTCTAATCCCCGGAGGTAGGCACTAGAGCAGCGGTTCTCAACCTGTGGGCTGTGACCCCTTTGGCAGTCGAACGACCCTTTCACAGGAGTCGCCTAAGAACATCCTGCATATCAGATATTTACATTACGATTCATAACAATAGCAACATTACAGTTATGAAGTAGCAACAAAAATAATTTTATGGTTGGGTCACAACATGAGAAACTGTATTTAAAGGGCCAGAAGGTTGAGAACCACTGGCCTAGAGTATTCCATTTTGTAGGACACGGAGGGTCACTGGTTAAGAGGAACAGGTATTACCTTTTAGATCAGGGGTGGGGAAACGTTTTTCTGCCAAGGGCCATTTGGATATTTATAAGATCATTTGCTTAATATAATTCACTTAAGATAAATTTATGTTGCTATGAAATAAGCTCCTGCCATAACCAGTTTGGCTCAGCTGCTAGAGCGTCAGCCTGTGGACTGAAGGGTCCCAGTTCGATTCCAGTCAAGGGCATGTACCTTGGTTTCGGGCACATCCCCAGTGGGGGGTGTGCAGGAGGCAGCTGACTGATGTTTCTCATCGATGTTTCTAACTCTCTATCCCTCTCCCTTCCTCTCTGTAAAAAATCAATAAAATATATGTTTAAAAAAAAAGCTCCTAGATTTATTGAATTTCGAGTCATTCCCTACCCCTGTTTTAGAAGGTGAATTTGGCAATTGGTATCATCATGATTGAGAGCAGACTCTGGACCCAGGAGGCCTGGTTCGAATCCTAGCTCTGCCACTTACACACAGTGGGGTCTGGGTTGTGATTGTTCACCTCCTGTGTCTCTGTTTCCTCATCTGTAAATGGCGATAATGATGATTCCTACCTAACAAGGTTGTTGTAAAATTGAGATCTATTATTTGTACAGTGCTTAGAGCAATACCTTGCATATCTATATCATAAAAGGCTTGTGGTCTTGACGCCACAAGGGCAGAACAACCAAAGAACCAGTCACCAGGAGGTGCTGGAACACCTCGTGACCCCTCCCCCTACCCCACCCCCATCCCTGGAGCGCTGGCAGCGTTGGCCGAGTGTGGGAGGCTTGGTGGGGCAGCAGACACGGCCCTGATGGCAGGCTAGGGGACCCTACATGTGCACGATTTAAGCATGCACTGGGCCTCTAGTAGGTATATAATATATAGGGTGTCCCCCAAAAATGTATACACACACTTTGAATAATTATAAAGGCAGTGTTTATTAAAATGCATTTCATTTTCAAAATTGAGCTATCAGCTATTAAAATATATATACATTTTGGGGGGACACCCTGTGTATTTTCAGCTGTTATTACTATTATTATTGTTTCATCTTCATTCTTAACTGATAGCTTTGCTTACTACTCCACTGATAAAACTGAAACAGCCAGAAGAACTTCCACATCTGCCCACCTCCCAGCACTGATATCCATGTTCTCCACCCTTGAATCTATTACCAGAGATGACTTTCCCTGCTCCAATCAAAGCCCACCCCTCTGCCAGTCCACAACATCTCCATGCTACTCACAGTCTTAAAGAGATCAGTCCAGGTAGTCTCCCTTCTTCCTACATCAGATTTCCCCTTTCTACTGCAACCTTGTCTCTGGCATAAAAAATAGTAACACTTTTCCCATCTTAATTAGAACAAAATGAATCTATTTTTTTTCCCATTGATTTTTGGAGAGAAGAAGGAAGTGAGGGCAAATGAACCTTTCTTTTGATCCCACTTGCCCCACTAGCTACTACCCCAATTTTGTTCCTCTGCAATAAAATTTCTCAAAAACAGTTGTCGACACACTGTCTCCAACTGTCATTCTCTCTTTAAGTCATTTCAAACTAGACTTTTGCCCCAACCCCCTCCACCAGTATCCTCCAATATACTTCCTGCCTCTAAATTCAATGGTTAGCCCTGGCCAGTGTGGCTCAATGATTAGAAAGTTGCTCCTGGCACCGAAGGGTCATAGGTTCAATCTCTGGTCAAGGGCATGTGCCTGGGTTGCAAGTTCAATCCCCAGTCCTCGTCGGGACAAGTTTGGGAGGCAACCCATTGCTGTATCTCTCTCACATCAATGTTTCTGTCTCTCTCTCTCTCCCTTCCACTCTCTCTAAAAATCAATGGAAAAAAAATATTTTGGTGAGGATTAACAAAAATAAATAATAAATTCAATGGTTGATTCTCAGTTCTTACTTTACCTGCTCTACCATTTGACACAGTCCCTCCCTCCTAGATGCACCTCTTTAACGTAGAATCCAGGACTCCACAATCTCTTGGTTTTCCTGCTACCTCACTGGATGCTCTTTCTCAGTTTGTTTGGCTGCTGCCTCCTCTTCACCTCAATCTCTTCCTCTTGGAGTTCCCCAGGGTCAGTCCTGGTTCCTCTTCTCCGTCTATACTCAGCATTTCATCCAGACTCAGAGGTTTGAAAACCAACTTTTATATGTGCAAATAAATGACTCCCCAATGTATATCTACAGCTGAGAAGCTCTCTTCCCTAACTCCTCACTCATATACCTAAGTGCTTGCTAACATTTCTTGTGCAAGTCAAATCACACCTCAAGTTTCACAGACCAGAAATAATGCCTGATTGTGGTCCTACACCCGTGCTAGATGTTATCCCTGAGTGTTCTCCCCCACATCCAATCTATCAGGAAATCCCGATCGACTCTTATCACTGTAATTAGCTAGTTAATATTAATAAAGGAAAGAAAGCAAAGAAAAGTCAGACATTGTAAGCATGGCCATCTGGACAGCTTCACCAGGAAGTTACAGCATCATGCTCTCCAGGGAACCACCGGTCCATTCCCTACAGATCACTGGGGAAAAGGATGGAGCAAAAGGGGACATGGGCACATGAGCAGTGAAGTCGGGGTGATGTAGGGAACGTGCTTGCTTATTAGTCTAGCCTGGGGGACAATGGATTGCAGTGGTTCTCAACTTTCTGGCCCTTTAAATACAGTTCCTCATGTTGTGACCCAACCATAAAATTATTTTTGTTGCTACTTCATAACTGTAATGTTGCTACTGTTATGAATCGTAATGTAAATATCTGATATGCAGGATGGCCTTAGGCAACCCCTGTGAAAGGGTTGCTCGACTGCCACAGGGGTCACAACCCACAGGTTGAGAACCGCTGGGTTAGGGGGTGGACCCCATCAGAAATACACAAAATCTTGGAAAGTTAATCCCTAGACAAACAGTTCCCACTCTCTTGCTCTTTCTCTCTCTTGCTCCATGATCCACACTCTTCCATGCACTTGCCTGTTCTCTCTCCATAGCCATGTGGCCTTAAGCAGCCCCATGGCCCATAGCTCTCTGGACCTCACACACAAGGAATGCAGCTGGGAACACAAGCTAAGCTAGCTAGTTGCTGGGCTGGTCTGGATTTTAATATGGCAGAAATTCTGGCAAGTGGCCTTAATTCTGGCCCTGCTGAAGACAAGATTGGCCTTCTGCCAGGGCGAGACAAATAGAGATGGGACCTTAGAGAAGAACCCCCTTAATTTTACATCATTAATAAAGTTTTCCACAAAACCCCATCCTACTATGGGGGTCTCAGGGAATTATTGTCCTCGCAGCACCCCAAGAACTCCACTTCCTCCGATGTCAGTTCTACTTCCAAAATAAATCCAGGATGTGATTATTTTTTACTGCCTCTATTGCTACAACCATAGTCCAAGCCACCATCTCTTGAGCAAGTACAATCTCTTCCTGGGTCACCATAATAATCTCCTAATAACTATGACCCTGGGTCCACCTATCCCCACACCTTCCCACCTCCATCTCATCCCCAACCTCTAATAAACAGCAGCCAGAGTGAGCTTTTCCAGACACAAGAATAAACATGTCCAAATTCCCTAACAGCTCCCCAATTTCACTCTCAGCACAAAGGCCAACATCAAACAACATCCTGCATTGGCCTACAATGTTGCCCATCAGGGATTCTTTCATCTTTTTGTGCCATAGCAGTTGGCAATGTCTACTGATCCCTTCTCAAAGTAATATTTTTAAATGTATAAAAGTAAAATACAATAGATTATAGAGGAGACCAACTCAGCTGTCAAAATATTTTTTATGTGATACAGTACCACATGTACCCCCTTCTTAATACATTAAATAACAAGATCTAGTGGCAGGTCTAACTACTAACATAATTTCAATGTGACATGGTGATGAACACTACCACTACCTATGATGTGATAATATCTGTGACTTCTGACAAGGTCATAGACTTTATTAAGTTACTGAGGTTTTTTGGCCTACATTCATAACTGAAAGAAATGTTAAATTTCAGTTAGATGTAATTTATATGTTATTATTAAAAATAATAGCAGGCTGGCTCAGTGGTTGAACGTTGACCTATGAACCAGGAGGTTGCAGTTCGATTCCAGGTAAGGGCACATGCCCAGGTTACTGGTTTGATCCCCAGTGGGGGACATGCAGGAGGTAGCCGATCAATAATTCTCTCTCATTGTTGATGTTTTTCTATCTTTCCTCTCCTCTCCTGTCCTCTCTGAAATCAACAGAAATATATTTTAAATAATAATAATGATGATAAAGTTTCCCCATCCAAATTAATAGACCCCTATATTCTATCCCTGGACCCATTAGAGGTCCTCAGAGCTCAGGTTAAGAACCTCTGGGTCTACATTACTTCTGGAACCTCCTCTTCTAGCTAACTGCTTTTCTGGTCCAGTTACATGGACCACGCCACACCTACTCTGTACTTAGAGCCTTCACACTGGCTGTTCCCTTCTCCCACATTCCCTTATCTATTTTTCTTTTCTTATTCTCTGTTCAACTGTCACCTTCTCAATGAGTCTACCCTGACCACCCTATTTAAAACTGCAACCAGCCCTAGCCAGTTTGGCTCAGTAAATAGAGTGTTGGCCTGCAGACCAAAGGGTCCCAAGTTTGAGTTCCAGTCAAGGGCACATACTTTGGTTGCAGGCTCCTCCCAGGCCCGGGCCCTGGTCGGGGCTCATGCAGGAGGCAACCAATTGATATGTTTCTCAAAATATCCTCGGGTGAAGATAAAAAAATAAAAAAATAAAAAAATAAAAAAAAATGAATAAATAATCTGCAACCAACCCCTCCACCACATTCCCAATGCCTCTCACCTGGCTTTTCTTTTCCATAGCATTTATCACCATCTAATAAAGACACTATACAATATATTTATCATCTTTCTTTATCATTTATATTTACCACTATCACCCTTTTCCTCGCCCCCATAGAATGCAAGTTCCTGGAAGGGCAAGAACTTTTTTCTGTCTTGATTCACTGATATAATTCAAATGCCTAGAACATAGCCTGGCAAGTAGAAGATGCGCAGGCAACTCTGAAATAAATGTATGCATTTCAAATAAAATTATTGTTGAGTGCTTATTACATGAAATACTTCCTCCACACACAATTCCACATAAGAACACACTGTAAGATTTTATCCATTCAACATTACTTTATAGCCAACATTTATTTATTTCTATTAATTCCAAAGGGAATCCCCAATTTAGTTCTTAAAACTGTCCCTTATTTATTGTGAAAGGACATGGTATGGTGTCAGCAGGTGTGACCTGACATCTCTATAAGTTTAATTGATTCGGGAGCAAACTACCAAGATTCAAATATTGGCTTCTCTCTTTACTAGCTTTGTAAAGTGCAAGAAAAGTATACAACTTTTCTATGTTGCAGTATCCTCTTCAATAAAGTATAGATAATTATTGACCTTGTGGCATAATAATAAAGATTATAATTTAATTAGTTAAGCCATGTATAGCCTTTAGTTCATTTCCATAGGGCTTGGCAGATGTAAAACACAGCATCCATCATTGTGGTTATTAACAGTGAGATATGGAAATACCCTCTTATAAGTGGCAGAGTATCCATTTGTACTGTTTATGAGTGCCTACTATCCTCCCTCTCAGAAAGGATAATTAATTTTTGAAAAGATTTGTAAATTGTAAAAGCAGTTTAGGAACTATAATTTATGAAACAGAGGAAAATCCAATTCTCTAAGACAACTGCTATTAGTATTTTTGCTGCATTTCCTTCTGTCCTTTTATCCTATACTAGAGGCCTGGTGCACGAAATTCATGCACTCTGGCAGGGGGTGTCCCTCAGTCCAGCCTGTGCCCTCTTGCAGTCTGGGAGCCCTCAGGGGATGTCCAACAGATGACTTAGGATGTCAGTACATCCTTAGGCTGCAGAGGTGGGAGAGGCTCCTGCCACCACCACTGCACTCGCCAGCCATGAGTCCGGCTTCTGGCTCAGCGGTGCTCCCCCTGTGGGAATGCACTGACCACCAGGGGGCAGCTCCTGCATTGAGTATCTGCCCCCTGGTGGTCAGTGCATGTCATTGTGATCGGTTGTTCTGCTGTTTGGTCGATTTGTATATTAGCCTTTTATTACATAGAAGGATATCCTACCAGGCTTGTTACCATTCACATCTATTTTTTTAAAACAACATTGAACTCTGCAGCAAGAGACTTATTTCTGACCCTTAATAAACTTCAGAAATGAAGTAAGGCAGAAGCCACACTCCTGTCTTGCTGACCCAGACCCCAGGCTCATGTTTGGAAGTCCAGCTCATGCCTCAGACAGAAGCTGGTCAGTTCCCCAGGCACAGCACAACAAGACAGACTCCCTTTGTTCCTGGTACAGACATGGACGTTCTGACACTCTCCCTCAAGCAGCCCACAGCTGATCTGAGCTTGAGTAAGGAGGGGAAAGAGGAGTGGAGGATTGAAGGAGAGAGTCCAGAAGTGTCTTCTCTAAGACCCTACAAAGACAGGCTGGCTCCACCAGCTCCACAGGCTGGTGCAGGGGAAGGGGAGGACGCAAGTTCTGAGCAGGCTCAGGCTTGAGGGAATTGGCTGTGTCCTTTGTAACCTTAGGCTGCAGTTATAGCCACTGAAACCAGGCAGCAAGCCACGGGGAAGGAGCTTTGCTATGCCCTCGGGGAAAGACAAACATTATTGACACGTTTTGTAGAAATAAACCTGGCACTTTCACTAGCTCTGGCGCACAAAGCTATATAAATGTCAGCTGTTATCATGCACATTATCATTCCCTGTGGGACACAGTAATTTACATTTTTAACATGATCACAGGAGACTCTGATGCAGTGTGTTCAAAGAGTAAACTAGAACAGTGCTTTTCAAATTCTTTTGCTCATGCAAAACATTTTTCTAAAAAATAATGTACTTCTCACACACTTTTAAGTTGACATCTAAAATTTTTCATTACAAGTTTAAGTAGTTGCAAAGCACAAAATCTTGGAAATTTATGAATACTGATACCTTAAAAACAAAACCATTACTTATTATTTTTAATTTTTTTTTACATTTCACCTTAAATTTAAATATAATTTATTTTTAAAAATAAGTAATAGCCCAGTGGTTCAAAATTCAAAAGATGACAAAGGGTAAACATGAAAACGTCCCTCTCACTGCTGGTGCCACTACCCAGTTCTTCCCCACCACAGGCAATGCTACCAGTTTCTTGTGTATCATCCAGAGAGATTTTTAAATATGTACATATGTATTCACTCACACATAATGACCTTGTCAATCTTTTGATATCACTACACATAAGAAATTATTTTTTAGCTTATAGCTGAATAGTATTTTATTGCATGAATATTCCATAATTAGTCCCTTTTTGTGACTATTTTAGGGATTTTCCCCCCATTTTTCCATGATATTATAAATAATGATTCAATGTCTATACACATTTCTTTTTCTCCCTTTCTTCTTTTCACCCACCCAATGTTAGTTGGCTATGACATTCTTTTAAATGTAGCTAATGGAATCTAATAACGCCATGATTTGCCATTTAACTTATCTGCTTAAAAAGACTTTGAACAAACTGTGATTTAACATTTGGAAATTTCACATGCTTCCATTTCATCTTTTAACACATTTCAATTTCACTTTTCACAGAACTTATACAAAAGTAGTACAGCATTATGCTAGGATGTCCATTATTACTTACCCTCTCATAATTTCCATTGACTACAAATATAAAAATAATTTGATTTTTAAAAATTTCCTGTGGTCACAAGAATTTTTGTTTTAGGTTTAATTCTGGACTGAGTAGTTATGATTTTTATTAGTACCTAACCTGTGAAAACACCACATAAAATTTTATAATTATCAAGCATTAAAATTTGATTGGAGCCCTGCTGATATGGCTCAGTAGTTGAGCATCAAACCATGAACCAAGAGGTCACTGGTTCGTTTCCCAGTCAGGGCATATGCCTAGTTTATGGGCCTAATCCCCAGTAAAAGATGTGCAGGAGGCAGCCGATTGATGTTTCCCTCTCACTGGTGTTTCTATTTCTCTATCCCTCTCCCTTACTCTCTAAAAAATAAAAAATAAATAAATGAATAAATAAAAAATAAATAAAAATTTTAAAACTTTGATTTGGAAATGTATCTTTTATTGGAATGGATGGGCAGATTTTTTGGTGCTTTCTTTATCAAAGAAAGCTTCCCAGACCCCATTTAGATATCTGAATTATAACAGACTCCTGAGATTATTATTTCCCCCAGTGAAGACTGAGACTAAATTTGGGTAATAAAGCAAACACATAAGATGTTAAACAATATAATATTTAAATAAAATTCAACAATAAAACACCTATCATAGGCAGTGTCTAGTGGCCAAGATATTCAGAAGAGCTCAGGAGAGGATCAGATAGCCAAAGGCTTTATAAAAGAAGCAACACTAGAGGGGGGTTGGGGGGAGAAGGTGGGTAGGATTTGAAAGATAACTAGGCAGAGGTAAAAAACTTACCAAGTTTGAAAAGTGTGATATTGATTTTGTTGGCTAGAAAGTAGCAGTTGATATCCTTAGAAAATACATTCAAACCTCGGTTCTCAAATGTCTCTCACCTCGAACTATTCAGTTCAAGGAAAAAAATGTCTCAGTTGTGGGGGGTGGGGGGTGGGGAGTTTGGTTCTCCACCTGACAACACTTCCATGTTGATACTCAGCATGACAAAAAGCATCTCTCAGGGAAAAAAAAAAAAAAGGAGAGAATGCTTTTGCTACTAGTGAAATCCAAAATCCATGATTAGCCCAATTTTAAAACATAAAGAGGCCATATCAAGAGTGCTAATGTTGCCCTGACTGGTTTGGCTCAGTGGATAGAGCGTCAGCCTGCGGACTGAGAGGTCCCAGGTTCGATTCCGGTCAAGGGCATGTACCTTAGTTGCGGGCACATCCCCAGTAGGAGGTGTGCAGGAGGCAGCTGATCGATGTTTCTCTCTCATCGATGTTTCTAACTCTCTATCCCTCTCCCTTCCTCTCTGTAAAATATCAATAAAATAAAAAAAAGAGTGCTAATGTTGGCGATGAACAAAATAGATACAGAGATGTAGATCAGAGGGAAGGTGGGGGTAAGAGGATGGGTAAGGGGGGGGTGATTAACAGGGGAATTTATATAAATATATGATAGCCCATGGACACAGACCATAGTGTGGTGAAGGCCTGGGAGGGGCAAGGAGTGAGAGTGGGGTGGAGGAGGTCAATGGTAAAAAAAGGGGGTCATCTGTAATACTTTCAACAAAACATATAAATATAACAAAAGAGAAGAAAAAAAAGTGCTAATGTTGCTTAGGACGTGAAAGCACCCACAAAACAACAATCACAGGCAACTGAAGAGGTAGAAAAATTGTTGCTGATTTGGATAAATGAAAAGCAGTTAGCCGTTAGCCAGTGATAGCATTTCAGAGGCAATGGGTATGTGCAAAAGCCAAGATGCTGCATACTGACCTCCTTAAAGACACCTCTGAAATGAGTGCTGAAAGTGAGTTTGTTTAAGGCTAGTAGGAGGTGGTTTGATAAATTTAAGAAAATAAATGTTTATTTATAGATAAAACAGTACATTAGTCATGTACTATATGTAACAAGGGTTAAAACAAGGAATTATTTGTGGGTCTGAAACAGATTAATTCAATTTACATTATTTCTAACGGGGAAAAATGATTCAGTTTTTGAACAAATCACTTCTTGAACAGCCTTCTGGTATGAATTAAGTTCGAGAACTGAGGTTCCACTGTATGTGGCTCATCAGAGAGAGAGACCCTGGTGCAATGGCAGTGGTTGTTTGGTTTGATTGTTGCAAGCACGACAATTACTTACTGTTAAAAACAGAAAAATGTTGTTGATAATATCAATGTAGGTAAACTGCTGTTAGACAAATGGTCTTATGTGAGTTCATTTCAGGCAAATTGACCTAGAGCTGAACATACATTTTATCCAAAACTGGGTAATCCATAAACATAATGAAGACTAATGTACATCACTAAGTCCCACATTCATTCCAGGTTGGACAAAGAAATGAGTTTAAATTCAAATTATCTTATTTTATTCTTCTAATAACCTTGGCAATATGTTTAGCAAGAGGTATAAGCCATCACCTAAAATGAAAACCAAGAATCTACTGATTTATACTAATTAACTCAGATTCCAGTATCATGAATAAAGACTTTTTTTTAAAGGTACCTGTTCACAAGAAAATAGAAATCATTGATTGTCTCTATAATCTACCACCGAGACCACCACAAGGAACTCCAAACTGGTCTTCCTACTTCCCCACAGCGGCCACTGGCCTCTCTCCCATACCCACAATCGGCCGCAATACCTCTTGAGCAGTCTTACAAAACCCACATCTGGTCCTGTGAGTTCCCTGCCCAAAACCTTTCAATGGCTCCCCCGCACTGTCCAGCGGTTCTCAACCTGTGGGTCGCGACCCCTTTGGGGGTCAAACGACCCTTTCACAGGGGTCGCCTAAGACCATCGGAAAACACATATATAATTACATATTGTTTACAGCAGCAAAATTACAGTTATGAAGTAGCAATGAAAATAATTTTATGGTTGGGGGTCACCACAACATGAGGAACTGTATTAAAGGGTCGCGGCATTAGGAAGGTTGAGAACCACTGGATACCTTAAGGTCCTTAGCATGGCACCCTATATAATTTCTCTCCCCCAAAGACCTGCCCTTCTCCAAGTTGACGGGCTTTAACAACCCTTGCATACCATTTCCCTGGTCTCTTATCAATCATAATAAACTATTTGCAATTCTTCACACCGGCCCTACTCTGTCTTTCCTCTGCATGTTTGGTCTACCTTGCCTCCACCTGAATTACCCAGCCTGCTGTTTCCCAAGGCTGCTCGGGAGGCCTGTCCTAATTCCTCTAGACAGGATTGACCAGGCTCTCCTTTGTGTTCTATAAGCCACACATTCTTCATTAACAGCATCAGGATGTTTTATTGCCCTTATTAGTGTACATTTTACCTCTCCCCTATCCTACTCTCTACCACCTACCTATACTACCAAGACCACCACCCCAACAAACCCAAAACAGAACCATAAGCTGCTTGAGGTGCAAGGATCTTGTCTTATTTACCTTTGTATTCCAGTACCTATCTCACATAGTAGATGCTCAGTAAATATATGCTAAATGAATAGACAAGTATTATTATTTGTAATAATAGCATTAATAACATCAATAAATGAGATACTAATCATGTGCTAGATGTTACTAAATAAGAGTTCAATGTGATCTAGGAGCATTAGTAACTCTGATGTCACAGCCATTTACCTGCAACTTCTGAGATTACAAAACAAGATAGAACATGTGCTCGAAGTCAAGGGAAATCCCCTAGGAGCCAATCCTAGCCTTGCCATGCAGCTCAACACACAATAGCAGCCTTTTTTTTTCTTCAAAGTTCACTTCTACTTATCCTGGTTGATGGTATACTGAAATAGTCTTAACATTAAGGGTGACACCCCCTCCTCCCAAAAAAAAGGCAGAATAACAAAAGGCAGATCTGAAAACCATTCTAGTGCCCTGCTGTGGAGTCACTGCATATTTTACTACTGAAAATATAGAAAATGTCCCCATAATTTCCTTTTGTTTCCCTTACCTTGAAGTCACAAAAATCATTATTTTTGGCTAAGACCTTTCCTTATTTAAAATGACCAGGAAATCAGTAAATCAATTCAGCATTTTATCATGACAAAATAGGACTATTTCAAAAATATAGAGACGATTCTTCACTAGTAACTCTAAAATGTAATCACTAGATAGTCAGGTTAAAGAAAATCACATGAATCACACAGTAACTTCAATAAATATAACCCTAATACATTACATTCAAATTACTTTTTGTGATGCCAACACTTAAAAGCCAAGATATATAAAGAATGTTCCTTAACTTGATAAAGGTTATTGATCAAAAAATCTCTGACCAACATGTTTACCTGGAAAACATTAGAAGAAAGCCTATAAAAGCAAGAATAACACAAGGATGTCTACAATTCACTACTTTTCTAGCTTTGTTTCGGAGGTCCTAGGCAGTAGAAAAGGATTAGTAAGAAAATAGAAAGCAATTTGTGTTTTATTTTCTAATGTTAGAAACCTGATTAAAAATGGGCAAAAGACTGGAGTATACATTTCTCCAAAGAAGATACACAAGTGGCCAATAAGCACATGAAAAGACACTTAACATCACTTATCATTAGGGAAATAAAAATCAAAACTACAGTGAGGTACTACTTCATACCATTAGAGTGTCTACTATTAAACAAACAAGATAAAAAGAAAAAAATAGCAGAAAACAAGTGGTGGCAAGGGTGTGGAGAAATTGGAACCAGTGTGCAACTGTTGGTGAGAATGTAAGTGGTGCAACCATTATGAAAAACAGCATGGAGGTTCCTCAAAAAAATAAAAAACAGAGTTACCATATGATCTAGCCATCCCAATTCTGGACATACACCTAAAGGAATTGAAAGTAGGGTCTCATGATGTACATATATGTAAACCCATGTTCATAGAAGCATTACTCACAATAGCCAAAAGTGGAAGCAACCAAAGTGTCCATTGACATTTGAACAGATAAACAAATATACATACAACAGAATATTATTTAGCCTTAAAAAGGAGACTCTGCCACATTACAACATGAATGAATCTTGGGGATATTATGCTAAGTGAAATAAACCAGTCACAAATAGTCAAATACTGTATGATTCCAGTGGTTGCCCCTTACGTATGGTTTCAATTTCCACAGTTTCAGTTACCCATGGTCAACCAAGGACTGAAAACACAAAATGAAAAATTCCAGAAATAAACAATTCATAAGTTTTAAACTGTATTTCATTCTGAGTACAGTAATGAAATCTCATGCCATCCAGTCCCATCTCCCTCAGGACATGAAGCATTCCTTCAGCATATACACCTTTTCAGTATTGCAGTGCTCGTGTTCATGTAACCCTTATTTTACTTAATAATGACCCCAAAGCCATTCACAAAACTTCATTACAGCATATTGTTATAATTGTTTTACTTTATTATTAGTTTTGTTTTTTTAAAAATATATTTTATTGATTTTTTACAGAGAGGAAGGGAGAGGGATAGAGAGTTAGAAACATCGATGAGAGAGAAACATCGATCTGCTGCCTCCTGCACACCTCCTACTGGGGATGTGCCCGCAACCAAGGTACATGCCCTTGACCGGAATCGAACCTGGGACCCTTCAGTCCACAGGTCGACGCTCTATCCACTGAGCCAAACCGGTTAGGGCTATTATTAGTTTTTATAGTTGATCTCTTACTGTGCTAATTTATAAATTAAACTGTATCACAGATATGTACGTATAAGAAAAAACATAGTCTATATAAGGTTCAGTACTATCTGCAATTTCAAGGCATCCACTGGAGGCCTTGAAAAGTATCTCCCACAGATCAGGGGACATCTAAAGTGTATGGGGTACCTAAACCAGTCAAATGCATAGAAACAGAAAGTAGAATGGTGGTTGCCAGAGTCTGAAGGAAGGGAAGAAATAGGAAGTTGTTTAATGGGTATTGTTCATAAAACTTCCCAGGCCAAGAGACCAAAGAAAGAGGCTGACAACTCCATCAATACATCAAAAGTTTATTAAGGGAACTTACTTACTAGATGCATCTTGAGTGACAAGACTATATGGATAGTCTTCCGTGCTGCATGGCCAGCACTAAACAATTATATGGAACTGTGAAGGATGGATAAGGGGAAAATGCCTTGCATTCTTGCCTGGGAAGGCCAAGGGCCTGTTCCAGAAACCAGCATGCCTGGGGCTTAAGGGAGGGGTCTCTCAGACAGTTTCTGAGGGGATTTACAGGACTCAATCTCTGTTCTGGCCTGGATCTAGCTGATGGGTCCTGCAGAAGTCACCTCATGGAACAGTCTCCTCTCCTCAAGTATAGTTTCAGTCTTACAAGCACAAAAGTTCTGGAGATCCATTGCCCAACATGAATATACTTAACACTACTGAACTATACTTTAAAATGGCTAACACTTGCCCTGGCCACTGTGGCTCAGTTGGTTAGAGCATTGTCCCACACATGTAAATGTGGGGGCTTCAATTCCCAGTCAGGGTGCATATGGATACAGATCTCTCTCTCTCTCTCTCTCTCTCTCTCTCTCTCTCTCTCCAATAAAATACATATCCTCAAGTGTGGATCTAAAATGGCTAACATTGGTTCATCTATTACATAAACCTTATGTGCTACATATGCAAAGTGAATGAATGCAGTGATAAGAAATTTTAATGGTTACGATAGCAAATTTTCTGTTATGTAAATTTTACTACAATTAAAAAAATAAAATAAATTGTTATGATTTGTCTATCTCTTCCCTCTAAAAATCCAAGGCTCTCAACTAAAAAAACTAGTGGGACTAATATGAGTATAAAGTCAGCATTAGAAAACATGAAAATCAATCGCTTTGTTATACCAACAAGACAGATTTGAGCAGAGCAAGGACGATGGACTAGGTACAGAAGGTCAACAGGGTGGACAATCAAGTGTTGGGTGGGACCTCACCCCAAGGGTGACTTTTCCTCCCCTAGCATATTGCTGATTTGGACCCCCTGACCTTTCATCCCTAAAAATAACATCTTGGCCTCTATTGTATTTAAGCTCCAGGCCCAGATAAGTAACAAAACAGCCACAGCCCTCAGGACCAACTGCACTGAATAATGACCCCCTGGTGCTGGCCAATCAATGGAGATCACAACCCTGAAAGGACATACCTAGAAAGCTACTGAATACTCTATTGAGATCTTCTCCTGGGAAAGATCCTAAAATCTCCACCCTTAGAACCCTTAGGAAGGAGGACCCAGTGAGCTCTCCCTCCTGGGAGCACATTCATGCCTTTCCCCTTTCCTTCCCTCACCCCTCCCTGCCCCAGGCATGTTACCATTAGCTTCCTAACTCCCAAGCTCCAGGGGTCCTTCCTTTACCTCTATAACTTGTTTCCTAAGCCAATTTCTTCTAGGAATTACTTCTACCTCTGTGATTTGCCAAATAAATGTTTTCTTATAGTTTTGGGTCTTGGCTCTGAATTCTTTCCTAGCCAGAACCCAAGTACCGAGGTTGCTGAACCGAGGTTTGATCTGACCCCACTGGTTATACACCTGGTGCCCTTCCTGTTGCCTCCAACAAAACCAATTAAAAGCAATTAAACTAATTAAAATGGGAAATGAATCCCATTTATAATAAAATATGCAGAAATTAATTTAAATATGTACAAGCTATAAGAAGAAAATCATACAACTTTACAGAAAAACATAAAAGAAATTCTGAACAGTTAGATAAATGATGTTGCTGGATGGGAAGACCTTATTTTCAGGCCCCTTGATATTGATCTTCAATTTAATATAATTTCAATGGGATCAGATCTTGAGAAACTAACTTTCAATTCTACACTAATAAAAGACAAACATGCAAATTGACTGTACCTTCACTATGCCTTAAGCCACACCCACCAGCTAATCAGAGTGACTATATGCAAATTAACCCAACCAAGATGGCAGCTGGCAGCCACAGAGCTGGAGCAAGCAGGAGGCTTGGTTGCCCCAATGATAGAGGAAGCTAAGCTTCCTGGCCGGCTGCTGCCTCCTCTCAAGGAAACAAAGTTTCAATTATAGAAGGTAAATAAACCCCAGATACCTGCTTCCAGCTGGAGCAAATAAAAACAAACAAACAAAAAAAACACAAAAAAAGGAAAGGCTGGGAGCTTCGGTCGCCAGGGGGCTTGGTCAGTCTGAAAACAGCCATCAGCCCCTCACCCAGGCTGGCCAGGCACCCCAG